>NC_141046.1:74574741-74604741 GCF_041138505.1 Cibotium barometz
TAGAGGTATTGACGCCACGGTAAAAGCAGTTGAGACTTTCTCTTATTGGCCAACCTTGAGAAGAGATGTTGATGCTTTTGTTAGGTAATGCATCGTATGTCAGAAGGTGAAGTTTGACCGTCAAAAGACACCAGGGTTACTTCAGCCTTTACCTATTCCAGATAGACCATGGGAGAGCATTGCCATGGATTTTATATTTGATCTTCCAAGGACACAAACAGGGAATGATGGCATTTGGACTATCATATGCAAGTTCAGTACCTTGGGGTCACATTTACCAACTCATCAGGGAGATTCTCTATGGCACAGGCAGCCAGAGACAGAGTGACACGAGGGTACGCAGCACTAGCAATTTTGGAACGCCAGTGTCACCAGGCACACTTCCAGGAGCCCCGTACTAAGGGGTGGCTATTTGATACACTAGTTACTCCAGCATTGATGTATGCAGCAACAGTAGAATGGAGATTGGGGAAATCATCATCAAGTGGGAACAAAGAGGAACGGAGCTGAATGTGCAGGTGTGCCCAGATCTGGGAGAGATCGGACCAGAGACAGCTAGGCAGACTACTACTAGCACTACAGAGATACAGGGAGATCTTACTTCAGACACCCGCACATCATAACGGAGGAAGACAGTCCCAGTTGACTGACTTCTTCCAGAGATTGGTACCAGTAGCCCAGCCACACACATTGGGAGTGACATCTCAACGAGCGGAGGAGATTCGAGCTAGGTGACGACCCAGACTAGCCGGCTACCAGACACCACGGCTACACCACAGAGAGATCGCGGCCATCCGGTCTCGACACCAACAGGAGGTCCAGGAGCAGCTGGCACATTTTCGCTCTGATCCAGAGGACGCATGTTCCAGACATTTACGGCATACTCAGATCGGATGTATGACATATTGTACCCAAACTATGGGACTGGATGGAGTTAGGAGTAGATAACATATCATACTTGTATCACCCCTTCAGCATATAGAGATACATTAGTAGCCCTAGTACTCCATCCACACCTTGTTGTTTGTACACCACTATTGAGTCCCCTATGGTCGTGTTGTCATACTTGTACATTTTATTCTCACTCCACATTTTCCTCTTGATGACTGGAGGAACATCATTGTACTACTTGTTTGTCTCATAGGCCAATTTTGGCCTTTTGCAGACGTTAATATATCTTTCTTTCTTTCTTTCTTTCTCTCTCTCTTGCTTTTTGGAAAAGGGAAGTGGGCTGGCTGCGTGGAGAGAACAGGTCGGCTGGCTGCGTGGAGAGAGACTTGTACAGGTCAGCTGGCTGAGTGGAGAGAAGCCGTACGGTACAGCAGCTGCAAAACGACTAGTACATGCTAGTACAGGCGACTGCAGGTACACACTGGTATGACAGGTATAGGCTGCTGCAGGCTTTCTGACGCAGGTGGCTGCAGGTCATCTGACGCAGACAGGTACAGGCAAGTACTGTACGGATAGTCCTGTCCAGCAGGTACAGGCAGCGCATCACAAAGGCGGCTGTGCAAGTACATATTGGTACGGACAGGTACAAGCGGCTGTAGCAGATTTGCTGACGCTGGCGGCTGCAAGTACAGTCTCGTACGGTCAAGTCGACTAGTGCAAAACTGTGCAGAGCAATTGGAATATATTGAACATATCTTTCTCTCTTTCTTTCCACTGGCTTATGTCTGCTACAGAGTTGTTTCTTCTGGCCCTTTGTGAGAGGAGGGGTATGGCAGTTTGAAGGGTGGAAATAGAGTTGGCCAGTGGATTTGTATGTGGGCTGAGTTTGAAGCCATGAACATGGAACAGCCAGATGTGTGCTCAAGGCTGCCCTGTTGTATTGTCTTGGTTGATTAGAGGAGACCACAGTGTGCTGCTTTTGTGGGACACAGATCTCTATGTGAATCCTCTATGCTAAGAGGTCTTGAGGGCTGCCATATTGGACATGCAGGTTTACTTTCCTTGACTAGCTTTGTTGTACTCAGTTAAACTTTCCATTGAATGTGAATAAAGAAATACCGAAAGGGGCGCCAAGCTTTGGGGCCAATAGGTGTCGTTTTCCTTTTTGTTCTGGAGCATTCTAGCTCCTATTCATTTGTTATTTGTCTGGACTACAATTGGAAAGGTGACTGCTAGTCTACCGCACTTTGGTTTCAACCAGAGGCCGGTTTCATTTTCATATCCAAACTGATGCCGTTCACACTGTCCATCCCGTGCCCGTGCCCACCTGCTTATTGTCCAGAGAAAAACACAAGGTTGTAACACTAGACCCAATGGAAAGCCAATCCTCGGCAAGCGTCAATCCCATGCGTAAGCATAAACCAATAGCCATGGATGCCATACACATAGTGAGAAAATCATGTACAACAACACAGTTCCAATGAACTCACCAAAGTATGAAGTCTTTCGATTACAGTACTACCATGTAGTAAGACGACTACTGAGCGTGTCCCAAACCATGCATAATATTGGTTTGTAAAGCCGGCAATACGTAGACCCATACCGGCATGGTCAATGAAAATGAGTTGTCATATCAAACCATTACTATAACTCTACCACATGCTCCGTGATGGCCACACACCTTGGAGTAGAGGTGGACTTATAGTTTATCAACATTTCGGTGGTTGTTAGAAAAAATCCATAAAAGCATCATATCCATGAGATATCCAAATATTTCTTCTCTATAACTCGGAATAGAAATTGCTTGTTTCAACGTCATTGACCTTAAGAGTGGGTAGTACCAATGGTGTGCGGCATCACATGAGATATCCAAATATTTGGATATCCATGAGATATCCAAATATTTCTTCTCTATAAACTCGGAATAGAAATTGCTTGTTTCAACGTCATTGACCTTAAGAGTGGGTAGTACCAATGGTGTGCGGCATCACACGCTATGCACAAAACAGCATTCAGGATGCCATTTGGATTATATAAATTTTTGGTTATGCTGTTTGGTCTCACGAATGCCTCAGCCACGTTTAATAGAATGATGTGTCGCATTTTTCGTGAACATCAAAAATTCACAGGTGTTCTTTTTTCGAGGTTCACTATTTGGGGCACATTGTTTCAAAGGATGGCGTAAGGATGGATCTTGCAAAGATTGAAGCCATTCAGAATTGGCGTCAGCTATCTTCCATACATAAAGTACGAAGCTTTTTGGGTTTATGCTTGTATTACAGGCATTTTATCAAGCACTTTGCATGGATTGCTTCGTCATTGCATGAGCTCACTAAGAAGAAGGTACTCTTAAAATGGACAATTGATGGGAAAGAGGCTTTCTTTCGTCTCAAGGATGCCATTATGAGTGCACCTGACTTGCAAAACCTTTTTATGTGGAGTGTGTTGCATCCGGAAGTTGCATTTAGGGCTGTCCTAATCCAGAAGGGCATGTCATAGCTTATGGAAGCCGTCATTTGCATGGTGCCGAGCATTTTTCGGGCATCTATGAGAACGAGTTGAGAAGGAGTTGATGGCTGTAATTCATGCATTGACTATTTGAAAACACTATCTTCTTGGGCCATACCTACAAGTACTTGCTGCATCGGAGGCTTGGACTTTCTACTGTTCTTCTTGAACTTCATCAACATGCAGCTCATGTCGTCTTCTAGATTGCTGGCTTGCAGGGCTCTCCCTCTCTCTCTCTCTCTCTCTCTCTCTCTCTCTCTCTCTCTCTCTCTCTACTTCGTTTCTACTTACAACTACACATCTGTATCCAAAACCATTTGGTTCTTCCTGATCGTTACAAGAATACTAACGTACATTATGTTATTAGTTGGCTCGATGCGCATATCCAAAGTTGCGGATGATGATGATCTCTGGTAAATAGCTCACAAACCGGATTAGAAATAAGTTGATCCCGGAGTATAAGATCAAGTGGAAAGACAGGTGGCGGAGGACTCGACTTGGGAGACAACTGCTAGTTTACAACGAAGATTCCCTGATTTTGTTTCCTAGAGAGGAAAGGTCTTAGGAGGGGAAGTATGTTATGTACCTAAGACTAATCCTCAAGATTAGGGCCTAATCTCGTCAAGGTTAGGAAACTGTCATGTGCACACTGTGTATCTACCGCGTGCTACACGCACACAAGACTAGCTTCGAGGTTTGGGAAAGCTTGGAGCTAGGCAGGCTAATTGGCGAGCTGAGTTAGGGATAGACTAACGGGCGGGCACCCAAGTATGGAGGGGCGGGCATCCAAGTGTGGACGCCCGATGACCGGCCAAGAGCCTATAAAAGGGTGGCTAAGGTTAGTCATTAGTCATATAGAGTCTCGCGAGAGCTCTATGGTCTGGAGCCTGGATCTAGTGCAGACGTGCACCTGCTTTACGCAACCGAGGCCGACAGCAATCTCGAGGGACCCGCGAGGGTAGCTTCGTGGCGGTATGGGACGTCGCGAGGTAGAGACTGGTCGGTCCGTCCGATTCTTGGGTCGACATCTTGAAGAGGGCAAGTGGAGAGAAATTTCGATCTTTGCACAATAAAAGTGCGAGGGAACTTGAGAGCTTGAGAGCTTGAAAACTCGAGAGATGTGTGGCAAGAAGCCCACTTAAGGGGTTTATATAACCTTCCCCAAAAGCAACTTGAGCTTTTGCTTTTGTGTTTTATGTATGTATATATATATATATATATATATATATATATATATATATATATATATATATATATATTCTGCTTTCTTAAAAAAAAACACACCTTTAAACCTTAGAGGCCTCTAAACTCTTTTATAATAATAAAAAAGTTTAATCTAGGAAAAAAAAAACAAAAGCACCCAATTGGCGAATGCTTTTACCGATTTTTTTTTTCTGGAATTGGCGCCGCCGACTTCGCCTTGCTGCCGTCACCTGCGATGCTGTCGGGTGCGTTTCTGCTGACACCTGCGTTCGCTCAGGTGGCCTGCGCCGCCAGCCTACGCCTGGGCATGGCTGCCTGCGCAGGCCTGGCCGCCTGGCTGCGGAGGCCTAGGCGCCTGCCAGCAGGGCCGCCTACGTAGGCCTGGTCGGCTTCCAGCTTGGCCGCCTGCGTAGGCCTGGCTGCTTACACGCCTGCACCTACTGCTTCCGGTAGCCCACGTCCAGCACGCCAACGATCCCATTGTTCACATCTCTCTCTCTCTCTCTCTCTCTCTCTCTCTCTCTCTCTCTCTCTCTCTCTCTCGCGTTTAACGAAAAGCAAACATGCTTTTTTTTTCTGTTTTCTCTCACAACTTGTTTATGCGACTGCACAAACACCGAATCTAGCCTTCTTATTGCAAAACAAATCAACCCTACTAGACCACCTTCTCCATCACGGGTTCTTTGATGAAAAAGCACATACTATTTGAAAAAAACAGCAGCATGCATAACAAAACAGCAAGCTTCTTGAACGCATACCTTTCTTCGACCTCATCTTCTCCAGCTACCAACTTACTCGTTCACAAGGCACGCTCTGATACCAGAGTCAAAACCCCAAAGGATCTCCTCGTAGAACGCTCCGGGTTCGAGACTCGAAACCTGCAAACAAACCAAACAAACAAGAAGGGGATGCAGGCCTGACTCACCTCCCAACCATGACAGCCACGGTCTTGGCTGTCCCCACGGAGCCTCGAGCTGAGCTAACTAGGGAACGCGAAGGCTTGCCGGCTACGGAAGATACGGATGCGGATCTTTTTGACGATTATGTGTCAAAATCTGATTTCCAAGAGTTCAAAGTAGCTCTCGAATCTTCTTCTTTGGAACGTCAGGCACAAATCGCCGCCCAGATGCAAGGTTTGTAGAACTCCATCTCTCTCTTGACCACTACCCTATCTACTCTTTCGGGTATGGATACCTTGGCCTCTGCTTTAGGCCCCAATATTACTCCGGAACAGTTCGGGAGCGAGCAAAAGCAGCGTACCAAGGAGATCGTGGACACTTGGCTACATGAGTGGCATGTCTATTTTCGGTTTCATCTATTTGATGATGGAAAAAAGATCCAGTTAGCAGCAGGTTTCCTCTCAGGCAAAGCTTTGCTTTGGTGGAAGGAACTCAACCCTAAGCCAACAACTTGGGCACAATTTGAAGACGTCTTCAAGAAGGAATTCCTCAAGAAAGAGGATGATTATGATGATGTTGCCCGATTTACCGCTCTGACCATGACCTCGCAGCACCTCACTTATGAGGTCTACCTCCAGACGTTTAGGGACTTGCAGATGAAAGCTACAAAGATGGATCCAACCACTCTTTTAGGGTTTTTCGTAGCTGGTTTACCAGACTCATACCGTTTACAGGTTAAAAATAACAAATGCAAAACATTGGACGAAGCCATTCATTTAGCTCGTATCTATGATGATACAATGGTCTCTTCCAAGTCTAAACCAGTTACCGAGCACGAGAACAAGTATAAAAGAAAGTTCTCCGCACCTATGGCTAACACGACTGAAGGAAAGTTTCGGACCAACCTTCGAAGAATCCAAGTTCGACTCCAGCGAAGAAGAAACGACTCCTTAAAGCTTTGAAGCTCAAGAAGGAGGACCGTTGTTTTATCTACGAAGAAAAAGGACACATGCGTAATGAGTGCCCGAAGCAAAAGGGTGCAAAGACCAACGCAGCACCCAAAGGCAGCTAACCAGTTGTCTTTGATAGGTTCGTCACTTACTGTACTTTCTCGCCCTAGTACATGTTCTGATTGTTTGTTCAACTCTAAAGTTTTTGGCTTGCATGATCTTCTCCGAGTTTATGGAGAAGTGAATGGCCATAGAATCCACATTTTTCTAGACCATGGCAGCTCACACAACTTTGTTAACTACAAACTTGTGCAGAAATTGAGTCTTGAGACGACACCCAACGATCATACCTATGAGGTACGCCTTCCTGCGAGAAGGCAAGTATGGGATCGAAAGGTGGAGATGCTACCAATCCGGATACAGGACTACAAAGATACTCTGGAATGCTATGTTATGCACCTAGAAAATATAGACTTGTTATTAGGGATTGAGTGGTTTAAGACTCTTCAAGTCCAGATAGATTGGTCTAGTCATACTTTTCAGCATAGGAACACCCAGTATAGTATTTTAGATGATTGTATACATCCCTCTCAGGGACCTCTTGTAAATAAAGTTGATTTTGGAAATATAATGGATTCTTCTTTGTATACCGCTTTCCATTGTGTATTAATTCCACTTACTTCATTTCTCATACCTTTCATGGATGTCAATGAATTAAGTGTATTTAAAAGCAAAGAATTACAAAAGAACTGCCATCGGGTTTACCACCTGAAAGGACAGTAGATCATCGTATTGACTTGATCCCTGGTGCTCATCCTGTCAGTATTCCACCTTACAGGATGAGCCAAGCTGAGGAAGATGAGTTGGCCAAACAACTCGAAGATTATTTGAGGATGGGCCAGATCCGTCCAAGAAAATCACCTTGGGGTGCACCTGTGTTGCTTAGGAGAAAGAAGGACAACACTTGGAGAATGTGTATAGATTACAAGAGATTGAACAAGCTGACAATTAAGAACCGTTATCCTCTCCCTAGGATCAGATGACCTGATTGACCGGTTAGCAGGAGCGAAATATTTCACGAAGATAGATTTACGTACTGGCTATCACCAGATACATATTCATGAAAGGCATGTCGAAAGAACCGCCTTTCGGACTAGGTATGGCCATTACGAGTTTCTCGTATTACCTTTTGGGTTAACCAATGCTCCAGCCACTTTCCAGCAAATGATGAACGATCTTTTTCGTGAACATTTGGGAAAATTTGTGGTGGTGTTCCTGGATGATATTTTGATATATAGTCGTACTCTTGAGGATCATGTTAAGACACCTCATGATTGTCTTATCTATTTCAAGACAGAATCGACTATATGCTAAATTAAGTAAATGTGAGTTTTTTATGACAGACATCATTTACTTGGGACACAAGATCACTAGAGAGATGGCAACTAGGAAAAGCACAAAGCGAGGTTGGTTGCCAAGGGCTATGCTCAGTGGCCTGGGGTCAACTTCGATGAGACCTTCGCTGGATGACTACCATTCGCACCGTTCTTGCTCTTGCAGGACATCACAGATGGCCTGTATTCTAGATGGACGTCAAGTCGGCTTTCTGGAGAGCTTACATAGGCAGTGTATGTTGATCACCCACTCGGATTTGAGATTCCAAGAAGACAGGACTACGTGTATTGGCTGAAGAAAGCCTTGTACGGTTTGAGGTAGGCTCCGCAGGCTTGGTACCAGCGGATTGATGAGCTCTTTAGGAAGCTTGCCCTGCACCATTCTCATGCAAATTCAAGCCTTTATACCCTCCTTGAGAGGGGGTTAGTTATTATCCTGTGGTCTATATTGATGACATCATTTTTACAGATTCTTATTCTCTGAGGATCCTTTTAAGCATGGATACTTTGGAGCAAGAATTTGAGATGACGGATCTTGGTCTTCTACATTACTTTATTGGCTTTGAGATTTGGAGACCCCTCGGGGAATTTTCTTTTCTCAAAAGAAGTACACAGGAGATTCTTGACACATTTCAGATGACTGGGTGTAGACCAGTGTGATATGCAGCGGAAGTCTTTGTATTGGTTGATCCTGTCACACAATATGCTCACACCGTCTTCTGTATCCTGAGTTTCGTGAGTTTAGCAATCCATTTCATTTACTTCAAACTTTAAAGAGATGAGAGAGAGATATGAACACTGTACACCAGATTGGGTCCCGAATTACCCACTGAAGGGCCCCCTATCCCGATAACGAGATAGTATTTGCTTTATTACTTTAGAGAGAATGACTTTGGACTGTAGATAAGCCAAACGCAAGATCTCGGAGGATCGGAGTAAGGCTGATCTGTACACTGCTGTAGAAACACCTCAATGACTTGATCTCGAGCCTATGCACTCCTCCCAAGGGCATGAGGAAGGGCTGCACACCTGAGGCTCAAAGAAGAAGAAGGTGGACTGTTCTACACACTGTTAGAATGCTGAAAACACATATGAATGCTGAGTTACCTTCACCAAATGACTGCTGAATGTGCTGATGATGCAGAGAATGCTGAACACTGATGCAAGCAACTGTTTCAGGGCTGGAAACTGTTGTAGACTGTTGCTTCAAGGCTGGATTCTGCTGTGGACAGAAACGCAGGTGTCTGGAGTGCTGGTGGACTGAAACGCAGGTGTCTTGGGGCTGCTGGACAGAAGCTGCAGGGTACTGAGGCTGCTGGACAGAAAACGCAGCACTGCTGCTGTACGGCTGTGCAAAAACGCAGGTGAATACAGGCTGATTTCTGGCGTTGAACTGAGGATGAACTGTGGACTGAAACAGGGCCTGAACTGAGTGCTGAATTCAGGGCTGAATGCAAGCACCTAGGGCTGAATGAAGCTAGGGTTTCTCAAGGGCTGGAGAAGCAAGCTTATGGGCTCTAGGGTTGGATTAGTCTTGGGCTGAAAGCAAGAGAGAGGAGAGCTCTTAGCACAATGAAGACTGAATGAGCAAAAGAGGCTCTAGGCAAGCCTATTTATACTAACTGGAGGTTGGTCATTTAATAAAGTTAATATTTATAAATGCCCAATAATGCAAATAATGATAAATAAATACTAATAAATATGGGAAAAATACCAGATAAATCCCAGTAAATTCCCTAAGGCTTTGGGGATGTTCTAAATGATGCACAGGCATATGTATGCATGTTATGCAAGATGCAGAGTGCTTTCTGATGCAAACCCTAAGGCTTCTACTGACTCTACATGCATGAATGATTCTCTCCAAGTGGGTTAAGGGACTTGACTGACTGACTGACCCACTAAGGCTGAGGAATGACCTACGTAGCTCGTGCCTGACTTATCCTGGACTGAGGATGTACAATGGGGTCACGGCGTACGACAATTATCATCCTATTGGGTTCTAAAACTGTACAATTGTTGCACTTCTGATGATGAGCCATCTTGTCACCATGCACTTAGTGCAGAGTGCATGTGACATTCCCTCCTGATTAGCTTGGCGGCAGGTTCATGGCTTCCAAGTAGTC
Source organism: Cibotium barometz (assembly GCF_041138505.1). Lineage (NCBI taxonomy): Eukaryota > Viridiplantae > Streptophyta > Polypodiopsida > Cyatheales > Cibotiaceae > Cibotium > Cibotium barometz. Next base: position 74,584,710 of record NC_141046.1, read on the forward strand.
CGCCAATAACTGGGGGTACTCCTGGAAGAACTCCTCGTCGAGCCATACGGCTTCGTGGGTGCCTCGATCTCGGAACTTCGTATAGAACTGACGAATCCATCGACCGGAACCATGCTTCCATCGATGAAGAAGGATCTGCTCAGGCTCGATAACTTCTGCCTCGTCTACCACGTCTGGCTGCTGTTCATCTGAAACATCAAACACTTCTGGACCAACATATGGTTTTAGCCAAGAAACATGGAAAACATCATGCATTGTCCAACTGGCAGGCAACTTTAACTTCATTGAGACATCACTTATCTTCTTAACTATTGGAAAAGGGCCAAAACTACGGAAAGAAAGCTTGGGACAACGTTTGCCCACTTGTTTCAATCTCTGCTTCATGATACGCAAATAGACCCAATCCCCTTCCTTGAAGTGGACATCTCGTCTAGATTTATTTGCCTGTCTGCTATATGCTTCCTGAGCTTTGGTCAAGCGGTCTTTGACTGACTCAATGATCTCGGAAAATGCTTCCGTGGTTTTATTAGCCTCTAAAGATGGAGACACCATTCTCGTCAAAAGAGAAGAAAAACGGCGACCAAAGGCTGCTTCATATGGAGTCCGTCCGACACTGGATGAATGCGTGTCGTTCAAGATAGCTTGGACCAACGGAAGATAGTGCTCCCATTTGGACTGCTGGTCATGACAATATGACTTGAGGACATCAAAGGCCAACTGATTATAAATTTCTGTCTGGCCATCTGTCTGGGGATGGAATGCACTAGACAACTGCAACTTAGTTCCAAAGTTTTCAAATAATGCCCTCCAGAAATGCGAGGTAAACTTGGAATCTCTATCTGATGTTATCGTGCTAGGCAAACCACAAATTGGATACCAATGCTTGAGAAACAGACGGGCTACGTCCTCGGCTGTGGCCGTATGCTTGCATGGGATGAGCATGCAGAACTTACTAAAGCGATCCACAATGGTAAAACACTGAGTGTTACGGGATCCAGTGGATGCTGGTAGAGGCCCTACAAAGTCCATAGATATGTCGATGAAAGGTCCGTCGGGGATAGGCAAAGGTTGAAGTAAACCTGCCTTCTTTGTATGGGGAACCTTGACTTTTTGACAAATCTTACAGGCTTGTACATGTGCATAGACATCACGCCTCATCTTTGGCCAATAAAAGGACCGTTCTAATTTCTCGAGGGTACTGTTGATACCCCTATGTCCTCCAACTAAGGAGTCATGGGCATCGTGGAGAAGAGCAGAACGCTTTTCTCGAGTAACACAGAGACGGTTCTTGTAGAACAACCAACCGTTCTGTACTGAATAGTGGCCAGGCTCAGAAGTGAGGGCCAAACTATATTGAGTACCAAACTCAGGGGAGTCGACATATTGGTCTTTCATACTATCCAAGTCCTTCCCCGTGATTTCGAGAATGGTAGCTTCTTGGACTGCCTGGATGCTGGACTTTCGACTGAGAGCATCTGCTACTGGGTTATGCTTACCAGGGATGTATTCAATCATACCTCCAAACTGTTGGAAGATTTGACTCCACTTGGCCTGTCGATCACTCCACTGGGCACTTGGCATAGTCTGAAGCCACTTAAGTGCTTGGTGGTCTGTTTTCACTGTGAAAGCCTGTCCATAAAGAAAAGGCTTCCAATGTTTGAGCGCTGTGATCACACCCAAAAGCTCTTTGTCATATACCGAATAATTCTTTTCGGCGACATCCAACTTTCTGCTGTAATATGCCACGGGTCTATTGTCCTGCTGGAGGACTGCACCTATGGCTACATTGCTGGCATCGGTGATGACCTCGAAAGGTTCGTCCCATGATGCTAACTTTAATACAGGTGCTTCTGAGGCAGCTTTCTGGAGTGCACGGAATGCCTCAAGTGCCTTACCTGTAACTGAGACTTTCTGCTTGCGAGTCTTCACCCCCTTGAGCAAGTCGGTAAGAGGTGCTGCAAGGTTGGAAAACTGATGGACATGTGTGCTATAGGCCTGACAAAGACCTACGAATGAACGGATTTCTTGGGCGGTCCTAGGAATATCCCAATCTAAGATCTCTTGAACCTTTGAGGGGTCCAGTCTAATCCCATCGGAACCAATGATGTAGCCCAAATACTGAACTTCTTTAACACCAAAGATAGACTTTTTGGCATTTATGTAGAGCTGATTATCTCACAAAAGTTGCAAGACTTTCTCCACATCTTTCTCATGCTGCTCCGCAGTGGCTGAGAAGACTAGTATGTCATCAAGGAATATGAAAACACACTTCCCAATGTGGACTGCGAAAATCCTAGACATCATCTTATTGAACGTTGCGGGTGCATTTGTAAGCCCAAAAGGCATGACTACGAACTCGTAGTGACCACGCTCTGTCCTGAAAGCTGTTTTTGGAATGTCAGCTTCAAATATGCGGACCTGATGGTAACCACTCTTGAGGTCGATCTTAGTGAAAAATTTAGCACCGTCTAAACGCTCCAAAATGTACTCTATCCTGGGCATAGGAAACTTGTTCTTGATAGTGAGTTTGTTTAATGCCCTGCAGTCTACACAAAGGCGTGCTGACTTGTCCTTCTTTTGGACAAATAGGATAGGTGCAGCAAATGGGGAGGAAGAAGGCCGAATGAATCCGGCTCGGAGAAGCTCAGATAACTGCTTTTCCAACTCGCCCTCTAAAGTCTTGGAAAGACGATAGGGAAACCTGCTAGGAGGGTCTGATCCAGGGACCAAATCAATGTGATGGTCCTCAAGGCGAGAGGGTGGGAGACTGGGTGGGAGATCGTCCCTAAGCATAATGTCCTGGTGTCTGGATAGGAGGTCTGCTAACTGAGGGACTGAAGATGTAAGGGATGCTACTAATGAGGGAGGGGCTGTTTGAGCACGAACATAAAGGAGTGCTCCTTTTGCTCCCTTGCGGATAGCTCGTCGGGCCTGGAGATGCGAAATCAATGGGATGCCAAGAATGCTTCTACCCCCCCGAATCATGACAGGCTCAGGAAAACCTTTACAAATAGTAAAAGTGTCCTGCTCCCAATTGGGAATAGGCTCATACTGACGGAACCACTGAATTCCTAAGATCATGTCACACCCTAAAAGAGGGGAGACGATGAAATCTCGTTGAAATGAGGCCTTCTGAACTTCAAAGGCAAACTGCTGTGCCTTCTGGGAAATATGGGTGCGAAGACCAGGTGTAAACCCGTCCACATCCAGATGATATGGGACTAAAGTGCAGTTCAATTTATTAGCCAACTGGGGAGAGATGGCGTCTTCAGAACTACCCATATCGAAAAGGACTACAAACTGTCGGCCCTGGGCAGAGCCATAAGCTCGGATAAGGCTCTTCTGAGCAGCATCGCTCTCACCCTCCTGCTTAGCATCAAATACCACGGATGGTATAGGATGCATGGAAGGTAAAAGTTGAACTGCATTTGAGGTAGTAGGCGGGGCTGGAGGAGCTGGGGAACCTGTGGCAACTGTGGCAGAAGGAGCTTTGGCAGCTTGTGCCGCTTGCCATTTGTGGCAATCCTTCTTACCATGCCCTATAATATGACAGAAAAAACATCTATTTTCTGACTGATACTTCTTTTGCTCCTCTGGAGGAAGATAACCTCCAGTAATGCCTGCTTTAGCCTTTTCATCAGGGGTTTTCTTAGGTTCTTTATCCTTCTTACCCCCTGAACTGGAGCTATTACTGTTGTCCTTCTTAGCATCTTTAGAAGATGTGTTACCTTTCCCTGACTGTGCAGCTGATTGCTGCTGCTGGGGTTTGGTACTGGACTGAGATGTCTGCTTGGGCTTGCCCCCGTTGAGCTTCATTTCTTCGTTCTGAGCGAGAGTCAGAGCCCGGTCATATGTACTTGGTTCAAAGTTACGAACTGTGAACCTAATGTTGGAGTCCAATCCACGAATGAATTGCTCCATCTTGGCCTGCTCAGGTAACCCTAACTGCTGTGCTAAAGTAATAACCTTACCGGAAAACTGAAGCACTGGGGAACCGTTCTGTCAGAGTCCATAGAACTCGTCTTTCAGACCGGTCATGTACTGGGGCAGGAGAAATCTGGTCTTCAGGTCATGGACAAAGATGTCCCAGTCAAAGGCTGTGACACCTGTGGCCTGGTCAGTATGAATACTAGACCAATGCTGCCACCAAGTGACTGCCTCACCAGTGAGATGGGGAGCCGCTAAGTGGACTTTGTCTTGTGGGTCTGTGATCCTAGCTAATGGAAAATGTGCATTAAACTGATGAACAAATTGATTAACTGAAGAATGATCACACTTACCATCATACTTGCTGAAATTCGGTTGACTGCGAATGATGGTGGTTGAAGCTGCTGCGGGATGCTGGCTAGTGACACCTATGACTGGGGAGACTGAGGAGAGCTGCTGATACCTCAAGTGTATGGCCTCCTTTTCCCGTTGGTGTTCGAGTAGCATACGTTCTCGATCAAGCTCACGTTGGTGTTCCCGAGCGGCGAGTTCAGCCTGACGCCGGTCTTCGTCGATCCTGCGTTGGGCTTCCTCATAGTCCCGTCTTTCTTCTTTTTCTCTTCTCCTTCGGGCCTCGTCCTCTCTCCTTTGTTGTTCCATCTGAAAGAAGAGGGAGATGTAGTCGGGTGCTGCTGGAGGTTGAAGTCTTTGTATTGGTTGATCCTGTCACACAATATGCTCACACCGTCTTCTGTATCCTGAGTTTCGTGAGTTTATCAATCCATTTCATTTACTTCAAACTTTAAAGAGATGAGAGAGAGATATGAACACTGTACACCAGATTGGGTCCCGAATTACCCACTGAAGGACCCCCTATCCCGATAACGAGATAGTATTTGCTTTATTACTTTAGAGAGAATGACTTTGGACTGTAGATAAGCCAAACGCAAGATCTCGGAGGATCGGAGTAAGGCTGATCTGTACACTGCTGTAGAAACACCTCAATGACTTGATCTCGAGCCTATGCACTCCTCCCAAGGGCATGAGGAAGGGCTGCACACCTGAGGCTCAAAGAAGAAGAAGGTGGACTGTTCTACACACTGTTAGAATGCTGAAAACACATATGAATGCTGAGTTACCTTCACCAGATGACTGCTGAATGTGCTGATGATGCAGAGAATGCTGAACACTGATGCAAGCAACTGTTTCAGGGCTGGAAACTGTTGTAGACTGTTGCTTCAAGGCTGGATTCTGCTGTGGACAGAAACGCAGGTGTCTGGAGTGCTGGTGGACTGAAACGCAGGTGTCTTGGGGCTGCTGGACAGAAGCTGCAGGGTACTGAGGCTGCTGGACAGAAAACGCAGCACTGCTGCTGTACGGCTGTGCAAAAACGCAGGTGAATACAGGCTGATTTCTGGCGTTGAACTGAGGATGAACTGTGGACTGAAACAGGGCCTGAACTGAGTGCTGAATTCAGGGCTGAATGCAAGCACCTAGGGCTGAATGAAGCTAGGGTTTCTCAAGGGCTGGAGAAGCAAGCTTATGGGCTCTAGGGTTGGATTAGTCTTGGGCTGAAAGCAAGAGAGAGGAGAGCTCTTAGCACAATGAAGACTGAATGAGCAAAAGAGGCTCTAGGCAAGCCTATTTATACTAACTGGAGGTTGGTCATTTAATAAAGTTAATATTTATAAATGCCCAATAATGCAAATAATGATAAATAAATACTAATAAATATGGGAAAAATACCAGATAAATCCCAGTAAATTCCCTAAGGCTTTGGGGATGTTCTAAATGATGCACAGGCATATGTATGCATGTTATGCAAGATGCAGAGTGCTTTCTGATGCAAACCCTAAGACTTCTACTGACTCTACATGCATGAATGATTCTCTCCAAGTGGGTTAAGGGACTTGACTGACTGACTGACCCACTAAGGCTGAGGAATGACCTACGTAGCTCGTGCCTGACTTATCCTGGACTGAGGATGTACAATGGGGTCACGGCGTACGACAATTATCATCCTATTGGGTTCTAAAACTGTACAATTGTTGCACTTCTGATGATGAGCCATCTTGTCACCATGCACTTAGTGCAGAGTGCATGTGACAACCAGTATCTTCTCCTATGAATACTAGTGAGAAGCTCTCTCTTCTTGATGCTTCTCCAGGGATTGATTTGGGATAGTATCGGGTTCTCATCGGTTGTTTGGTATGATTGACGTACTCCCGATTGGACATTTGTTTCACAGTCAGCTTATTGAGTTATTTCACATCCAAGCTCTGTCAGCAGCATTGGGTGCTTCGGTACTTGAGTGGTACTTTGGATTTTGGCATCTTTTATGGCCAGGGGCACACTCTTCTTGGATGGACTCATTCAAATTGGGGTGGAGATCCGGATACTCGACGTTCGACCTCTAGTTGTGTTTTCTCACTTGAGTCAGGAGCCATTTCATGGAGCAATAGAAAGCAGCTACTGTGGTGCTTTCCACTACAGGGGCAAAGTATCATGCAGCTTGTTATGCTGCATGTGAGGCGATTTGGTTACGGAGATTATTGGGAGAATTTGGCTTTCCTCCTACTGGATCTACTCTTCTTTGGTGTGACAATCAGAGTTGCATCACCATCGCCAAGAACCCTGTGTTTCATGCTCGTACGAAACACATTGAGATCCAATATCACTATGTTTGTGAACGGGTTCTTGTTGGAGATTGTGTTTGGAGTATCGTCCTTCAACAAAGAATGCAACAGATTTGTCTCAGGCTTCCTTGTCTCCTCATCTTCGGCTTCCTGGAGTTTGTTCAGCATCTGATTCTGAGAGGGGGTATTAGCATTTCATCCCTGTATGCTGCCCATATTTTAGCCTATATTTGTTCCCTTGTTATGGCCCTTGATTGTGGGCTGGACACCCCATTTTTCCCAGGTCAGGTCTTCATCTCCAGTCGGCCAGCTCCAGTCAGCCAGCCCCTTACCTATATATAGGTGGGCTGGCCTCTTCCATTTATCATGTTCATTCATTGAGTTGTGTGGTTCATTTGCTGACACACTTGCTCCCTTTTGTATCCTTTACTTATGAGACTACTAGGTCTCTTGCTCAGAATTGTATTCACTGCAGTATATTCAGCCTTTTGGCTTCATATCTCTCTCTCTCTCTTGCACTCTCAGTTCAGCACATTCTAGAGCTCCCTTTGCTTCCGCTCTCTGCACACTCTATCAGTACTACCATGGTCTCATAGACCCTCCGTCGGCCTACAAAGGCTATGCTCAAACTCTGGCCTGAACCCTACGCAAGGTTGCCAAAGATCAAGTTGTAAAGTGAAGAAAACAAAGGTGTAAGTTCTTGAACTCCAATTGGATACAAAGTGGTGTCTACACCTTTCAAATAATATCTCCCCTTGGCTAAACTCCTAACACAGTTTCAGCCTTTGGCTTATGTTGCCGTCCTCTATTCTAAGCAGTCCCAAGCATCAAAACAACAATAGACACTTGTGCAGATGAACAGAAACCAAAAAAGGCATATTCACCTTCAACCCTCTAGAACAATTCAAGCATTTCCTATCAGCGCGCACACTGCCTTGCCCTGGGTCAAAATATTTAATAGATACACCCCAACATGCATCCATGTGCTTCATAACTACATGCATTTTTCAATCCTGTTTCATTTCTGCTTAAGTTCAAAAGAGATCAAAAAATGGTACAAACCTGTGAAGCGTTCAATTCAGGGAGACCCAGTGCACCAAATCGACGAGGTAACGTGTTGCGGACCAACTGCGCTTCAACTTCATGCCCTAACAACCGATGATAAATGTATCTACACAAAAAGCCCAGCATAGAATGTAAGATCAGATTGCATCTGTAAATCAAAGCCCTCCTCACAGCATCTAAGGCACCATCAAGTTGATGTACCCGCTGACACTGGTATCATCGACAGCAAGTGTTTTCATGGCTGCCTGCATCCTGTCAAAACTTGTGCTCTTCCAAACAAAATCAACACTGAAATTGTGATTGACATCAATTGGAACACCCTGACAGAAGAAAAAAAAAATTCACGTTTAAGGGGGAGAGTTTTCCTTAACTTAGCAAGGAGAAAATAATGTAAATAATAACCCAACCTGGCTTGCCCTCAACTCAAGAGCAACCTCCTCTTGTGAAGTGAGCTTTATCTGCACATTATTGCACAAAGTCTTAGTCTCCTTTTGGGAAAAAATAATAAGTGCTCTCTCTCTCTCTCTCTCTCTCTCTCTCTCTCTCTCTCTCTCTCTCTCTCTCTCTCTCGTGTTTGTATATTAGGATTGACACTGTTGTTTGAGTGATCGAGACCAAGCACAAAGCCTCACACTAGACAACCCCAAGCAGCCATGATTTCGCAACACTTCACTGCACCAAGGCCCCCCCCAACAAATCTGTGTGTGTGTGTGTGTGTGTGTGTAGAGAGAGAGACAGAGAGCCAAGCACCCACTTCTATAGACAGCCTAGCCATGCCAATAAAAGAATTTCCTTTCTAGCTATTTTAATAGCTTTTCTCCAATCTAAGTTGCCTGGTGTCAATTAACCTAATCCTCTAGGACTAATCGATCTCTCTGTCCGGCCATACCGCAGCATCCCACTAACCTTAACTAGCTGTAAACTTCGTTAGTCCAGGCAGTGGGGGTGACTGTGTAAGTGCTGGTGAACTAGCCATACAGATCTTACATGCCCCAAGCGGCTGATTGTACAAGTCATACATGCCATATAGATGCCACATCAGCCCTAGGGGCTGGGTGCAAACTGAGAGGCCGACAGATCTTGGAATCGTGACACTACCCTCTCTCTCACATGACATCATTGAAAGTACTGTGGTCGCGCTGCTTCTGATTTCTCCTCATTCTTATCTTCTTAAGTCCCCTTCTTCCTCTTTCTCCTCCCCTTCTCCCCCTCCTCCTTTTTTATCCTCAATACATCCTCCTCTGCACATTTCTATTTGATTTTCAATGTGTAATTCAAGCCTTTGAAGTCAAAACTTTCCTTTGAAAAAGAAGCCAGTTGTGCACATTACCTAAGAGAGTGCGAGTTTTAAATGCAATGACACTAGATATAACAAGGAACATGAGGCTTTCCATCAAAAACGGAAAAATGAGTCCAATCATAGACAACTCATTAGTTTTTTGCAAAAACAAGCAAGAGCTACATGACATTCTCTACAATGGTAACTCCAAAGACTGTTTATACAGATCCTAATTGACCTGGCCAATGGGACACACTTCAACAACCAACCACCTGCCACTGATATCAATGGCAAACCCCAACTCACCATAAAACCCTCTTGACCATTTAGTCGATTACCTGCACTATCCAAGAACTCCCGATGGTATGGCAAAAGATCGTGCGGGCCTGCAACCAATATTACTTACTAGCTATCACAACCCTTGAGAGCTGACGGATCAAGGACAAACTGTCCGAAGGAGAGTCAGTACCATGTCGGCATGAGAGTGAGCATTGCCATTCACAAGCAATGAGCGTGCATGCCGGTTGGAAGCAAGCAGCCGAAGGAAGGCCAGGTTCGTAGGTCCAGCCAAGCTGACCAGAGAGAGCCTATCGATGCATGCACATGGGGGACCAATGTAAGGGCAAGAGAAACGTGTGGAGCCTTGTCTCCTCTGCTGGGTGGTCGATCAGCATATAATGGTTGGATGGTTATTCAATGCTAGGCCTTTTTGTAAGGGGTTTTGCTTTCTTGAAGGGAGTCATGCATGAGAAGCTCATTTTAGTTGGTTATAGTAGCTTGGAAACTTCGTATGAGGCTGCATGAGCTTGCATGTTAACTTGGAGGCTTCATACTAACCCATCATTTTAATGGGTCTATTTTCCAAGGCCTCCCGCAAAACTCGTCAAAGAACATTATCATACCTACTTACAAAGGCAGAAGTTTGACAAAATTACCAGACTATCATGCCTCTCCTAATCTCATGGACAAAATATTTGCATCCATAGAAAAGGCATTACATGATTAAGTTGGCAAAGTGACAGAAGCAAGATTTTGGTAAAATCACTGACATTAGACCAATCCATACTCTGAGCCATCATTGAAGCACCGAAACACGAGGACAGAACCTATGATGGAATAAGAATTAGTTACAGTCTATAGGCCAGACTAATTAGCAAGTTGGCCCAGATAGGAATAAATGAAAGATCATTCCAGTCTCTAACCACCCGCAGTTTCCTCTTAGTATCAAGAGCCACATACTTAATTCTCCCACATGTGATTTATATGTGATTGCTTGGCTTCTATGCCTTCATGATGATAACCGTTACAGCAGTTAACATGGATGCAACTTCTTATGGTATCATTTGTAAGAAGGGGACATAGTCTGCCATTACAACAAATCATTCAGCACCATAAGTCGCATGAATTGTCTGAGATGCTTGTCTTGTCCTTTGTGTGTGACAAGAGAGAGAGAGAGAGAGAGAGAGAGAGAGAGAGAGAGAGAATGTGTATGTGTGAGAGAGGGAGAGGGAGAGGGAGACCATTACTACCACACAACACTAGAATTTTCTCTACTCACTTCATGACTTGTCAAGAAGGTGCTATAGGCATCTCCATACTCAAATGAGCACAAGTAGTTGAGTCATTCCCAAGCAGTTCAATCATGCATTTATGTGCACAAGTAGCTCAATCATGAGTTCAACAATATAATTTCTATACCACATGGCCAACAGATTGCCAAGCAGAATGTGTGCTATCTCCTGGATATCGTAAGCGCAGCTCATCACCAGGAACAAGCCTCAATTCATTGTCCTCCTGGGCACAAATCAAAGTTAGCACACAAAATTCAACACTATAAATAGCCTAGTAAAGCCAAAAATAACTTGCCAACTATGAGATGACCAGTTCCCGTCAAAAAAGAACTGTACATAATAGCTCTACCTTTGGGAAGACAAAATAGGCAACACGCTTCTTATTAAGACCAACATCCCAGCGGACAACTATATTGTCCTTGCTTTGGGATTCTTTCATCATCTGCTCATTGCACCAAGTCAAGAAAAATTCACATTTAGTACATTTTTTAAAAACTTCAAGAAACTTAGCATCTTTTTAGGAATATATTACCTTATCATAATCTGCCTCGAGTTTCACTAAAGGGCCAAAAACGTTTTGATACTGCAAACAAATTTGGATTCAGCTCTAAATCAGCCTTCACTTAACCCAAGTGAGCATTACACCCACCCAAAATGCTAAGAGTAGAACCCTGCAACTCTTGCCTGGTAAGCTTCTTCATACTTCAATGCTACAGGCTGAGGCTCATCATCCACTCCTGGCTTCTCCAGATCCTCTAGGGTCGCATCGGGATTAGATTTCCAAAGCTCCTCAACCTTATTGATTTGTTGTGCACTTATTTGTCTTGCTCGAAGCTGCTCCTGTTCAGTAGGAACCTGTAGCAATAAAGAAAATTCATGTATACATTCTTGCAAAATCATCATTATATGCATGTGAATGTGTATATATACGTATATGACATGTGTATGTATACATACACATACACACGCGTGTATATGTGTATATATATACATATCCACATGCGTATATGTGTCTATATGTATACATACAAATATGCGTTTATATACACATACATGTATATACGTACATCTATACATGTATAAGTGTACATGTACCTATTGTTAAATATTGATAGTGATTAATGTGGGAATAACCCAGTGCTAGGTGGTTGTGTAAACTAGCACTCTAGTGTGTGTAAGCTTAAGTTTAAATAATGCGGCTCTAGTGTGTATGAACAGCCGCTACTTGGTATCATGCTTTGAAAAGTCGCATGTGTGGTGGTAGCATATGCACACCTTGTAAAGGGGGGCCTCTCCTATAAACAGGACCAAATTTCATAATACAATTATGCTTCCATGACTCCTGTGTTCTTACCCTTAATCCCAAATTAATTGCAAAGCTCCCCCCCCCAACATCGTGGTGCTCTGCGCACTCTCCAGTCCCCTGTGCCTGCCCGCCCCCCCATTGCTAGCCCCCTGCCCGCCTCCTGTGTCTGCCCCCCCTGCCCGACCCCTGCGCCCACCCCTCCCTGCCCCTTCCCTGCACCTCCTCCTGCCAGCCCCACTGCATCCCTCGCCACCTACCCCCCTCTTTGCCCGTTGCTGCCCCACATTCCCCTCTTCTCTCAGGGCCGCCACTTTCCCCTTTTCTGCCCTGCCCCACCCCCCACCTCCCTTCTCTTTCTTCCTGTTTCCTCACCCCCCTCCCCGTGCTTGCTTTCCCCTCCCTCTTCCCGCAAGAAGTCTGTTTAGTTTCCTCCGGGTGTTCTCTTTTCTCGACAAGCCTCAGCATTTTTTGGTCTTATCCCTCATGAGGACTTCATGGCAACCGCTCCGTTAACCCCGACCAACGCCGTCGTTGCTTGTTTATCTTTTTCCGAAGCGGGCCTTTAGATCCTCGCCACAACTGTTTCAGCATTAGAGGCCTCCACCCTCGTTTGCAAAAAACGTTGGTAGCTGCCCCGCGCATGGACAACTCAAAAATCTTATCTTTTATACGCGAGCCTCATTGGTGCACCTGCAAAGATCACAGACATTCACCCTTTGGGGCGTGCCTACTACCAGGTGGAGTTCGACTTGTCAGAGGCGTCAAACCGAGTCATGCAGTTGAGCCCCCTTGCATTGCATACGGTGCAGGCCTTCTTTGTGCGGTGGCAGCACGCCTTCAACCCTACGTCTAACCCACTTGCTAGCGTGCGGAGCTTCCCAATAACAATTTGCTTCCCAGGCCTTAGGAAGGAAAACCTTCCGCTTCTCCCGATGATTGGTGGTGCCATCGGGAGAGTGATGGAATCCCCCCCCCAACAGTTGCCTCAGCCATTGCACAAGTAGTCGGGATTCCATCCCTCCGCATCTGTGTTGCCTCGCCGGATTCCTGCCCCGTGTTATATGTATCCCATGCCTCTGGGGAGACCCCATCCTTCAGCGAGTGGAGTATTCAAGCCTTAAAGGCCAATGTTTCATTTGCAGGCAGATGGGCCATCTAGCCAAAGCTTGCCCTCGACGTCAGTCTAGGAGACCACTATAAATGGAAGGGGCAACTGAACACGGAAAATCTAATCAATCATGAAATCTGAAAATACAAGATGACAAAGCTGCACAGCACAGTACACCACACTAGGGGCCAGAAAATGGGCTGAACCCCCCCCCCCCCCTTTCCCCCCCCTTTATGGTTAGATTACCATAAAGGAGTCTGCTTCCAATACAACTTTGCGGGTGCCCAGGGTTCACCACTGGCTACACCTATTTCTTCCAATACCATGTGAAAACAAGAAGATCATCACAATATCTGAATTTGCTGACAATTTCAGCACAAGTGAGCATTCTCGGCATCAAGCACATCCAAGACAACTATGGACAGCCCATAGCACTCCCACATCAGCCCGGGACAATTCAACATCATCATCTTCCTCTTGTCTGGCTCATAGAGCAAGTCGACCAGCCCTAAAAGGCTGCTTTCAGCAATCGACCAGCCCTCGGTAGCCACAGAAGAAAGCGACCAGCAGTTGTGCACAAACCTGCAAACCTCCGGTCAGAAGGAAACTGTGTAGAAGCGCACGACCAGCTCTTCCTCCCTGTTTTTAACCTCCGTCCAGCCTCTATTCAAGCTGTAAATCCACCGGCCATCAGTGGAGAAAATGCAAAAGGAGTCGGCCAGCTTCTCCTATGCATCCGGTGAACTTCAGTCGCGATGGATGGCTGTAGAAACTTGCCAACGGGCTGAAAAGAACCAGCCGACCAGCCCTCATGCACTCCTGCCCCCCTCCAATCTGGTGTTTTGTCCATAATAGAGGCTTCCCCGCTGAAAATAGCCCACACGTGTGCTTTTTTGGTCCAGAAAGGAGCGCCTACATGAAGGGAGTCCAAATAATGTCCAATGCTCGGTCTTTGGCCGCCACGTGTATTAAATAAGTACTGCTCAACGTGTACTCACTTATAAGTTGTCCGGTCACTTATAAGTGAGTGTGAACCTACATCCATATTTATTAACATGTGAACTCATAAAGCTGTAAATTGAGTTTTGTGGAATACTTACCACCTGCAAAACACATGTAGACCACCTGTCAGTCCCAAACAGGTGTGCACATACACGTCCACAAGGTGCCCAGGCGTCCCCGGCCCCATGGACAACACAAGCAGAAATCTCAAGCATTGTTCAGGCAAACAAGACAAGTCATCCAAAGATAAAATCAAGTCATGCACACACAGGAGTGCAATTATATTGGAAGAAACACCCATCTGCTTAGTTGTATCCGATAAAATGTCCAGGGCTCATGATCCTTCTGGAACCTTCCCATAACATAAATACACAAGATCTTCAAGATAGCTTGTCCAAGAGACTTTCATCATGTCAGGCTCCATGGCCATACATGTACACCATGTCAGGCCCCACAAGCCACACATGTACTCTCATGTCAGGCTACGCCAGCCATACATGTATTATCATGTCAAGCTCCATATGCCACACAAAAACACCATGTCAAGCTACACCAGCCATACATGTATGTCATGTCAGGCTCCACATGCCACACATGAACAAATGCCATCCCATTCACATCCTCACCAGAGGGTAGAGAGAGCGGTAGATTCTCACGCAATGGAGCACCAGGTTCTGACTGCGGACGACATAGCTACCGAAGAGCGGACGGTTGGCCCACGCACGGGCCGTCAGCTGATCACCAGGGCTCAGCATCTTCGGCGTGCACACCAGGCTGGCAAAGCACAGGAGAATTGGGTTCTGTCAGAGAACCATTATGAGCATTTATCACAGCACCCACCAGTTGGCGACGGGCCCCCTCCTATCAGTGAGCGGGCCCCTCCAACCCCTCCGATTTGGCGACCAGTTCCCTGTCGAGAGCCCTCCTTGACTCTCAGCGTCCACTAAGGCTGATAGACCCCACTAAGCCTCTCCCAGCAGCCTTCGTCTCCAAGGATCTCTCCCGGCAACACCCCTCTCCGGCCTCTCCGCCCCCTCCCCCTCCCCCTTCTTCCTCGCCCCTGTCTTTGCCCACAACAATTTCTTCAGCCGCGTCCTCCACATCGAAGCCCACCCTCCCCCCTCCCTCCGCCTCCCCCCTCCCTCCGCCTCTCCAAAGCACTCCCGTCGCCCCCCAACAACCCCCAACCCGAAGCGGAGGCAATCGGCAAGTTCCGTTCGCCAATTGATTCACCGTTTCTCTGTGCAAGTTGAGATGACCATCGCCACCTCCCCAATGAGGGCTCTCCTGCCAGTGTCCCTAGGTGGGCCCCCACGATCTTAGGACAGCCAGTGGATTATAGTTTCTTTCGTTGTCTTCTAGCGTGCGGAAGGAACAAATATGACAATAGCACCTCTTCAGATATGCGTGGTTTTCCACCACTCCAGACCCTCTACACCAGACAGTGGCATCATGATCTTCTCTTTCCCTTTGAGTGCAGGTCTAGGGACTGCGCGGGACTTAGAGTCGATGACTTCCGCCATCCAGGGTTAGGCAATTGAGCTATCTCATCATCTTCACGATCTTCGCATCACCAACATACTCACCCATCTATGGCCATTGGCTAGGATGGAGCTTGGACACTCAACCCACAGAGACCAAGACGGGGAGATGGTGGCCTCCAGCCTGGAGGCGCTGCTCTTTGTGTTCATGCATACTTCTGTCACAATACCTCTCCCACCCTCTTATAAGTACCTCCATTGTGATCGATGGAGTCCGGAGTACGCATACTCTCGCGCTGAGAAGGAGTGGCGTCACATGGAGGATAGGATCCGTGCCCACTTGGCGCACCTTCACCCCAAGACAGATTGTGATTATTCCCCGTCTAAACCCTCGTCCAAGACTCTTCAAGTGGAGGGCAATTCCCTAGTTCCGCCTCACACAAAGATTGATATGTGGATAGTCTCGTGGAATATACAGGAGTTTGCATCTCTGTTAGTGAGCAGCTTTTGCCGGTCGTGAGACATGCCCAGGAGTCATTGTCTCGGAGCATACGCAGTGGGTCACCATTTTGATAGCCGCTATAAAGAGGCTAGGCCCCTCCTCAGACTCCGCTCTTGCTCCCGAAATCCCTCCAATCTGCTCTGAGCTGCCTCCTACAAGAAACTGCTGATCTCCCCTAGGCCAATATCCAATGTGCACCCAACAGAGCCCACGGTAAAGTCCAATCCGGCCCAAATCTGCTCTATCATGCTGCATATCTCAGAGTCCTAAATGAGCCCCCAAGGGTCCTCTAAGGACACAATAACTGGGGCGTGATCTAAAAAAGAAGTGCTTGCCAAGATACCAATCATGCCCCCACGGCCACAAGCCCACCCATCAACGTAGAACCTGTCAAGTCTAGAAAGGTTGGGGCCGGTGCTCCTCCTATCCGATCTCGAGAAGCTGAGGTTCCCAGGGTTGTGCTGAAACTCTGGCAGATGCCAAGGGCCTTGTCTCCTAAGTACCAATATCAGCTTCTCCCAGGTAGAGTACTCAGCTCCTGAGACTGTGGCCGTACCTCCTCCAAGTTTGTCCTCTGCTGCCTTTATCATGTTGACATCGCAACCCATGCACCGAAAGTAAGCCTGGGGAAGGACCTGTCGAACTATGCTCCAAAAGAGAGCTCTACCTGCACGGCGTTCGGGGCATAAACATTGAGGCAACCAACGCTATCCTCTCCATCAGGAGCGTTCCCATATAACATGTACAAGCTTTGAGGGCCTTACTCTCCCCACGGGAGATGCCGGATTATCCATATACAAATGCCATAACACAGCCCAACACGAAGCTACCAAGCCGGAACACAGGCTATAGAAATGCCAAGCCAACAATATAATCCATATAAGAACCATTTTAGGATTATTTGTCGTATGCCATGACCCCATTGTGAGCCCTAGTCCAGGGACATGTTAGGCACAAGCTACATAAGTTTTTCTAAGCCTTTGTTAGGCCTCCGTGTGGGTACTGATTCTGCCCCAAAAACCACAGGTCTTCATGCAATAGAGCTGGTACAGCAAGTACAACTCTCCATTCAGTCGGTACAACAAGTACAATGGCTAGTACAACGAGTACAATGGTTGGTACAGTAGGTATAGCAAGTACAAATGCTAGTACAAGAAATACAATGGCAAGAAATCATAATAAATGATTAAATACCCTTGCCTTTAGTATTTCTTCGCAATGGAAGCCTCCAAAATAGTCCCCAACAGCCGGTATTCTTCATGGGCAGCCTTCAAGAGAGAGAGAAAGAGAGTAGCCATCATTAGGGCAACCTATAACAGTGGTAGAGGCTAGTGTGCAGCAAGAGAGCCTCCTTTAATGAAGAGAGAGGGCTCCAATTTATAGATTTGGGGCTCCCATGAGTGAAAATGGAAAGAGAAGGCTATGATGACAAGTGGAGAGCCACACAATAGCTGGAGTGACAAGTGTGAGGCCACTTGTCTCACTTTGATCCACTTTCTTGCCACATGTCCCAATCTAAGAGATGGGTTCTCCCATAATCTTTACCTCTAAAAATATCCCAACTAGTAGACATTTTGTCATAGGCACTTTGCTAACTCTTGGTATCTGTTCGATTCCAGATGTAATGACGCGACCATAATTTTTGTCACCAGCCTGGACGTTTCCCAGTATGAAAGGGGTCTTGTGGACTCCAGGATGTCTAAATATTTGGAAAGTACAAGCTTTGGGAATGGGGGATTATCCAAGAATACAAAGGGACCACACTCCTAGAATTTAGGAGAGTTCCTATTTTTGGCCCGACTCCGATGGAAATTCTGTTCGCGTCATTACATCTAGAATTGAGCAGATACCAAGAGTTGGCGAAGTGCCTATGACAGAATGTCTACCACTTGGGATATTTTTAGAGATAAAGTTTATGGAAGGACCCATCTCTTAGATTGGAACATGTGGCAAGAAAGTGGACCAAAGTGAGACAAGTGGCCTAACACTTGTTAGAAAGTGGATCAAAGTGAGACAAGTGGCCTCACACTTGTCACTTCAACCATTGTGTGGCTCTCCACTTGTCATTGTAGCCTTCTCTTTCCATTTTCACTCATGGGAGCCCCAAATCTATAAATTGGAGCCCTCTCTCTTCATTAAAGGAGGCTCTCTTGCTGCACACTAGCCTCTACCACCGTTACAGGCTGCCCTAATGATGGCTACTCTCTCTCTCTCTCTCTCTCTTGAAGGCTGCCCATGAAGAATACCGACTGTTTTGGAGGCTTCCATCGCAAAGAAATACTAAAGGCAAGGGTATTTAATCATTTATTATGATTTCTAGCCATTGTACTTGATGTTCTAGCATTTGTACTTGTACCTGCTATACCAACCACTGTATCGACTATACCAACCACTGTACCGGCTGTACCAACCATTGTACTTGTTGTACCGACTGAATGGAGAGTTGTACTTGCTGTACCAGCTCTATTGCATGAAGACCCGTGGTTTTTGGGGAAGAATCAATACCCACACGGAGGTATATGGATTATATTGTTGGCTCGGCATTTCTACAGCCTATGTTCCGGCTTGGTTGCCTCGTGTTGGGCTGTGTTATGGCATTTGTATATGGATAATCCGGCATCTCCCGTGGGGAGAGTAAGGCCCTCAAAGCTTGTACATGATATTATTCTCCTTGGGTAATAAAATACTCAAGGGGGGGAGTCGGCCCATTCCGGCCTCATTTGTGGATGTTTTGTCCAACTTTATGTTTTATGCAAAGTGATGATGGATATATGTTAAGGTTGTGGCCATGTTTAAATGTTTTAATATGCATTGATGGTATCAACAAGTGTGTCAAAGGCCCTAGTCCCCCGAGCACCGCCGCGAGTTACAATTTCCATCGAAGTCGGGCCAAAAATAGCGACTCTCCTAAATTTTAGGAGTGTGGTCCTTTGTACTCCAGGATAATCCCCCATTCCCAAAGCTTGTACTTTCCAAATATTTAGACATCCTAGGTCCACCATACCCCTTTCATACTGGCAAATGTTCAAGCTGGTGACAATTACCCCAAGAGGTGCAGGGGTAGAGACAGGCACTGCATCGACATCGACTTAGCTATCCCTCAGGAGTGGCTGACTCCTATCCCAAACCCGACCCCCCCGCACCCCCACACCCCCAATGTGGCTAGGTGAGCATGATATTCTCGTGGCGGTCCACGAAACAGATGAAGACAGTGGTCTGCTCACTTTTTCTTTTGGAGCCCATGGCAGACTTGAGAGATCTGAGCTTCCCATAGAGGATTTCAAGGGCTGCACCTTGCAGAGAGTGAGGGTGATTGGCTTTCGCACACAAGAGTGGCACATAGACCCACCGTCGGCCAAGGTACCGAGGGAGAGATTATGGCGACTATGGATATGGGAGTGCCGACTTCTCACGCGCCTAGAGTGGGACCCGAGGGAGTGGACTTGGCATGACCCCGCTGATCGGGAGGAGACTCTAGACGCCCCCTTCTTTGCATACACTTCGCGGCTAGGCCGCAAGATCCAGATGCCAAAGATTGATGGCACCCCATCAGCAGCAATACATTGGTAGTCACACAAGGCCTCTCACCGCATTTCCTTTTAGATTTCTAGAAGAGGCTATGGGAAGGTTTCCGGCCTAGAAAGATCACCCTCTTCCTTTGGAAGATGGCACACAGGAGTTTGGTAGTTGGAGGTAGGCCAACAACTTGCCCGCGGTGCGCCCACCCTCAAGAGTCTCAACGACACTATCTTTGGGATTTCCCGAAGGCTCAACAGATCTGGCAACGGATTCTCCACATCTTCACTATGGACAGGGCCTCGACCCGGATCATTACATAAGGCATTGTTGCTTGGGCCACAGAGGCTGTGGTGGTCAGGGCTTATGAGGAGAATGGGGGAGGGCTAGCCCTTCAGGTCTCTCACCATAGTATTTCGGCAATACCAGTCACATCTCCACCTACAGATCACTGGCGACCAAGCTCATGCCAAAGATGGGAGATATGCAACAGCATTGCAGCCTGGCACATTTGGCAAGCTAGATGCAGCGAGGCCATTGAGGGTACCCACACTGCGCCTGTTGAGTCCATCAAGAGCATTTGGCTTGACATTATTCATACCCTCCGTGATTAGTGGAGGAAGGTTCTAACTTCTGACC
>NC_141046.1:74609741-74644741 GCF_041138505.1 Cibotium barometz
TCCCTCAAGCAACAAGCCTCAAGGGCCAAGGTCTCAAGTTTCAAGCTCTCGCACAAGCAAGCTCTCAAGACGCACACTCTCTCCCTCACGCACACTCTCTCAAGCTTCACACACACACACACTCTCTCCCTCACACAAACACACACAATGCACACACACCCCCACCCACCCACCCTCAAGACGCACACTCTCCCCCTCACACACACTCTCTCAAGCCTCTCAAGACGCACTCTCTCAAGCTTCACACAAACACACACACAATGCACACACCCCCCCACCCGCCCTCACACTCAAGTTCTCCCTCAACTTTCATGGAGGCGGTGCACGGCCATGGGCATGCAAGCTTTGCCCATCTAGGTGAGTGGGTGGCACCGACAAAGTGATTTTGAAGTGCCGTTCCTACCCCCATCCCCGTTCCCTACATACAGTCGTCCCCCGTCCCGTTCCCGTCCCCGTCCCTTGTGACTATGACACACACATATATATATATATATACACAAATACACATATATATGTAAATGTATGTATGTATCTGTGGTTGTATATATATACAAACATATGTATTTGTACACACACACACACACATATGCACATATATACATATATGCACATATCTACACGTACATACATACATACATACATACATATATATATATATATATATATATATACACACACACACACACACACACACACACATATATATACACACACACACACATATGTACATATACACGTTTATGTATAATATGTGTATGTATGTATATAACACATGCGTGCACGTGTGCACATTCTCTCTCTCTCTCTCTCTCTCTCTCTCTCTCTCGCACGCACACGCACACGCACACGCGCGTACATACACATATATGTAGATATTTTACATGTATACATATACATTTATATTGATACTGACCTTTACAAGCCACTGAAGAAAGCAGCGATCATCAATCAATGGTTGCCATTGACTGAGGTCCCAGTTCATATCCTTCAATGCCCCAACGTTCAGACAAGGCTCACGGCATAACAGCACAACAACACTCTCCGACTTGGCTGATATGAAACCAAGGAGAAATACATTCCTGCAGCCACAATTGTAACACTCCAAAGTAGTTTCTCCGAGAGGGCTATCTTTGTGAAGGCAAACTTCCTTGTGCTTAGCTCGGACCTGCCAGTCACCCAATAGAATTTCACAGTTGTTAGTAGTATGTATGAGCAGGGAATATCCAGGTGCCAACATACCACATCATCTATGATTGGTCAAGGGATCACCAATACTACATTTCATGTCCAGCACATGCAAAGGCAAGATGCATGCAAGATCAGTCATTACTGTATGCCAACTTTTTCTCCATCTCACACGACACATGCATTCATGTTTCACAAGCAAACCTACAAAATTCTTTGCCAATGCCTATTACATGGTAGAAAGGATATCAAAACAACCGTCTCCCCATGTCAGAGAGGAGTAATGTTCATGCTTTTTGAGGGATTTATTTCATCAGACTGGGTGGTTGGGAATAGTGATCTTCCATGTAAGAGGGTGTTAACAATCATGTCATTCAGAGATTTACAAAGCTGGGTAGAACATTCCCAATCAAACTCCGTGGTCTTGTTTGCATCTCTATAACCTATCATTAGGCGCTCTTGATCCTCTCTCGGAGACCTGATGTGTTCACATTTGCAGCCCGTTTGATATACACACACACACACACACACAAAAAAAAACATATTTTTGATCACTTCATCTTTGGCCGCTTCCACAAGCTACAACGCCACATTCCAAACTGGCTTTGCCATGATTGTCCCGTGCTCAAAGACATGCAAAAATACCACATTTCAGACAGCCTTAGCCATACTTGCCTTGCTGGTAGAAGTTTTTCCTGTGGTCCGGGCTTGTTTTTATACTTGAGCGAAAGAAAAAAATATTTCCAAGAAATTAAGGAACAGCTATAGCCTTTGAATAACCATACATATGGTAATGCAGTATACAAGTCCAAGAAAAATATATATGTAGCAGCAAGCACCAAAAAGTCTAATTTATTGCAGGACGCAAAATAACCAGGGCCCAAATAAAAAGAAATCATAGACGAAGCCCTTACCAGGTGATTGACGATATGCGAGCCGGAGGTGTTGCCACGGGAGTTGCAGAACCACTTGCGGCATGCAGGTACATTACATCTAACTATGCAGGCAGGATTATGGATGCCACAATACTTGCAGGCGTGTTCGGGCAGGTCTCGCTTCGAATATTCATGGGCGTCGTCATCGGGAATGTCTTCGAAGGCGAGCTCGCTGATGCCAGTGGCGATGGCAGAAAGGGCAGCGGCAGCCGCCACTTGCTGCTTCTGTTGCTGCTGGCTAGGGTTAGAGTTAGGGATAGAGTCAGGGTTGCAAACAGAGGAGGGATCGATGAAGGCAGGGTCCGCAGAGATGCTGGCGAGGTCTGAAGATTGAGAGATGAGATCGCGGGCGTCTGGGAGGTGGGGGTGGAGGTTCCATGAGGCGGGAGGAGGTGGGGGCAGGGGGGGAGGGTAGTCATAGTCATCGCCCTGCGTGTTGAATTCCAGGAAGGTGTAAGCGTCTGGGTGAGGGGAAGATGAGGACTCGTAGAGCCCGCCGTTATTGCTGCTGCTGCTGGGGGTAGGGGCGATGGTCTGCTTCGCCATGGCTGCCTTTTCGTCTACTTTTCTGCTTCTGCTGAGTAGGGGAAAACGATGATGGTAAAGAGGACCCTGTATCTTGCCTGGCCTGTGATTTGGTTGATGATGCAAGTAGTATGTTGAGAGAGAGAGAGAGAGAGAGAGAGAGAGAGAGAGAGTGAGATGCTCTCTTTTTTGAGCATGTCGGCCCACAACAAATAGGCCGGCATAATCCAGACCTGTTCGCCCAAACGCAATAACCCGTAGGAGGGTGTCCTCAAAGGCGCCCAAGGTTTTCTTTTGCGGGTTCGATTCCCTCACTACAAAAATGGAGTGTGTTTCTCCTTTGCACACCCATCTTGAGAAAATCAAAGAAAATATAGTTTTTTTTTTGCAATTCAATATCAAGCTTGTATGGTTGCAACAAGCTCTATATTTCTATTAATACCGCCATTTAGGTGAAGACACATCATCCCACGTGCCGTGATATCAAGGGGTACACTTGGCAAAAAGCCTCCTAATGGTAGTTTTAGAGTCCACTACTTGCATGGTCAAGTAAAACCACTATCCCTTTGACCCCATGTTAAAGAGGTTAAGGAACCTATGGAAGTACCAGTTTGGTGCAATTTGCCACACGATCAACGGGGTGCTTGGACATTCTAGAATATTACATGTGAATGGTGGAAGCAAGGATCGTGTTGCTACCATTGAACACCATCAATGAGAGAATAAGTCAACAAGTGAACTTAGGCTTCCAAGGGTAAAATGCAAAGTCTATACGATGGAAGAATCTAAAAAATGTGAAAGTCCAATGACAACTAACACCCTCTTTAAAACTTATAAATAGGTCGTGATCCATTAGTCTAGGGGAGTTTTTTGTCTGTATTATTGTATTGGCATTGCACTAAGTTTTAAACCATGTTTTGCTAAATATTCGAGTAATTTCACTTGAAAGCAATCACTTTTATACTACTCCGATATGAATATAAGTGGCTATTTGAAATCAAATCGTGTACTTTAAATTTTAATAGTTCAATAAAGTTTCTTGCATGCATTCGCTTTTATACTAATATGAATACAAGTGGCTATTTGAACATTCTAATAGTTTAAGTAAGTTTCTTACTCAAGTCTATATACTTTACACAGTAAGCAAGCGGTAATTCTCTAGAAATGGATAAGAAGGGAAATGAAAAATACAAGTCACAATGACAATTCAGACAATAAGTAATGACAAGTCATAAGAAGAGAAATGAAAAAAGGAAAAGAAAAAGAGTAAAGAAATGGATAAGAAATTGGAGGCCATCACAAAGCAATTGGCATAGCTCAATCAGAGAAAAAGAAACAAGTCCTCCAAGAAGCAATGAAAGGGAGTGCACCCAATGGCATAGACTAAGACATATGGAAACAATTTATAGATCATGCCTGTGAGAGATTCACTTGCATCTAGGGCACATCTCACAAACATGTTGGTGCTTATCTATTAATTTGATAATCGATATATTGGCCGCTCATAACAATCCATCGGATATGGGGATTTGAACACAATAAACATAATAAATACGGAGATTTAAACACAATTGACACAGTAGAATGAAGTAAAACCACTACTAAATAACATAATCACTCAAAGGAAAAATGTGAGGAGGCTTTAATTTCACTTAAACCTCTACTCATTAATCTCAAATTTGGAACTCATTGAGCAAGTACCTATTTTAACTTCTTCTCTTTTCTAGAATTACAAAATGTTCATGGATTAAAACCGGCCTGTTGAAATAGCAAGTGATGTGGGGTAAATGTTTGGAGTAAGGAGGAGTGGTATGTGACCCTCAAACATTTTTAATGGTTATATAAGTCATAGAGTATAGTTCAAAGGTTAAAGGGAGCCCAATGAATGAGGAAAAGGTGGATGGCCAGCCAATGTGGAGGACAAAAGTAGGGGCCTATGAGAGTGGGAAAGGATGCTTAAAAAAATATTAGGGGATGCTTAAGCAAGCATATGGGCCATGATTAATGGCTAATGGAGATGTACTCAAGCCTATAGAAAGGCACTCTATCTAATGGATCAAGTGTATGAGTCTTTTGCTAAACTTCTTCTCGTTATGCTCTAGTTTTGTCATTAACCTTGTCACATTAGCCTTGATCTCTTTTCTTGCATTTCTTATATATCAACATGTTAATGTCGATCCACTTCTACACACCTTGATCCACCATAGCCATGCCTAGATCCATGCATTTTAACCACTTCTACACACCTTGATCCACCATTTCTTATATATCAAGATGTTAATGTTGATCCACTTCTACACACCTTGATCCACCATAGCCATGCCTAGATCCATGCATTTTAACCTGGCCTAATGGAACTCCTTTTGTCAAACCTAAAATTTCCATGTTTTATTTGAACTTGATTAGCAATGATGGTATAGAGGAGTATCTCAATGCAACCTAAAACTTAAGATGACCAGTGGAGCTTTGGTTGTCTAAATCTAAGAAATTATAGTATAGCAAACTGACTGGATAAACTTATAGGGGCTCCCCCATCATTGGAGTCAAGGTAATGAATCTGAATATGGCTTAGGTAGATGTAGGAGATGCAAGACTAAAATAGGAGATTCTTGGCACCTTATTTGGGGTTGCCCAACCTATCAAAGGACTCAAGACTAACGTCTATAGGTGGGCTAGGGAGGTGTTTGGTTAAAGAAACACCTGGACTCAATGGATTCGATAGCCCTGATAAGGAGTGCTGCATTGTGTTTAGGGTTATTAGGTTTACTTGCTTATGGGCAATATGGTGTTCTAGGAATAAGGTGTTCTTTTTGGTGAAGTGGACTCTCAAGGTCTAAAATTACTTAAGCTCAAGCTCACACGAGGTGTTCTAGGAATGAGTTGTCCTTTTTGGTGAAGTGGAGATGAAGTTCACACGAGATGTTCTAGGAATGAGGTGTTGTTTTTGGTGAAGTGGACTCTCAAGGTCTAAACTTAGTTAAGCTAAAGTTCACATGAGGTGTTCTAGGAATGAGTTGTTCTTTTTGGTGAAGTGGAGATGAAGTTCACACGAGATGTTCTAGGAATGAGGTGTTGTTTTTGGTGAAGTGGACTCTCAAGGTCTAAACTTAGTTAAGCTAAAGTTCACATGAGGTGTTCTAGGAATGAGTTGTTCTTTTTGGTGAAGTGGAGATGTTCACACGAGATGTTCTAGGAATGAGGTGTTGTTTTTGGTGAAGTGGACTCTCAAGGTCTAAACTTAGTTAAGCTAAAGTTCACATGAGGTGTCCTAGGAATGAGGTGTTCTTTTTGGTCAAGTGGACTCTGAAGATCTAAACTTAGTAAAACTAATGTACAAAGTTTGATTCAAGTTTTGGCTTTCTCTGAAAGGCAATGCAGCTCCTCTTACTTATTAATAGCTTGTTACCCTTACTATTGAAGGAGGAACAATCTAGAAAGAATGTCATTGAGAGTTCTAGTAGTGATCAAGCTCTAATAGTCCTAAGGATAAGGAGAAGAAATTTTAGTGGAAGACCAATTCAAACAAAACTTTTGAGGCTAAGGGTGATGAAGCATGGCCATGCAATTGAAAATTGCTTTAAACTTCAAAATAAGGAAAAGAAGAAAAAGGAATCTAATAAGGGTTCCATCAATTCTACCTCAAATAATCAGAGTTCCAAGAAAGAGGACTTTGCCAATGTCATTGTCCATCTTATTTAGTTATAATCCTAAATAAGATGCATGTCTCAATACAACTATCTCTGACAGTTAGTCTCTTGACAGTGATGCTTCTATGCACATAACTTCTCAAAAAAGTTTGGTCAACTCAAAAAAGTTTGGTCAAATATATGGATACTGCACAACGTGATCACACAATTATGTATGCCAATAATACTTCTTACCTTGTCAAAGGTATTGGTGAGATAGTTGTCATTATTACTAGTAGTGAGAATCTTTGTCTTCAAAATGTCCTTTTTTTGTTCCAGGAATTAAGAAGAATCTGGACTTGATGTTGAATTTGCACATACTAAATGCATTGTCTATGATAGAGAACATGACAAATAGATTATACTTACTGGATCTAGTGGTTTGTACAAATTGGACATGCATAACAAGTGTGATGTTAGTTAGGCAGACACTTCTAATGCAATGAAAGATGCCTAGTTGTGGCATGGTAGGTTTGGCCACACTTTTATTGGTGGTTTGATGCTTTTACAGAAACAACAATGCTGGAGGATATTCTTCAACTTGATCCACCACAAAGATATGTTTATGAAGGATGTATCCTTGGCAAACTTTATCACCAACCTTTCATAAAGAATGCAATAGATAAAGCTGATCACAAATTGTAGCTCATATATATAGTGATGTATGTGGTCCAATGAGGACTACTTCATTGGGAAGAAACTTATATTTTATTACATCCATTGATGACTACAACAAGTACAATTGGTCTTACTCTATGAAGGAAAAATCAAAGATATTTTCTCATTTTCAACACTGTTGCTATGGTTAAAAATGAAACTAGCCTAAAAATTCAAACTCTCCATTTAGACAAGGGGGAAATATATGTCTAATGCATTCAAAGATTTATTTGGCACAAAAGGCATTAATCATCAATGTAGAACTCCTTATACACACCTAACTAAAATGGTGTTATTGAGAGACGGAACACGATTCTCATGGAGATGGTTAGGTGCATGGTAAAAGATCAACAGCACAAATTTTCGATGGAAGCAGTTCTTTGTGCTATCTATATGCTAAATAGGTGCCCCACTAAAGCTTTTGAGGCACCTAAAAATCTCAATTTTATACTAGAGATTTTTGTGTGAAAAACTCATTTTATGTGTGTGAAAATACAAGGATTCTCACATACAGAATTGAGGGAAGGCATGTCATTCTTCAAATGTTTATTGGTTGTTAGTAGATGGTTATTGGTAAAAGATCCATATGCATATAGTGAAACATAAAGTGTGAGTTCTTAGAGTTAGGGACATTCTAGTGGAGGGCAAAAACTTAGAGGAGTTGATTAGAAGAGTTTGGGATTTAATTGAAATAATCATTAAGGAATAAGTGGATCTAAATACTCATTTATAAACTATTAACTAATGTAACTCCTTTTGCTCCTTTAACTCATTTATAAACTATTAACTAATGTAACTCCTTTTGCTCACTTTAACTCACTTCTCGAGAGTGAACTTTGTAAATAAATTAGATCCTTGTTTATGAGGATTATTGTGCCATTTTAATCATAACTAGAGGGTCATTATTTTCTTAATTAATCATGTATGTAACTCATTTATAAGCCATTAACTAACGTACTTCAACTCACTTCTCAAGAGTGAACTTTGTAAATAAATTAGATCCTTGTTTATGAGGATTATTGTGCCCATTTTAATCATAACTAGAGTGTCATTATTTTCTTAATTAATCGTGTATGCGAAGTGTAGATTCAAATGATCCTCCTTAGATGTAAACTCTCTAGTGACTATCTGATTTGAAAAATGATTTTGGCTTTATTTAAAAAATAAAGCCAAAAATGATCCAAGCTCTCTGGTGATTATTTGATTTAAAAAATCATATTTGCTTTATTTTATATTATAAATAAATCATTTGTATCAAAAATTTCCATTGGTGTTTGCCACATAATATTGGTGTTTAAGAGGGGGTTAGATAATCAAGTTCATTTTAACGTTAGCAAAGATGGATTAAAGTTAATATGATTACTACATATAGACAAGTATAGATAATATATCGGTTCATATATATACTCACGGGCCAAGTGATAGAAAGGGTAACAAGGCCGTTATTGGTTAATATATATACTCATAGGCCAAGCGATAAAAAGGGTATAAGGCCATTATTTTGACAATTTCCAAAAGTATTAGCCCATCCCCCCCCTTTCCTCATTTATATCTAGTGTTCTTGAGACACACACACACACACACACACACACACACACACACACACGCATGCAAGTATAGGTCCAATACTAGAACAAAGTTGATGATGTGTGTCTTTAACCATTGGCTACATCACTATTATGAGGTACAGAGTGTATGCAGTAAATTTTTTATTTTTAATAGAGTATTGATTGAGTGATGTTATTAGGTTCTTACAATGAGTCATTTTGTTGCTCAGTGCCACATTGTGAATGACTACACTTTTCTTAAATGCAACAAGCATGGCCCCTTGACCCTATTACCTCTGAAACAACTAATTAAATTAAATCAACAAGTGCTCTTGTCTTTCTAATAAAAAAAGTCCAATATCGTGGCTCCCTTTCCAAACAAATAAGACTTAAAAATCTAAGCTAGACTAAAGTACACCAATTGCAATTGGATTGTAATTAGACTATAATTAGTTTAGAATTAAAAGCTAAGCTAGACTAAGGTACACCCTTAGCAATTTTTGTAATTAGATTGCAATGAGTAGTGAAACACTTGCAAACGAGGTATTAGAGGGCTTCGATGAGTATATTTTAATTATTAGTGAAACCCATTACAGTTAGATTTTTAATGAGTAACGAAACGCATGAAAATGAGGGATTAGAGGAGGGCTTTGATGGAGCATATCGACATGGGAAAGAAAATATATACTATAGACTTTGTAACGTGGATTTCTAGGCCTAAGGGGATTTAATAAGAGAGCGCATGCCAAATCACAATTGTGTTTTTTATGTATTGTTTTTGGGAATGTAACTACTATAGAAGTATGGTGTGTGCTCTATTATGTGTTTTAATGATTATAGAATATCTAGATGGATCAAATGGAGTATGGTCATGATAAATCAAAAGGTTAATTCAGGAACACACATAATTCACATTGCTAGGTACAATGGATTTAAGAAGAAAATACATTGCTAGGTCCAATTCATTCAAGAAGAGAATACCTACCAAAACACAATTGTATTAGAATAGATCTATGATCTCATAGAAAGGTTTCCATAGAAGCATGATTTGTGCCCTATCCTTCTCCTATCAAAAGTGATTGCACCCAATTATTAACACCCCTTAGCACTTAAGAGGCTAAATAGGTTATCTTTTCTTGAGGCAGCCCTACTTTAAAAACTTAAGAGAGCTTATCATGCATGATGAAATTTAAAAAAGGCTCTCTTTAAGCATTATTCCATGAAATAAAGTTTCAAAACTTTTCACATATAAGAACAAAAATAAAAGTTTGTTAAAAAATTAAATGGAGCTTAAAACACAATGATCATACAAAGTATAGAAAGCCCATTTGGATACATTAATTTTTGGTATCTTATGTGAAGGACTAAAATAATTTCCACCTCACATAATATCTCTCAAGCTCTCGTTAAGTCATCCATCATTTACTAAAGGAAAAGTGGTTATTAGCTATTAGCTTATAGAAGTGGTTGTAGTCAATATATTCGTATGCCTCTAGCTATCTTGATAAACAAGAAAAATGGTGATCTTGAAGGAAATTTGGCAGAAAAACTTAAGGAAATTTGGTAGAACAACCTATCTCTAATATAGGAACCATCCAAGTATTATCCAAGTAATATTAAAGTTAATATGCAACCTTATCCACATTTCTTTTATTGACTCCCTTTTAAAGCTCAATTGGATCCTTTAAATTTGGCAACTTGTAAAAAAAACTTCAACATAATTAGGCATGGTTTCTTTTACCAAATCCATCTCATGTGCAACTATGCTTCCTACATTTGATGAACATATAAAGTCAATAGATAGTAAAATTGAATTGAAGTTATGGGTAGATTGTAAAGTGTAAACATTTTCCATCGATGTATGCTATCAATAATCACTAGGCCTTAAGATTTGGAATCAACTGACCATCAAAAAACTAGAGACTCAAGACAAGACTAAAAAACACAACATTGGTTCACCTCTTAGTGATTGCTTTTAAAACACAACAAACGATATCTATAAAAGCACACTAAATTTGCTGATTGGTTCACCTCTTGGCTGATTACCTTTACAAAACAACAAACCATATCTATAAAGGAACATCAAATTTGCATATGGACATCTAAAACTAGCATATTATTATGAGGATGAAGTGTCCTTGGACTCACACTAACAAGTATTGAAGGGAATGTAGTAGCTAGTTTAAAAATGGAGGTCCATTATTAGGTTTATTAGCACACACCTTTCACAAAAATGTAAAACTCACATTACCACTTTGGACATCCAAATCTACCATTTTGATCCACCAGAATCTTGAAATTGCTTGAATTTAAAAAATATACAAGAAAAAAAACTTGAAAAAAAGCATTAAGAGCATTCCTTCCTTAGTCCTACATGTAAAGTAAGTCCTACATGTAAAGTAAGTACACACAAATGCATTCCACTCCAAATTAAGCTACCTATGGCACACAAACATGGATATTCAATTAATGATTTAGCCATATGGTATTACACAAGCTATATAATCAATACGAGCATCATAATAACTTGTGCACTAAAATAAAAAATGGGCAAAAGATTGAAAGGAAATAACTCAAGTTATGAGAGATTAGGCACAAGAAATGACAACTTTTAAGTCTACCTTAAAAAATCTTATTCCCCAAACAAGAAGACTATAGGGTAAATATTTGGTCCCCCTATCCAATTCATAGTAAATGAGGTTATTGACAACCCCAAAATCTAGATTTATTCTCATTTGATAAGTACCTTAACAAAAGGTAGATAAAGGTGGAAAACTTACCATTTCTTTGTATGAAACTTATGGGAGAGGGTGGTGACCTAGCTTGCAATGCACCACCCCTCCCATCACATGCAAGAACTCCAAATGCATCTTCCTCATCATTCTCAAGTTTTGGCATAACCCTTCATTGTCTTGCATAGTGCCCCAAATCATTGTGTTTCCTAGAAATATCACACTCGATAAGGGAATCATGAACAAGTCTTTCTTTTGATTTAATCCTCAGTTTAGATGTTTCCATATTTTGTGGCTTACACAAAGTCTTTCTCCACATAGGTTTTAAAGGTTTCCTTGGACCTTAACAAAAATTGGTGTCATACTAATCCATTATTTTCACAAATACATGCAAGAGACATATGCCTAGATTCACACATAGACCATCCTTTTCTTATGATTTTGATTATTAATCCTCAGTTTAGATGTTTCTATCTTTTGTTGCTTGCACAAAGTCTTTCACCACATAGGTTTTAAAGGTTTCCTTGGACCTTAACAAAAATTGGTGTCATACTAATCCATTATTTTCACAAATACATGCAAGAGACATATGCCTAGCATCCACACATGGGCCATTGTTTTACTC
Source organism: Cibotium barometz (assembly GCF_041138505.1). NCBI lineage: Eukaryota > Viridiplantae > Streptophyta > Polypodiopsida > Cyatheales > Cibotiaceae > Cibotium > Cibotium barometz. Next base: position 74,621,634 of record NC_141046.1, read on the forward strand.
ATGATTTTGATTATTAATCATGCAAAGTATCATAGATCTATTGTCTACTTCTTTCTTATTCTCTATCTTCTTTAGCATTCAAGGTCTTTTCATAGCCTGGGTGTCTTGTGGTGGGGTTATCATGAGCTTCATGTAGGATTAGCTTCTTTTTAGGGAAGGGTCCTTAGGAATACATAGCCTATGATTGAAGTAGAGGCACCCATCATGGGTGGAATAACCCTTGATTAGATTTTTCTCCTTCTCTGAGCTTGCCCCCTTCTTCAACTCCTTTGGTAGTTAGATCATGAAATGGGACTTCCTTCACCTTGGCCAGTATGGGGCAATTTGGCATAGAAATTTCACTTAAGAAAGATTTACGGTTTTGTGCGAGCATCTACTACCACATTATCCTAACCAAGGCAGAATTTGATGTTAAAGTCATATTCTTGTAGTATCTCAACCCATCTTCTCTACCTCATATTGAGGTTAGGTTGGGTGAAGATCCACTTTAGTCTCTTGTGGTCGGTTATAAGCTCGAACCTGCACTCCAAGAGGTAATGTCTCCATAATTTGAGGCAATGAACAATTGATAAGAGTTCCAAATCATGGGTGGCATAGTTGGCCTCATATTGCTTTAGCTTGTGAGAAGTATAAGTCACCAATATTCCTTCTTGGGCTAAGACACCACCAAGTGCTAGACTACTGGCATCAGTACCACCTCAAATTCCCTAAGTTGCTCCTTGAGCTCAATGGCTTCTGGAAGAGACATCTTATAGGGTGTTTTGGAAACATGTTGAGCACCAGGAATTAGCTTGATCTCATGATCGACTTCTCGAGGAGGTGGCAGTCCTATAAGCTCATCAGGAAAGATGTCAGGGAATTCTTAGAGCCAAGAGGGTTCTAATTCCTTACCGGGTTCAGCAGCTTTGTTGAGCTTGACAACGAAAACTTGTTGTCCCTTATGTGCTCCCTTGAGAAGATCTTTTGCTTTGACTATCCTAGATTTAGGTTTACCCGTCTTCCCTTGAACTAGTACTACTTGGCTGTGCTCATTTTTAAAAGTGATACTCCCCTAGTTATAGTGAATAATACTAGCATTATTTGTGATTAACCAGTCCATCCCAAGGATCCCATCATAAATGCCTTAAGATAGGACTTTAAAATGGCCATGAGTTTGCTCACTACCCAATTTAAAATCAAGGTTTCCTACAAAGTGATGAGATACTACTTCCTCTACAACCATTTTCAAAGCTGGAATGGCTTACCACCATGATGAGAAGTTGGGGTTTGAATAACACCAAGTTGCTGGTTAGGACCTTGATGCTCTACTAGAGCATGGATGGTGGCACACTATTCTTCGGCCATTTCCAAAGTTGGTTCTTCATTTATAGCACATGCGCGGGCAACTGCTCCGCAACCTCTACCATATCCACCACTTCTTGCATCTTGACATATGGGGGTTCCATGGCCCGATTTTCTCGACCACTTTGAGAAAAGGATGTTGCAAGCTTGGGGCAATTAGCTTTAAAGTGTCCTGGCTCATTGCACTGGAAACACACAAGGGCCTTTCTAGTAGAAGTAATATATGTGCGGGGAACAGAGAGGCTGATTGGCCAACCTCGATTGTAGTTGGGAGTATTTGGCTGGGGATTCTTGTAAGACTGTTCCTTAGGGTTTGATTCAGGGTGAGATCTCTTATGGGGCCTAGCTTTGCTAGACTTCATCTCCTTCACAAGAGGTTTGGCTCGTATTAGAGCATCTTGAGGTAGGAATCCAAAGGTTTGTTTAAGCCTTGGCAGAAGCGGGCTACCTACTAGGAGGCAGTCATGGGTGGGGCATATTTTCGGAGAGTGATGAACTTAGAGTAGTACTCCTCCAGAGTTAAGCTGAGCTGCTTGAGGCTAAAGAACTCAATCATCTTGAAAGACTCATGAGATGGGGGGATATACTGCTCCACAACTTGTTTGATATATCATCCCAGGTTTGGGAGTGTTCGGTAACTTCCTTATCACAGTACCATTGCTTCCCCAGAGCTTAGTATCCCCAGTGAGGAGAAACCGTGCAAGCATGGATTGGTTTGGCAGCTCTAGTACCAGCGGGGCAGAGAAGTAATCATCCATTGATTCAATCCATACCTCGGCATCCTTCTCAATTTTTGAACCTTCCCCTTTAAAGGAGGGAGGTTGCATCTGTTTCAGTCGGAGATTCTTCTCATGTGTGTCTGTGTATAATGCATTGGGGGGAGAAGACTGATCGTTCTAGCCATCATTGCAAAATTAAATTTAGAATTACGAGACATACTGTACACTACGCTCATGATATTAAAAAAAACCTTGAAATCCTTTTATTTCTCAATTCAAATATTTACAAGGACAAGATTGATTACAAGGATTTGAGACCAATGTATTTAGTCTTATTCATCATAAAAGAGACTTCTAGGGTTAACTAGGGCATAAGACTCGAGCGGTTCATGTAGGTGAAATATGGGGGTTCCGCTGTGGTTTCTAGGATACATAAAATTGATGGTATAGGGGAGGTAGACTATGGATTGTATTGTGTTCCATAACAGCTACTCGATTGGTGGGTAAGATTTGCATTACTTGGTCATACACACCCAACGGTTATGTGGTATATGGTTCCCTTCTATGGTTATGTAACTATCTGGTTTAGGGGTACCCACCATAAACTACAATAAGCGGACCATTTTCAGCTTCTCGATCCAAAATGAATTTGCTTCAAATTGATGGTGAGATTTCCAATTCTATCTGCTCCGATGATGTACCTCGGCCCACGATTCCAAAAGTGGTCTCTACCCCACCCTCTTTGGATACGAGAGGGATGAGGGAGGGAAAACTTCTTGAGTATTTGCATCATTATATTGCCAAATTTGAAATTCTAGGAATAGCTGTCTCAAAGATGCTTTGGAGGACTAGGAACTGGAATAAGCATCTTCCTCCTCCTACAATCATTCATTCATCAAATCAAGTTGTACTAGTAAGGTATTTTATCAAGCAATTAAAGCAAAACATTTGCTTCAAAACAACTCTAAATAACCAATCCTATGAACTAAAACTCTGCTCTGATATAAATTGTAAGGTCCCAACCTAAAAAGTGGAATCCTTAAGATAGTCTACTAAGCCTTTAAAAGAATTTCCTAGTCATCGACACCTCGATCGTGTAGAGATATGAGGATACGACTACTAGGTAAGACCTAGCTCTATCTTGTAGGGGGACCGTGGTCTCCTATAAATAGTTCTAGAAATCGAATCACCCATAGAGTGATCGACCTATCTTGGGCAACCTCTATCCTTGATTCCTAAAAGCGCCTTTTTCCCCATCTATGCGAGACACGGCCGCTGACCTAGTTCTCTAGAATAGAATTTCCTAGGGACTTATTTACCTAGCGTAGTGCGATTGATTAGATTTGTTGGAAAACTACCCGACTAATTGGGTCCACCCATCCATAGGATGGTGCTGTTGGGGCGATCAACCTTTCCACTTTCCACCCAACTCACCCGTCATTTTTGTTTTCTAATTAATCCTACCACACTGTGTGACATATAGACAAGTTCATTAATTAGGGATCATACACGGTGTTCATTAAAACAACCACTTAACTTAAGACAATGATACAACAATACTAAAAAACAAAGTACTGAATAAAAATAGTAATTATAAAGGTTCAAATCCAACTATAGCCAGATCCAAGCTTTCTTATTCCGTGTTTTATTCCGCCCGTTTATCTATTATTTGGCCTTCCAGTCTCCATAGACTAGGCAATCCCTATGGGACCATACACCTTGTCGTTTGGTAGCCAGCAAGAACTCAAGCCGGGCTGTCACCCTCTCAAGTTCCATCACACTTGATCCTCCCGCTCCTCGGAGGGATGTCTACTGGGGTGGGCTTATTCACCGCACTAGTATGGGCCCATAGAACTAGGTAGCATCCATAACTCTTGCCAAACTGGCGAGTTCCAACTTCCCAATGGTAGGAGGGATACCTTGGGCTAACTCCGAGTCTCGTTAACGTCACCGCCGGCTACACAAGCACATGAACAAGGTTAGCATCAAGGTGGGGAGAAGATGTACCTGTACTTTAATTTAAGCAAGATAACAATACATTAGTTTGACCTAATCTAATAAGATACGAGAAACCACATCATCTTTTCGAGAAAGCAACAATTCTACAAGAAATTTGATATTTTCAAAACAAGGGAAAAAATAACATCCTTTATCTTTCTTAATTAATGCTAACATCAAGGAAATTTAATCCAAAAACCTCTTTTTAAATGATTTTTAAGCTAACCTGGCCATTTCCTCCATGAGGGACTTCCATGGGAAGAGTTGGGGCTGCGTTTGGAGCATTTCCTCTTGTGTCGTTAACGTGTACGCTTCTCGAGGTAGCATTTTAACATCTTCCAGGAGGTGCCATATTGTCCACTATCTCGGATCGCAATTTGCAGTTCGTTTGCTCACTTTAAGAGCAAAAGACTTACCCGAAAACCACCTCTTAGAGAAAATTCTTAGAGAAAAAGTGTGCTTGCTTGAGTCTCTTTATATGAGGGGGGTAAAAAGTAGAGTGTCCTTAAGTTGAGAGCAAGGCTAGTTGCCGGAAACAAGACTAGAGGGGGGGAGGAGGAGGGTCCTGCCTTAAGTCTATTCACATCACCGGGGGGAGGGAGGGCAGTGTAGGACACCCTCCACAAGATAAGAGGGCTGTCTGTCAAAGCTTGGCTGGAGAGGGCTACTGTAGAGAGCTGTCAGGGAGGATCTCCACGCTCAGAGGTGGCTACTGGCCATAGAGGGGGTGCTGGGGGGTTTATATAGGGTTTAGTAGGAGTAAGGAGAGAGCAAAGAGGGGTGGAAAGGACGATGTACGTGAAAGTACGTCAGCCTATGGTTGCATGGACCTATAGAAAGAGTGGTTCTTGTCTCAGTGGACCAAAGGTGGGGTACGCATGTACCTTCCAGGAGGGCAGTGGTCGCATGGGTGTCCACGTGGCAGCCAGAGAGGGGGTGCTTGGGGTTTATATAGGGTCTAGTACGAGTAAGGAGAGAGCAAAGAGGGGTGGAAAGGATGATGTACGTGAAAGTACGTCAGCCTATGGTTGCATGGACCTATAGAAAGAGTGGTTCTTGTCTCAGTGGACCAAAGGTGGGGTACGCATGTACCTTCTTCTAGGAGGGCAATGGTCGCATGGGTGTCCACGTGCCAGGGAGGACCTTACGTTAGGGTGATTAGCCTTTGGTCCGTATGTGATCGCTTGTATGGGCGCCCTGATATGTGTATGGTCCAAGGAGGCACATTTTTGGGGCGGGGACCCCCTTTTTTGGAATGTCGACCTTGATATGTGTTTGATGGTTGGTAAATTTTTTTTTGGTGAAATTGTCTGGGGTGTTTTCTTGGTCACAAGGGTGCAATTTGTTCATCAATCGGAGACCCGAACATGCATTTATTAAGTTCGAAAGTACACTGTAATTTAACTGCGTAAAAGCTTATTTTGGTGTCAGTTTTGAGTGTTGTAAAGTTCTGTATTATAGTAAAATCATGCGCAAATTTCATATTTGGACTCAGAATTTTAAGATTCTAAGTGAAAATAGCTCAATTATTAAAAATGATGATTTTTAACACTATAAAGGACCATAATTTTATTTATTAAATGGACATAAATTATTATTGAAGATGGGCATGTTACATTCGGTCTCACAAGAGTATATCAAGCTAGTTAGTTTTTCCTTATGATAAATTCAAACAAGGGAAGAGAATCAAAGGTGATGTTAAAGAGCTTACCATTCTGTATTCATGTCTTACATTGATTTGTAATACCATAAAATCGTGTGAATGCCAACTAGCAAAATACACAAAAAAATCATTATGTTGGATAATTTCTCTCTTAGTGTGACACAAAATTCAGAAAGTACATGGTTAAGCTCTGCATAAAACAAAACTTAGCGCATAATAACCTTATGTGTAATAATATAGAGCATTCCCACTTAATTGGAGTAATTTTACACATTTTAGCTATCTAATTTAACCCCAACTAATCTAGATATTAATAATCAATCAAGTATGCTTCTTCTCAAGTCTCTAGTTTGTGTAGAAGGCCTTTCAATGTTTAGCTAACACACACTAATACGAGGAAGTTTTCCTGATAGAACTTTCCTTCATCATAATTGTCTATCTTATCAATTTATTACTTGTTGTAATAACAAACTTTACATGCTTGATATCTAATTTTACCACTAACCATGTCAAGTAATACAAATATTCTTAATGCAAGTTAAAAGATTAAGAGAGCAACGTCATACATATGAGAGAGAGAGAGAGAGAGAGAGAGAGAGAGAGAGAGAGAGAGAGAATAGATTTCCATAACCTTTTCCATTATGAAAGGCCCTTGTATTCATGTCCAATAAGATTATTTAGAGGTTTTTTTATCATTACTTGTTCATCTTTTTATTAATTTTTTGCAGTCATACTGACTATTCAAGAATGGTTTCTAGTTAAATACTATGAAAGAAAAGTTTTCTAAATTACTAGGAAAGAATTTTTTTTGGGTATAAAGTTAGAACTAAGGTTCTGCTCATAAACTCCAAGTGACAAATATATAGAATGTTTGATTCATAGATAAATAAAGGATCTTTTGAGCTATTTTACATCAAAATTTTTAATTAACCGAAATGACAATTAATACTCTATTATAATATTAAAAGTACATAATCAATGAATTTCTATAGCGCTTCAAGTGCTTTAAAATTCTCCACATCAACAAGTCCATTTTATCTTTGTTAAATAAGGTGTATTTGAGGAGAATATGAGTGATAACTAAGGAAGATGAGGGCTATAGTCATGGATGAAAGATGGAAGAAGACATGCTTAAAGCGTAATGTTGACACTAATAAATATAAACAAGATATGGATTAGGGCTAATCACATACTCACTTTTTGCATTAAGAGAATGAGTTTGTTACATCAATTTATAGATCTCATAGAGCTCTCATCCACATGCTCTATGTACCCTTGTTCTATCCAAGTATTCATAAATACCCACATGCCTTGTGCACCCTTGCACTTTCCATGTTCCTACTTTTTAACCATTGCCATTCCTTTTATATTCATTCATTTATATCCTCTAATACCCTTACCTTGCATCCATTCTAATTTCATGACATCCTAAGATCCATTTCCCTTGCTTCCACATACATGTGCCCCATACATGATGACATGCACCATATTTCAACACCCCCGCCCTTGGTGCCCAAATGGGTCTCATCCCAAGAAGGTAATGTGACATACATAGACATGACATTTGCCCTCCCTTAATGGAGACACACACATACATCACTTAGCTTATATTATTAATGGGGGCTAGAGGTGATTACATCAACAACATGAACATACATTGACATAATTGCCCATTTCCAATTTGTCTCACTCACACACTGAGCTCAGAGGTTGGCATAACATACATGACATAGACATCATCATAGGACATGACATAAAACATCATTACATGCACATACATATGGGCACATATTCACCAAGGGGGGTTGTCTAATCCCAAGGTTGACATGAAACATTATCACACCTAGAAGAGGTGTTCTTTGTGGAGCATCCTCATGAGTTGCTTCCACCATCGAGTTGCTTTGTTATTTCTCCTTTGACTACCAATTCTTCTCAAGGTGGCCTACCTTGCCACATGTATCACATACAAGCTTGGGCTTGTTTTGATGAGACATTGGGCCATTACATGCCCCATCCTTCCATAATGATTACATTTGATATTGGATTTGTTTAAAGAATGCAGTTTTCCTATTGCTTGTTGAGCTTTGTTGTGTACCTTTTAATTTCTTATCTTCTTTAAATAGGGAGGATTCAATACTTTCAAGAGTAATATTTGGAATATTAGTAAGAATTGTTACCATAGAAGAGAACTCTTGAGGCATGTTCTTGATTAAGACTACAGTTGCATCTTTCTCATCCACACGGGTGCCTCGATACCTGCAAGTTGCATCATAATGCTCTTCATCCTACCTACATGTTCCACAAATGAGTCTTTGAAATCTATATCAAGCCCATAAGACTGTATTTTCAGATTTATTTTTTGAATTTTTACCCTGGTTCCAAATACCTTCTCTAGCTCATCCCAGGCTTCTTTGGCATACTCCTTGTTTTGCTGATATGATGAATGATGTTATCCCCAAGACTTAACCAAATGATGGCCATGGCATTTCTATCCTTTTTTATCCATGCTTTGACTTCATCATCACTCCCTTCATCAAGATTATCTCCATTTACTACCCCCCAAAGTTCCTTTTGCATGAGTAGATACATGACTTTTGTTTGCCATGTATGGAATCCTTCACCACTAAATTTATCTACTAGGATCGATTTGAGTAGTCATGACTTAATGAGGAGGGTCTTATCAAGATTTTAACTGAGTCTCAACAGTGTCTACTCCTCTTACAATGATTTGAACAAATTTAGCTCAGATTTGGGTGCTAAAGAAGATTAAGATCACTTATCTCGAGGAGAAAAATTAGGTAACTTTGAGTGATCAATTGGGATAGTTGTACTCCCATTTAACCAAAATGCTTTGAGAGAGTGAAATAACAATGAGTGAAGATAATCTTGAGCTAATGATATTTGGAATTAACCAATTTTCAATCAAGGATTAGTGAGCCTAATAAAACCTTAATGAGAAAAGAGGTACAGCCTGGATCTCGACTTCTACTACACCATTTACAAAACGGTCTTCACCAGATCATTTAACATCATTAAAAACCCTCGGGGATTTGTGGATTCTGCCTAATTTGACGCAAGCTCACTAACATTGCAATTTTTCCCAAACAAACAGGCACAATTGTGTAGCAATGAGATCTCACGTTTCTTGGCATAATCATCTGAGTCCTCTAGCGCACAGGCTCGCCTTGAGGTCCTCCACAAACTCCTTGAAGAGCTTGCCTAATGGTAGAGAGATTAGGCAATGGGAAGCCCTCCACCTCAAGGTGGTTCTCCGCTACATGTTTTTTATGGATAAGATAACCTAATTACTCATTAATAGGGATTCAATCTTGCTAATTATGATATTATGGAGTGATAATGAGATGAAAGGGATAACATTGGCTATGATGCCATGTTAAATGAGGTGTATTTGAGGAGAATATGAGTGCATAACTTAGGAAGATAAGAGCTATGGTGGATGAAAGATAGAAGAAGACATGCTTAGAGCTCAATGTTGATAGTAATGAAGATAAACAAGATATGGATTAGGGGTAATCACATACTCACATTTTTGCATTAAGAGAATGATTTTGTTACATCCATTTATAGCTCTCATAGAGCTCTCATCCACATGCTCCATACACCCTTGTGCCTCCATGTGTTCATAAATGCCCACATGCCTTGTGCACCCTTGCACTTTCCATTTGCCTACTTTTTGACCATTGACTCCCTTTTACAATCATCCATTCACATCCTCTAATAACCTTAGCTTGCATCCATTATAATTTCATGACATCCTAAGCTCCATTTCCCTTGCTTCCACATACATGTGCCCCATACATGACATGACGGGCACCATATTTCAACAATGTCAAGATCAACAAAAAGTGTTTGCCTCTAAAAAATGCAACGTGAACATAGAATACCATTTTTGACTCTACTTCACTATAAGGCAATGACCCCCATACCGATGTCTTAGACGTAGGATTTTTTTAAAACCTTTTTCCTCTCCCATCATTGATAAAGTGTCAGTACAAGATCATCGGTATTATAAGTGTATGAATATGCATAAGCACTGATAGGAGCATTAGTAATGAGATATACTGATACTTATATCGACTATGGTAAATTACCGATGCTTATATCGAATTTGTTAATTTATTAATACTCTTGTTGATGCATGCATCGACTTTGATTATTTGCCAATGCCTATACTTACTCTTAATGATGTTCTTACAAATGCACTGTAATAAAGTAGGAACTTTATTCAATAGGGTTAATAATGGGACAAGTCCATGTATAAAAGAGGGGACTTGGACCATGGTTGTAACTTTTGATGATCATTTTTAGAAATGGAAATTTATGTTTCTTGGAGCTCATGGCTTCTCTCTTGGCTTGTGGAAGGCTATTTCCATTCTCTTGGTGAGAGACTAAACACACTTAGGCATCATGTTTACATGGTGATTACTCATATTTTTCATGCATTACATCCCTTCATTCCAATTGGTATCAGAGCTCTTGATTTTGATCATGGGCATGCATGGGTTGTTGGGAAAATTTGCTTGAAAATTTGAGTTTCTTTCATTTTTTTCTCATTTTCTTGTAATCCTTGAGTGATTCTTGACAAATCTTCTCTAATCTTGCTTAATCTCATGGAGATGGTGAGCATTTCATGGAAATTGCTTGAATTTTGAGTGATTTTGGCCAATTTTGCCATTTTTGGACCAAATTTTGGGCCTCTGGACCAAAAATTTAGGACAGTCGGGCCAAAACTTAGGGCAAGTGACTAATTGCAATTAACTTTTCTGCTAATCACATTTAGTAATCATCTTCTTCTTCCTCAAGCTTTCCATAGCCATGGGATGCTCTTCCTTTACCCGTTTTGATGCCAAACCTTAGGGTTTTTGTAGAGCTCCTTGAGATCTTTCATTTGAGCCTCTTTCTTGCAAATTTTTCTCAAGATTGGAGAGCTTTTGTTCATTCTTCCATGGCTGTGAGAAATCTTGCATTGCTAAGCTCTTAGACACTTGATAAGCATCATATTATGGTGATTTCTTCTCTCAATGAGCATGGAGACTAGCAATGGGACTGATTTTCACTTCCACGCTGAATTTTGGGCTGATTTTCGCTGATTTTCGTCGCCTCTTCCATGCCTCCTCCAAGCTATGAAGCTTAGCCACAAGCTTCATGAAGGATTGCTAAGTGTTTTAGCCCTTTTTGGTGAGATTTTGGGGAGCATTTCATGGCCAATGGAGAGGGAGAAATGGTGTTCTTTGGCTGCAAATTTGAGAGCAAAGAGACGCCACGTTTTTCTCCTACAAGAGGCTTCTTCAACAATTTTTTCCATTGAAGCTTTCCGGATGACATTGGTGAGTGATTTGATCAATTTCTTGCAAGTTTGAAGCATTTGGTGGATCTTGGGAATGGATTAGGGTTGGACACATTCAAACTCCCCTAATTTTCAGAAATTAACCATTAAAGCTTGACCATTCACATGCCAATATTGCTTCCCCATGCATTATTGATGGCAATGGTGAAAGGAATTGATTCCACATGAGCTTGGCTAATTCATAGATCACATTTTGGGGGATTTTCTTCATTATGTCTCATTTGGCATGCCATTGATGGAATAGCAAGTTTATGCAATGTTTTTGGAGTCCCTCATGCTCATCTTGATGCCATATGGACACTATGGATGCTATACATAGCCATGCCAATGCTATGTTTTACACATGGGCATAAGAGAGCATAAGTTTTGGAAGCATGCATTTGTCAATATGATGTGAAAGGGATTGTTGGAATGCAATTGCAAATGCCTTGATTGTGGTTAACAAATGCTTATGCAAATGCCATGGTGAGGGCATTGTGAATTGTTGGTTTGTGTTGGAGCTTTTGGATGATGGATTGAGGCATGAGTCCATGCTTTATTGATGAGTTCTAAATTGTAAAAGGGCATGAGTCATGCTCAATACTTGTAAGCCAACAAACTTGTTCTATCATTTGATATTATCCACATCATTTTGTACCTACACTCACCATTGCTACCACTTCAAGTTTCTATAGAATCTAGCAATGTGTGAGGGTACCTTGGCATTGGTTGGAGAGGCCAAGGGGAGAATGGCTTGAACTCTTTGTGCTGTGATTGCTTGGTAAAGTGGTACAAAGGGGGATTAGGTACACCGGTGTGAAGAAATGGCCTCAACCTTCACCTTGGAGGAAAACTCGGTGAAGGGGTGAGAAGAGCTTGGCCGGGAGATCGGCAAGCTTCAACGCGCGTCCTCAACAATCCTCACCATCGACTTTGTGGATGCATTTGGGCAATGGGGTCCCTTTTCCGTCATATTGTGTGGATATTGCAAATGCTTTGATGGACAAAGAGTGCATATGATCTTTCATGACATTGTGGGATACAAAGAGTATTGCATTGTGATTTGCATTTTCATTTGAGATTTGGTTCCAATTACAAAGGAGACTCTGGCGGAATTTTTCCAACAAGGGAGCCAAACAAGCTTATTGATTAGAGATTTACCCCATGGATACACTTGAAGAGTTATTCACAACTACCAAGGGGAGAAACACCAATCATTTGTAGCCGGATTGAGCTTTGGGACCGAATTTTGGAAATTTTTGGGATTTTACAAAACCCTAATTCAGTCCTAGGGTTTTTGGGATTAGGTCCGAGTGATTACATGACTCTATTCTACTCCTTGAGAGTTTTCAAATGAGCCATAGAACCCCTTAATCGGATATCACAATCTCGGTCAAAGTAGTCATGTTGACTTTCTGGTCAAAGTCAAACAGAATATACTTTCACTTTGACTGAATCAAAATGCTTTTAGGGGTAGGTTCTATCTTCCGTTAGCTTTCTATAGAGCCGTCAAAATCCTAATTCTGACATATATTTTATGTTTTAGAGCCAAATTACTACTTTCAGCTGTCCCGCACAAACCCTAAAACAGAGAGTACTTGCCCACACCTAATTCTTACTGTGTTCATTTGGGAGGATAGTAGACACTATTACCTACCCATAGAACCTTCTTTTGTCCAATTCCGACATCATTTGGGCATTCTACCAACATCTTGCATTTCTTCACTATGCTGAAGGGAAGACCACGCAAGGGTGGGGATGTTGTGCAAGAAATGATCATTGGTGATGAGGACATAGAAGGTAATATGGATGCAAGGGATGCATTCATCAATGAAGACAATGGGGGCAATGTACATAATCAAATTTCTCAAGGGACACAAGCGGCGGTTAACCATGACACCCTCATGCAAATGCTTGTACAACAGTTGGAGACCTTAGACTCCAAGCTTGATTCTCATTTTGAAACATTATCCTCACGGATTGGTGTGATGGAGGACAAGTTTGGGAAGTCTCAAGCACAAGAAAAGCATGGGAATTATGGTGACTATGAGCAAAGAAAAGGCAAGGGCATCTTGAATGAGGATTCCATGAAGGCCGTACAAGAGGATCCATTGGGAGCATCCACTCGGGGATTCATGGCGGATGCACGGAGACCTCTTGTCAAGGACATGTTTCCTCCTTCTTTTCATTCGGGTTTGTCTCACCTCAATGCATCAAAGGGTCCTACCTTTTCTAGGGCAATGCATTCAAGGGAAGAGGATGAGGTGTTTGTGAATGATGAGGAGATTGCACTCGATTGGAATCAAATGTTCTTTGCCCAAAGACAAAGGGATGCTCACGAGAAGTGGATGGAATTGTCGAATATCATCAAGAGGGATTACAAAGACTTTGCACAATTTATGGAGTCATACTCGAAGATGCAAAGATTCAAGACCTCTACCCAACGTGATAACCCATCCCACATATCTTCCAAGGATGTCAAAGACAAAATCTCACTATCAAAGTTCAAAGGTGACGGGTCATCTCCGCAAGAGTTGGAGGAGTGGGCTACCAAGCTTGACACCTATTTCCAACTTTACCCAAAAAGTGAGCGTGATATGGTACAATTTTCCTCCTTACATCTTGAAGATTATGCTCATCAATGGTGGAGACACTTGGTCAAACAAGGGAACACGCCATCAACTTGGGAAGGATTGAAGCGGGAGATGAACTTGGCCTTCATTTCACCCTTAGTGCTCGACCGATACCATGAAGAATGGTATGAGCTTTCTCAAAAAGGGATGATGGTGAGAGGTTACATCAAGAGATTTTTGAAGCTTTCAATGTACGTGGAAGGCTTGAGTGAAGACATGAAGATGAAAAAGTTTGTGCATGGGCTTGAACACTTCATCAAGGCGGATGTGTTGGCTCAAAGGCCTAGCTCTCTCAAAGAAGCTATGAGGTTAGCCGAACTCTATGAGCCAAAGTACAAGAGGTCTCAGCCCATGACCTTCACCAAAGACACACTCAAACCAACCACTACTTCTTACAATTTTGGGAAAGGTCCTACCTCTACATTACCATCCTCTAATCCAAGAACTCCTACATCATTTGGGGGTGGACAGCCAAAGAATGGGATACATCAATTTGATGCCAAAAAGAGTAGTGACTTCATGAAGAAGAAGCCCTTTCAACCCTTCAAGAAGACTCAAAGAATGGATGATCCAAAGATTGAGGAGTTGAGAAGCAAAGGGCTATGTTTCAAGTGCAAAGAGAGGTGGTCACCCGGGCATGTGTGCAAATCAAAGAAGATTGTGGCCACTATGATCCTCATGGATGAGGAAGAGAACAAGGATGACTCTCATGACATTGAGGAATGGGAGGATTGCAATGAAGAAGCACATGAGGAGTCACTTAAAGACCATTCTTTCATCACGGAGGATGGTGAGTTTCCGTTTGATCCGGGAGGTGGAGTTAAGGAAAGCCTTGTGGACGGAGACATGCCTACCAATGCAGAAATTTCAGCTTGCATATGCTCTATCTCACAAGAGTTGTTGGCGGGTTGCAAGAACCCAAGCACACTAAGGTTGGTGGGGACCATCAATGGGAGGGTTGCACATATTCTTGTGGATTCCGGGAGCACTCATAGCTTCATCAACTCTAAATCCATCAACTCTCTCAAACTCAACACAAAGAAGACACCTACAACGTTCCAAGTGCAAGTGGCAAATGGGGAAAGTGAGAAGACTAGCTTGGTTTGCCCTTCTACAAAAGTGGTTTTATCCTCTTCATACACTTGGGAAGGTGATTTGGTGGTTTTGGATATGGGTCCCATCGACATTATCATGGGGTGTGATTGGTTGGCTTCACTTGGTGACATTCACATGAACCTTCAACAAGGTTTCATGAGCTTTCTACATCATGGGCAACAAGTGGTACTTGCTGCAAATGCACCTAAGAAGCTCTCTTTGATCACTCCAAGGCGACTCAAGAAAGAGATTAAGGCTTTTGGCACTATCTATGTGTTACATGTTACCCAAGAGGGGATGGAAGGCAGTGGACAGCACATAGATGAGGAAATGGCAACTCTTCTTAAGGAGTATGAAGATATTTTGCAAGTGCCAAAGAGTCTACCACCTAAGAGGGAGATTGACCATGCCATAGTACTTGAACCGAATGCAAAGGTTGTCAACAAGCCTCCTTACCGTTTGTCTAAGGTAGAAAGAGAGGAAGTGGCTAAGCAAGTGCAAGATTTGCTTGCTATGGGTCTTATTCAACCTTCACAATCTCCATTTGCATCTCCCGTTCTCTTGGTGAAGAAGAAGGATGGATCCTTTCGCATGTGCATTGATTATCGTGACTTGAACAAGGTCACAATCAAGAATAGGTATCCCATACCTCGCATTGATGATCTTCTTGATGAGCTTAAAGGGGCAAAGTTCTTCAAGATTGATTTGAGATCGGGATATCATCAAATAAGGATGAAGGAAGGTGATGAAGAGAAGACAGCATTTAGGACGGAAAGGGGATTGTTTCACTTCATGGTGATGCCCTTTGGTCTTACAAATGCTCCGGCCACTTTTCAAGCATTGATGAATCGGATATTGGCTCCCCTTCTTTTCAAGTTTGTGCTAGTGTTCTTCGATGACATCTTGATCTATAGCAAGAGCAAAGGGGAACATCTATGTCATGTGAAGCAAGTGTTTGAAGTGTTGAGGAAGCACAAGCTTTATGCAAAGGAGAGCAAATGCACATTCATGGTCAATGAAGTGGAATATCTTGGACACTTGGTGGGTGAGAATGGCATAAGAGCTGATCCTAAGAAAGTGGCATGTGTCAAAGAGTGGCCAACACCAAGCAATACAACTCAATTGAGAGGATTTTTGGGATTATCTTCTTTCTATAGAAGATTCATGCAACATTATGCATCCATTGCGGCACCTCTTACCGACTTGCTCAAGAGGGAGGCTTTCTTTTGGGATTCCATTGCCAACAAGAGCTTCAATGAGCTCAAGGAGTTGCTCACTTCAGCCCCTATACTTGTATGTCCAGATTTTGCAAAGACATTTTATGTGAGGGCGGATGCAAGTGGTAGAGGAATTGGGGCAGTTTTGTATCAAGAGCATGGAGTCATTACATTTGAAAGCAGAAAGCTTACCGAAAAGGAGATGGGGCTTCATGTTTATGAGCAAGAGATGCTAGCCATACTTCATGCCATCAAGAAGTGGCATCACTATCTTTATGGTGCTCATTTCAAGGTGAGAAGTGATCATAGGGTGCTGAAATTTTTCCTCTCCCAACCAAATCTTTCTCCAAAGCAAAAGAGATGGCTGGCCACACTTCAAGGATATGATTTTGAGATATCCTACACACCCGGGAAGGACAATGTAGTGGCGGATGCATTGTCTAGAATGTGGGCATGCGCTACAACTTCAATCATGGAGGTATATAGTGAATGGATCAAGGGGATTCAAGAGGAATACCTCATCAATGAAGGTGCTGCCCATATTTATACCAAATTACAGCAAGGTGATGGTGGAGAGTTTCCTCATTACAAGCTTCACAATGGTCTCTTGTGGTACAAGGATAAGGTGTATTTGGTTCCTACCTCATTCTACATACCAAAGGTGCTTCATGAGATGCATTCTTCACCACTTTCGGGCCATCTTGGTGTACTCAAAACCTATGATAAAGTGAGCAAGAGTTTTTATTGGAAAGGTATATGGGGAGATGTGAAGAAGTTTGTGATGGAATGTGCTTCTTGTCAAAAGAATAAGGATAGCTATCAACTCCCAAGTGGTTTACTTCATCCATTACCTATTCCGGATGGTAAATGGACTCACATTTCTATGGACTTCATCACGGGTCTACCAAAGACAAAGCATGGATGGGATCAAATATTTGTGGTGATTGATAGGCTTACAAAATCAGCCCATTTCATTGCTTCAAAGACCACTTATGAAGCATCTCATATTGCCAAGCAATTTTTGGAACATGTATTCAAGATACATGGCTTGCCACTCAACATAGTTTGTGATCGAGATACCAAGTTCATGGGGACTTTTTGGAGGTCATTATATGAGAGCTTGGGTACTCAAATCACTCCATCTACGGCCTATCACCCTCAAACGGATGGGCAAACGGAGTGCACAAACAAATGGCTTGAGGTGTACTTGAGGCACTATTGTCATGACATGCAAACATCTTGGGATGAGTGGCTTTATCTTGCTGAATTTTGCCATAATTCAAGCAAGCATTTGAGTATTGGCATGTCACCATTTGAGGCTCTCTATGGATATCAAGTACATGTGCCATCGATAGCCTTCCATGAAGACAAAGTGGTCAATCCATTGGCAAAAGAAGAGTTGGAAAGAATGAGACAACTTCTTCAACTTTGTAAGGACAATATGAAGAAGGCTCAAGATGTCATGAAGGCTAATGCGGATGTTCATAGAAGAAATGTGGAGTTTCAAGAGGATGATTATGTGCTATTGAAGCTTCCCAAGAGTCGGCATAACACTCTCAAAGGTGTAACCAACTCAAAATTGGCTCATAGGTATTATGGACCATACTTGATTATCAAGAGGGTCGGTGATTTGGCCTACAAGTTGGATTTGCCTTCGTCGACAAGGATCCATAATGTGTTTCATGTATCTAACCTTAAGAGGTTTATGGGATCTTTGCCTCAAGAGATGGAAGAGCTTCCACCCATGAATGAAGAAGGTGAGATCATTTATGAGCCGGAGAGGGTTATTGGCAAGAGGACAAGAGAGTTGAGGAATCGGAATATTGATGAATACCTTGTTAAATGGAAGCAATTACCCATGGATGAGGCTACTTGGCAATCATTGGAGTATGTCCAACATGATGGTTTACTTGTGGATGACTTTCCGTGACCAAGTGGTATGGTTTACTTGAGCAAATTGGGTAATATGAGGAGAAGTATACATGCTGTAATTTCTGGACAGCTTTGGGAAGGTCTACTATTGGGCCTATTTTTCTACTCCAACAAGCTTCATGGCGTATCCTAATGAAAGATTATGATGTGGGCTACATATGGCTGAGTGTACATATCATTTTCAGCCCAATATATGGAGTCTAAATGAAGGATTTTCAAGGGTCTTCATCGACTAGAAGGGCTGTCATAACAGTTCCACTCATACACTTTGGGCTTGAAGCTTTGTGGACTTGTATACATCCGGATTTTCATTGTATATGTGCTTTGGATGTACTTGAGAACTCTTAACCACTTCCCATTGATTACATTAGAGTCTCATACTTTGAGATTGTACATGTTATTGATTTTGAGGACAAAATCTTTGGGAAGGGATGGTTTGTAATAAAGTAGGAACTTTATTCAATAGGGTTAATAATGGGACAAGTCCATGTATAAAAGAGGGGACTTGGACCATGGTTGTAACTTTTGATGATCATTTTTAGAAATGAAAATTTATGTTTCTTGGAGCTCATGGCTTCTCTCTTGGCTTGTGGAAGGCTATTTCCATTCTCTTGGTGAGAGACTAAACACACTTAGGCATCATGTTTACATGGTGATTACTCATATTTTTCATGCATTACATCCCTTCATTCCATGCACCTATAATACCCACTCTGATTATTTATCGATGCCTATACCAACTTTGTAAATTTAAAAAAAATGGTAGAATGGGATAGACTAGCGGTGGTAACTTTACCAATAACTCTACCAGCCCCAGTCTATCCCATTCTACCATTGGTACCATAATATAGGTACTTAATTTTGAGAGATTTTGAAAGAAATGTATGTGAAAGCATAGTTACAAGACAAAAAATATGATTAGATTGATATTAACATTCACATAAACATCGTTTACATTGATATAAATTAGTGTTGCATAGTTAACATCGTTGTATTACAAAAAATTAAATTTGAGAGATTTTAAAAGAAATGTATGTGCAAGCATAGTTACAAGACATTGATACATAAAAATACGATTAGATTGATATTAACATTCACATAAGCATCGTTTACATTGATACAAGTTAGTGTTACATAGTTAATACATCATTGTATTACAAAAAATTGGAGTAAGACTCTTACAAAAGAATCTTAGCCAAGAAAAAAGTAGCCTATATACTACGTGGTGGCCTATCTACTCATCATCATTCCCATTGCCTCCTTCCTCGCCATTACGAGCCTCTTGTGTAATTCCTTGCATAAATATGGATATTAATTATATGATGCCAAACTATAAGTTACATGCTTGCAAACTTAATTAGCAAACCATTATACTCACGTAGTTGACAATTTAATTTGATGCCCTTCTTGCTCTAACTTCTCAAGCTATGTAGTTGTTCTATACCTCCATGCATAGTGGTACTCGTCTTGTGTATATGCAGGTTTGGTTGTTTCCTTCTTCACACATTCATGAAAGACAATTGAGCACATATGGTACAAGGCCATGCATAAAAACATGGAGTAAATACGAGGGATTCACTTACGAAGTATGCACGAAAGCATCCCAGCACCGCCAGCACCGAGAAGAGAAGCCCTTGAACCTTCGAGATGTGCTCTAGCTGCCTCCTGTTGTTGCTTATACTTGTCAGGAGTCTCAAGTATCTTAGCCATGGACTTCTTGCAATCATCTACATTGATGGGGGTTTATTTTTACTCTCTTTAATGGTATCTCATACTTTCGACCTTTGATGGCTCATTATGGTTGTCATCCTCTTGAGCATCCACTTTCTACTAAACCTGGCATCTTTGTTGGGCTGCAGGAACTCTCAATAGAGTTGATCAAGAATGTATTTCTTCTTCTTGTCGCATCAGGTGGGTGCTTCCACTTTGTGAGGATATCATGGCTAAACTTTACCGACAAGAGTTAACACATACATGTCAAGGTAATAGCACCTACATCATCCTTAATGATGGATCCATCATCATCGCATTGATAAGACGGAAGGTGCTCTCCACAGTGAGAAGTGCAGGCAGATGGAGAGCAAGGAGAAATAGGATTAGGGCCCAATGTGGTGCTCAAAGTGGCCTCAACCAAAGTAGTGCCAGTTGTCTCGCGAGATGATGTGGTGGAGTATGACCATTGGTCCCACCACCACCACTAGTACTGCCGCTATGGGAGCTTGCTCCCACTATGGCGATCTATGGCGCGAACTCCTTATAGCCTGTCTATCTATGGTTTGGGATGATGGGCTACCTCCCACTGTTCCAGAGAGAGCATCTTGAAGAAATTTCAAATCTCATCCTACATATAATCATGTGGATTACTAGTCCGCGGTATAAGAGGCAAGTCATCCATAGGTCCAAATCACATAAAGCAAGGCCTCATTGGCATACATAAGCTTATGCATCTAGATATAATGACAATGATCTAGAGCATTCGCAATGGTCCATTGACAACAAGGAGGAGAATTACATAGATTAGGGTATATATATAAAGCATGACATTAGTTTACATAAAAAAACAAAGCCAAAGCAATCACATAGATTAGGGTATACATACAACGCATGACATTAGTTTACATAAAAAAATAAACCCAAAGAAATACGCGGTGCTAAAATGAAGAACCAAAATAAACCTAGAAGATAGCATAAAAGCTTATGCGGACTATGCACCCTCATGTGGACATAGCTTAAGATCAGCACTTCTTTGCACACATCACAATGCCTTCCACTTGTAAGAAATTGTTGGTAACTTTTCTCTTTTTGCCCATTCTGTTTAAAACTCTTACAAGTGGAAAGCATTGTGAAGTGTGCTTTGGAGTGTTCCAAGTAAACTATGGGCATAGAGCATCGAACACATAGCATAGAGCATAGAGCAATGGGCTTCTATGTATAGCTCTATATATATGTCTAGATATTGTATGTGTATGCATAGAGCTAAGGCTATGCATATCCTCATGCATGGATGCTTCCCTTTATGCATGGCCTTAAGCTCTATGCATAGAGGCTCAAGCATGAGCTTCTATGTATAGAGGATTCGATGCATAGAAGTTCATGTATACACTATAAGAAAATGATCCCATACTGGCACCCATAAAGCGACTTATACCTACAAAGTAAAGCCACAGGTGCCCATAGGCATTATATGCTGCATAAAAAATAGGAAGGCAATTGTGATGAAACCAACCTATGAATATTGTTGAGAAGTTGAGAAGAAAGGTCAGGATGGTAAGGTACTTGCTAAAATAAGAAAGAAAGAAACAATAAAAAATAAAAACTATACCCAAGGAAAGCCCTAACCCTAACACTTTCACTTTCACATTTACTAGAAAAGGGAGAGAGGGAGAGAATAAGGAAACAATCTACAAAAAACTTGCAAAACATGAAAAAAAATCTAAAATATAAAAAATAAAGGGAAAAAAAACCTAACCCTAACATATAGGAAACCCTTACTTGCAAGGGAGACAGAAAAAGATAATGATGAGAAAGAGATTAAAGCACTTGAACCTGCAAAACATGAAAAAGAAGACACAAAATAATAAAACTAAGTAAAATTAGAAAAAGGAAAAAAACCTTAAATATGCGCAATAGCCTTACCTGCTTGCAAGGGAGAGGATGAGGGTGAGAATGAGAGAAAAGGAGAGAAGATCTGCAAGGAGCACATACGAGAGAGCTTGCGTAGGAGAAGCGGACCTTTTTCAAAAATAAAATATTGAAAGGGGAAATAGAGAAGGACTATTTTCAAGTTTTACTTTGTAATGTTGTTGGTAAATACGTTAGGTTTAATTTTTCACATAGTCGATATATGCACCGATGCAGATACTGACGTAATTATCGACGACAATACTGAGACAAGATCACATGCCTTAAAAAAGACCTCTCTTTAAAATGTCAGTAGAAAATGTTAGATCACTTGTAGTGGTTTTTTAATAGTAGGGAAAGGGCGCTCTAGGTCTTGGAAAGCTTCTTTAGCATCTAGCATGTGTGCAAAGTCTTGTCTAATACTACACACGATTGCCTGCTTCAGGATTTAAAGAAACACTTCAGAGTCCATCGTCTTCAAAAAAAAATACATATCTAGAGGACTTCCATTCAAGAAGAAGACTTCTGTTCAAGAAAAAAAAACATCTAGGCCTCATGAAAATCGTTTCATAATGTTAATTGCCATTATGTGCATGATATTAATTGGAATTGGAATTGGAATCAACAATGAGTAAAAGTGTTTTCAAATTGAGAGTGTTGTGTTGTTTAATATTGATATATTAAGAGCTAGCTCTAAAACTAAGTTTTCGATCATGCTTCAAGCCCATTTTGCTTGGTCAAAAAATCTCTCCATGTCTTTGTTGGTCCAACAAAAAGAAAGATATATATACAAAATTGCTTTTTGATTTTAGATTATGTTGGCTCAAATATTACTAACTTTGTTGGATATTGTTTCTGCGGGTGGAAAACTTACCAAATCTTGAATTCTTTTACCCTACTTACACCATATGGGAGTGATTATTACATATGTAACAAATCAAAGGCTCTCTATGTTTCGCCTTTGTTATTCTTCAACTTTATCCTATGCCATTGCAAGCCCAATCCCAGATTTTAGGGAACAAGAAGAATAGTATATCATGCATGATGGAACAAGAAGAACTTGTTCATGTCATATGCTAGTGCACAGGCTATGCATATGTTTTCTCTGTTGTTATCCTACTGTTATCATAGACTCTCTTTTATTTAACTATATAAATAAATAAATATATATATATATATATATATATAAAATGGTGGAATTTTGGGCAAGGTCCCTTCTTTTTAAGAAAACGTGCGCTTCTAAGATATAATGGAACGTTACAGCAGCAAAACAAAAACTAAGCAAGACTGTACGTCTGTGCAATGAAAGCTCAGGCTCGGCTCGCCATGCAAAGAGACCACCCCCCTCACACGCGGCGCACATGCCTTCACGTGCGCCGCGCTTGCCAATTGGCCTTGCATCCTAGGATTCTTTTTGGAATGTCCCTCAAGCGATTCCACGTGTCAGCCATGCGAATATGGCCCTTGTAAATCCGCCCCTCCCTTTTTCTTAATATAACAGCCCCTTTTTTTGAAAAAACTAAGCAAGACTGTACGTTTGTG
>NC_141046.1:74649741-74742241 GCF_041138505.1 Cibotium barometz
AATATACTCGTGTGTACATCTATGTGTGTGCACGTGCAGGTGCATATGTGTGTGTGAGTGTGTGCATGTCCATGTGTGTGCACATGTACTTGTGTATGTGAGCTTGAAGCCACATTTTTGTAGGCTCGCCTAGATATGCCTGCTTTTTCAAGCCACTTGTCTGCTGAAGACTCACATGGAGAGGCCTGCTTTTTTAAAAAGCAAGCCTACCCATATGCAAGCCTTTGAATAGGTGACTTTCTTCTAGCACCCATATCCAAAAAGCATGCCTACCCACACGAGCCTTCAGATAGGTAGCTTCCAAGGCCCAGATGGATATGCCATCACATGTAGGCCCCACACATTATATGTGGTTCAATTTTGAAAAAAAAATCCACCTCTCCCATGTGTTGCATGTTCAATGTTAACATTATTTTTAATTGGTGAGTAGGAAATTGCTATCTTGATGAGTTTACGTCGAGGTAGAGTTGAAGATCTTGGGGTTAGGGAAGGGTTCACGACTCAATGTTGAAGAAGTATATTGGCAAACGTGCCAATGATGTGATAGTCTTCCACAATAAGAGCTGCTCTCTGGGATATGCAAATAATTTCTTGAAGCTTGAAACACTTACAAAGGGTGTTTCATTCAAACTTATTTCAACTATATCAAGTTTAAAAAAAGTTATTCTACTTTGACACTCAAAGTTGCTTCATTTGTTTCGGCATAGAGAGGTGGGGCCCCTTAAATTCTATGGTGGCCCATGGTATTGTTTGTGTGGGGTACATGAACCAACTCTCATATCAGGGTCGAGCTCCAAGGGTCTCATGTTCTGATTCTAGCCATTAAGGTGGCTTCGAAATTTGGAGAGCCCCCAATAGTAAGAAGCCTAGGATATAGCCATAGATGTGTCACATGAGACGGTTATTATATTTTGATGACTATGTAGCTATTGTGTTTTGATGACTATGTAACTTTTTATGCTATGAATGGAAATTTGGGTTGCAAAGTTTTTTTTTAACCATGTGTCTTATAATATATTTTATTAGTGGACTCGAGAAAATTAATTTAAATTTGTTAAAAAATAACATGCTACCTTGCATACAAGAAGGAAAGAGAAGAGAAGAGAGATACATGCAAGGGTCGAGTCTGGAGAGTTGCACTTAGCCAACCCTAAGAGGGTTAACTCCTTGATGTGAAGCTACTAGGGGCTCACTCCACCTCTTCTTGTGTCACCCAAGAAGAGATTCAATGGCTATGTAGTAGTGAGCAAGAAGGAGGGAGCTATGGAGAGCTCAACCTTCACCTCATGCAACAAGCATGCAAAGGGACTTGGTATATAGCAAAGAGAGAGTAGAGAAGAAGAGAAATGAAAGCATTACCATCCCTACTTACATACACCGACAATCAAACATGTAAGAAAGCAAAACACAAGCTAACATACATCCACAAGCTTAAATGAGAGAGAGAGAGAGAGAGAGAGAGAGAGAGAGAGAGAGAGAGAGAGAAGAGGCAAGCTCAAATGAGACTAATCATATTTCATAAAATGACTTATATACAAGAGCTCATAGTTACGATGGCATTTACAATTGGGGGCCCAAAACTAGTCTTCCTAGTCTTTCTAGCTCTATGTACAACTATTCCTCACATGACCGGCATTACCCAAGCCGTAAGCTCGGTCATCATAAAGAGTGTAGCCACGCTAAAGGTCATGTTAACCAGAGTGGTTAACATACCCCCCTCCCTAATGCAGGTCTGTCCCTCGGAGCTGGTCGGATCTATGTGTATAGTAGATCGAGTAGGTTTAGATGAAGTCATGGCGGCACGAGGTTGGAGTGGGGGGGGGGCTCAATGGAAGACCTTGTAGTAGCTGGTCCAAAAGGTTGTCTCCATCATGCCTTTAAAGGTCTGTAGTAGGCGCTAGGTGGGCATCACTTGTAGTAGCCAAAAATCTGCTTGAGGGTTGGGCCTTTGTTGATGTCAAAGGTCAACCCTTGCGTGCCTTCATGGTAGTGGTCCCAATCTCGGAATGACTCCAGCAACTTGATGATCAAGTGGAAAAATCTGATTATTTGGATGACGATCACGGCTGGGTTTGGCACACTTGGTTGTACGACGGATGAATTTATTGAAGCACCGGGCTGCTGCACCGTCGGAGGAGCAAACTAAGGAAAGTTCAACTTTAGCTTCGGGTTTTGCTTCTGCTCCTCGTGTGGAAAACCCACCGATTTCGTATAGGGAGGTAGTACGGGCTGATGCTAAGTGCGCGGGGTGCATTGCAATAAGTTTCCCAGATGAAAGGTTTGAGGACGATAGGGTGTTGGCTGCTCGCCCATGAGTTCGAATGTGATGGGGTGAGTAGTGGGCGGGTGGCCGGTGGTATCCTTCGTGCTCCCTTGGTGGGTGTTCTCGCCACCACACTGGCGATTCTTGGCTTCAAGGTAAGGGCGTAGGACATGGATGTCCATGTGATCCATTATGTGGATGATGGGTTTTGCCTGGAGTTGTCAACCGAGCAGGATGGCAATCACCTACTCGAACTCTGTGGGGGTGTGGTCAAGGGGGTCCCACCAATTAAGAGGGTCGTCGACCTCCTCATGCTCTAGTGGTGGTGATGGTGGAATCTCGCCCTCTTCGAGGTTGTGTGGGGAGGGCTGTTGTGTCGGGCGATGGGGGTGGAGGGGTGGTCAAGGTGGAGGCTCCCGTGGGCGAGGCTAGCGTCGAAGAGGGGTGGGGGTTTTGTAGAGGTGGACAGAATGTTGTGGAATGTAGTGTGCATTCCCAGCTGTGAAATGAAAAAAAGGGTGGTGAGGGTGGGGTGGGAGAGGGAGGTGGTGGGGTGTGTGAAGATGAATGGGGGGAGAAGAGGGTTGGGAATGGAAGAGTGGGAGGGTGGATTGCCAGAGGGAGGTGGGGATGGTGGGGGTTGGGTGCGGGTATGGGGGGAAGAGGAATCGGGTGGTGGAGGGGGGAGGTGGGGGAGAGGAGGACCGTGGGGCTAAGGGTGGTGGAGGGGGGAGGTGGGGGAGAGGAGGACCGTGGGGGTTGGGTGTGGGTATGGGGGGAAGAGGAATCGGCGGGTGGTGGAGGGGGGAGGTGGGGGAGAGGAGGACCGTGGGGCTAAGGGTGGGAGACTATGGCCGTCGTCACACTGCCATCTTGGTCGTTAGGGGCAGGGGCTGCTTCAGCGGCATCTACTCGGCCCATGGGCTTTGTAAAAGGCTTCTGCAGCTTCGGCTTATTTGGAGGAGAATTCAAGGGGGAAGGTGATGTGTGAATCGTTAAACTGGTAGATGCTAATGGTAGCTATCACTTGTATCTACATGTTGCACCTATGGTGGTAAAGAATGAGTAGGTCCTCAGCGGAATAGGAGGGAAGAGGATTAGCACGGAGGCAGCAGTAAGCAATGTTCATCACATGCCAGCCCATACCCTGTAGATAGTGTAAAGCCTCTGTCATCCTCTGGGAGTATGGGTAGAGACCGCGTTCGGGGGGACGGATAGGTCTATAACCTCAGCTGGGTTGGAGGGGAAGCCGAATTTGATAAAGTGACACCAGCTCTGCTGAGGACGATGGCTTGGAGAGGGTGGGAAGGCACCTCGTAAGTTGTGGGGGTGGTTGAAGGAGATAAGGCCCTAAAAATAAAAGTGGGGGATGAGGGTGATGCTGGCGATGGGAAGCTTGGTGAGGAGGTACGTGTATTTCTATTGGGAGAGGGGCTCATCCAAGTAGAGGTTGTGCTGGAGGAGGTTGAGCCGGATGCTCCTGAAGTGGAGGTCCATGAGTTGGAATGGGCTTTGTGTGGGGGGAGGGAAAGGATAGGTGTGTCCATAAGGGCCTCAACCTTCCTATCCATGGCACTAGAAGAGGGAGCAGAGGGGGTGGATGGGGGATGTGTTGCTCTGGCTTTTGCTTCGCCTAGCTGCTCCTCCATTTGGTGGATGGTGGCTTGTGAAACATCCCTGTATCGTTGAAAGTCAAGCTTAGTCTGCTCAAGGGCCTCCTCCGTAGCCTTCACTCGATCTTGGGCTTCATGGGCAAGATTCTCCATGTCGAAAAGTTCATGGTGTGCCCGCTGTGAGCAGCTTCATGGGCCTGTTGTAATTGCCGCTGCCGCTGGAGGTCGATGATTTAGTTAAAATGCAAGCAAAGTGATGAGTTATGGTGGATCAAATGTAAGAATCAACATCATTAGCAAGTGATTAGATGATGATTAAGATGAGATTAGTGAGTAATTAAGCTGATAGCTTAATGTAGGCATGGATAATCAAAAACCAGCAAATACTCATTAGGCCAATGCCTTAATTTATAGTGTTTACATCCACAAGATACCAAGCATCTAATCCCACTGATCTCTCCTTGATTTGTGCCACCTCCCCTTGGGGGGACACCTTTTGCTTGATTCTCTCCACCTCTTCACTTTTCCCAGAATATCTCCACACATCCTAGATCTTCTCATGGTACCCTTTATTCTCTCCCAGTAGATTCCACTCACCTTTTCACTGCTACTCATCACTCATTTACAGACTCTCTTTTACAGCCTCTTGCTAAGGGCTTGTTCCCACACACACCCATTCACTTGTATATTTCAACACCTCCCCTCAAGTGAATAATCCTAGCACACCTGGACTCTATACCAAGTTTCCCTCTTACTTGGTAGCCCACACTCTGTCTCTATGTGTCCAAGGCTACTACAAGTGCCTCGTGACCTTGACTAAAGTGCTCACACATACATATACCACATGGCCTACATCATCGGTGGGTGGCTGAGAGGTGGTTTTACTCTGTTGGGGTAGGTTACATTGGGTTGTGGGGTTTCTCTCTCTTTCTCTCTCAGAAAAGATGATCTGACCACTTCCTTAGGAGTCTCCATGACGTTTGTCAATGTCGATCCTTCTTCACTAGGTTTGCTATAGCAGTCTCTTGCCATGTGTCCTGGCTTCCCATAGTTGTGGCAAGTGAAGGTCCTTCCTCCTCCCCTGCCTCTTCCTCGTCCTCGTCCTTGTGAGAGAATCCTCCTCGGGTGTAGAATGCTTTTTCCTCTCCAGTTGTTGGGTCCACCCTTTTCTTCTTTTTGACCTTGGTCTCTTGCTCTAGTAGTAGAGCTCCTTCTATCCCATGTAGCTTCAATTCTGGTACATTCTTTAAGGTTGCCACAATGTTTTCATATTCTCCTTTGTCCACACTCTTCATCAAAAGCACTGGTAGTGCCTCATCATCCTCTACCTTCTTACCAATGGCTGCCAGTTTGTTGCTTAATGCTTTTATATTTGTTCAAGTGTGTGGTTAGAGGTTCACTTTCCTTCATGCCACATTTGTAGAATTGCATTAGCAGATTTATCTTTGAATTTTTTGCTTGAGTGCCAAATAATTTATTGAGTTCATCCCATGCATCTTTAGCCCGTTGTATCACTGTGATGCGGTGAATGATTTCATCATTTAAACTTAGTGCAATGAGTCCTAATGGTTTCTCATTCCTGCTCTTCCACTCATTCTCCCCAATTACCTCTAGGCATTCATCTCTTTCCTCAACTAGCCCCCACAGATTTTTCCTCATGAGCAAATACATGGTCTTTGTTTGCCATGTGTGAAACTGCTTCCCATTAAATTTAGCTATTTCTTGTGCCGTGCTCATGATGATGTGAAGGGGGTCTTACCTCTTGATCGAATTCAAGATTCAAGGGCAATGTCTATCCTTTTACAACTCAAATTTAGTATTAAATGATGATTACAATAGATTTATCAACATATAAATTTACCAAAAATTACATAAAGCCAAGTGTAGCTGACTTGTACTGAATGGTTGGAGTACCAAACCATCTCCAAATTTCAATCTGAAGTGATAGGGATCTGTATCGAAAACCCTGTTTTGCAGAAAATAGAGTGTGCAAGGAGGCTAGATCTGGTGCCTTAGAGTTCAAATGAGCTCAAATCCTTTCAGAGGCATCAATAGCAGTTAGTCTAGTAGAGGATCAAGCCAAGAAACAAAAGATTTGACCAAGCATTGAATGCTTAATCTCTGTTTTACCAAAGTCACTACAGATTTGATGTAGAGCTTGATGCCACTTATCCTTGAGAAATTTCACAAATCTGAGATCACCAACATGTAGAGCACCCTTGAAAACCCCTAGGGCCAAGAGGAATTAGACCAATTCCTTTTGTTTGAGTGTAGATCTCAGTTTTCCTCCAGAAATGAAGCACTGATGAATTCGCAAAAATCAGTAGCTCCTGTCTCGGCGGTTTCGTGATTCATCTTGATGAGCCGGTGCATGGGTAGCATGGCTAGGTGGGACTAAGAGGTTTTTGGCTAAGGTTGAGGTTGGAGGGAGATCAAGCCCCTCCACTAGTTGGGGGTGCAGAAAGCTTATTGAAAAAGACTTAAAAAGTGATTATCTCTTAATCTTAATTAATAAGATGATTAGCAAGATAAATAAGCTCATAAATTGGATGGATCCTAAGCTAGGCTCTGATACCAAGTTAAAATGCAAGAAAAGTGATGAGCTATGGTGGATCAAATGCAAGAATCAACATCATTAGAAAAAATAATTAGATGATAATTAAGACAAGATTAGTGAGCAATTAACTGATAGCTTAATGTAGGCATGGATACTCAAAAACCAACAAATACTCATTAGGCCAATGCCTCAATTTATAGTGTTTACATTCACAAGATGCCAAGCATCTAATCCCACTGATCTCTCCTTGATTTGTGCCACCTCCCCTTCATCTGGGGGGCACCTTTTGCTTGATTCTCTCCACCTCTTCACTTTTTCCAGAATATCTCCACACATCCTAGATCTTCTCATGCTACCTTTTATTTTCTCCCAGTAGATTCCACTCACCTTTTCATTGCTACCCACTCATTTACAGACTCTCTTTTACAGCCTCTTGTTCTCGCACACACCCATTCACTACCTTCATAGTAGTG
The DNA here is from genome assembly GCF_041138505.1 of Cibotium barometz. NCBI lineage: Eukaryota > Viridiplantae > Streptophyta > Polypodiopsida > Cyatheales > Cibotiaceae > Cibotium > Cibotium barometz. Next base: position 74,656,648 of record NC_141046.1, read on the forward strand.
TGCCCGCTGCTAGCTTCCCCTGTGGGTTTGAACATACCCCATGTACCTCTTTGAAGAAGAGGTACTCTGTCTAGTTCACCATTTGGCCTTGGTGCACATGGGCCAATGTTGTCATGCTGCATTTGCTAAACTTGTATGTCGTCCAGTGAGTAGTAAGTAAAAACTACAAGGCTCGGGCTTGCATGATCAGATCCTCTTGCGTGATGTTTGCCCACTCCACCTCATCTTTATTTGGGCTGCCTTTGTATACTCCCCTGGTCAGCTTGGGGGCATTGGTGAGCCTGACATGGGGTTGGCCTAGGTTAGGGAGTTGCAGGGTATCTCTAATGAGCTCAATGCTAAGCTGGACCCTGTGTCTCTGGCCGTCATTGCCCAAAACTTTGCATGTATGATGGTTGGCATCATAAGTCTCTGTGAAATAAAGGATGTTGTAGAGCTCTAGCCCCCATGGCTCCAAAGTAGGCAATCTCCCCAGGCCCAGCTGCTCCAGCTTCTTTACAACTACTATAGGGTCTGTTGCTATTGCCTTGTAGCATGGCCCAGTGAAATATAGGAGCTTGTGCTCCACCTTGTGGTTTTTCTTCATTAGGGAGTGCCCTGTGTGGCCATTCATCTTCTTCATCAGGGCCTCCCCTAGATGGGATAACTGTGTGGGGTGGTGAGCATACTCCTTAAATCTGCCCCCTCCCGGTCGTTTTCTCCTGGAGGTATGGTGCAGGATCTCCCTGAAGTAGTTCGAGGTGTCAGTCATGGTGCAAGAAGGGTGTGAGGGTGTGAAGGCTTGAGAGAAAATTTTGCAAGAGTTTGGCTACAAGGAAATCTGAAAGTGAGGAAATGAGGGGGTGGGGCCCATATTTATAGTTTTTAGAAGGGTATGACCGTGGCATCTACAAATGACTGTAGTAGTTGGAAAACAAGAGCAAACGAGTGCGACAACTTCAGCAAATGGCCGTGTGGCAGTTGGAAAACAAGAGCAAATGGGCATGGAAACTCTAGTGAACGACCATGCGGGCTCCTAATTTGGTGTTGGGCATAGGCTTTTGAAATGGAGAGAAGGAAATGGGTGTTCGCTTCCAAAAACCGAAAGGAACGAGTGTTTGCTTGGTTGGAATGGGCATGCCAAACGGGTTGTGAAGAGAATGGGTGGAGCCTTTTGATTAAAAGTTAGTACGACCGTGGAAAACTACGAATGCTTGTGGTAGATGGTTGAGGATGGAATGGCCGAGCATTTCACTACGTGGGTTGTAAAGCGTACGGCCGTGGTGAATTTGGAACGCCCATGGCAAAAGTAGGTTGGTATGGCCGTGGCAGTTGTGGTACGGCTGTGGCATCATTTTTTTGGTGGGCACCCTAAATCAGGTTTTGTACCCATGCTATGCTGCCAACACCCCATTTTGCAGGTTTTGTACTGACTGCGTGCCTAATTAGCAAGAGCAATTACCTAAGGTGAGAAGTTGATTCCAACTTGGCGATAGCGAGGTGGGGGGTGTTACAGCCTTGAGGAATTTAGAGGTTGATGACAAGGGAGTACCTAAGACTGAAGGAGTTGGTAATAGCACTGGTAATAGCACTGTAGTACTTCGTTGTTGTTGCAGCCCGACAATGACCGATGGAGGAGCTGCTGACATTGAGGGCATATCATTAGTTAACTCCATCTAGCGGCAAAATGGGGGTTATAGTGTCACTATGAAGCTTATGCTTCCCTTTTTCCTGGGCAGTCTTTGTGGGGCAAAAGTCACCTTTGGTTTCCATTGAAAGATAGGGGACTACTAAATGACATGGGGTGGAAGTTGGGGTTGGGGAGATTTGGGGATCCAAATATGATGATTGCCCTTGTAGAAGTGTTGGGCTAGTAAGAGAGGTTTGGGGATCCACCAAGGGTTGGTTTTAGACCCGGTTGTGGCTTTGATTGAGGATTGGGGTGTCGTGGAGAACGTTTAGGCCTACGTTTGTCTTGTACCCTCTAGGCTTGTGGTTGGTGAATTTTTTGCCGTTGTGGGGGACAAGGGGCTTTGGGTGCCTATGGATGAAAGGAAGGGTTGGATCGTCGGGGGATCCACAGTATAGATTCGCCTTCATAATAGCCTTATGCTGTGAGAAGCTTTTTAGGTACCCAATGAGGAGATGGCATATTCCGTGGACTTCTATTAGTTTTGTTAGAAATGTTAGTTGGGTTAGTTTGGGTTGGTGGGTCAGCAGCTTGTGAGGTGGTGATGTGAGAGTGGGTTGCTACCAAGCGTGGTGGTAGGGAGGGCATGAGAGTCATTGATGTGGTTGGAATGGTGAGTGGCCTCTTTTTTAGTGGGATGGATTTGTGGGGGTGCGGTAACGAAATAATGGTGGGTGGGTGGTGAAGGGGGAATTTCGTGGCATGGGGGAAGAACGGGTATGGGCTCTTTGTTCATCTGAGGATGGTAACTTGGCCAGAGGCCAGTTTTGTAAGGTCGCCATCCGTGCATCGCAATCAATGTTGCACTGGTTATGTCCCATCCAACCCCTTCCAAGCAATATTTCTTCACGCATAGTTCCTGCTGGCATCACATAGAACTTCCCTTCCAAGGGATTATTTCCAATGTGGAATAAAAGCGTGACTGTGCCTAAACAATGAACATGCTGTGACGTTACAATGTCAACGATGGTGGCCGGGGTTTCTTTTAGTGAGGGTTCCCCAAGGGAACATCATGTTTCATGGGACATCAAATTGTAACTAGCCCGTGTATCGACAAGAGATAATTTTTGGACAAAGCTCGTCGGGGTGGTCATTCCTAACCACAACCGAGCTGGCTTTACCTCTTATTCTTCTTCTTTAGGTTGACCACTTGGGCCATATTGACCATGATGTGTCTCTGTCAAAGCTTGGCTTGCCTTACTTTGGCCTCTTGTTGTGCAACTTGTTTCATATCCTCATGGTCTTTCTTGTGCTATTTTTTATCGTGGGGATGGCTCTTAAGGTAGCCTTAGTGAGAGGGCCATAATAGCATTTTAGTTTGCTATTGTTGAAAATAACCAGCCATTTCTACACCATCAAGCATTTCGATGCGTACTGCACCTTGTGGTGTTATCTCACTGACTAGGAAAGGTCCTAAGCCTCTGAGCTTGAGCTTCTTTTTGTGTGTCTTTGTATTGAACAAGAGGACCATGATGCCCTTGTTCATTTATTTGTCCTTAAGCTGGTCACATCGAACCATTGTTTGTGCCTTAGATTCTCAACAATCAAGCTATATATATTGCTAAAAGGCATGTTTCATATCGAGCTTTTTAAGCTCAAATAGGCGACAACCTAAAACATTTCTAGTGAGCTTTTCTTGTACTGCAACACGTAAACTGGGGACTAAGAACTCCATGGGCATGACCGCCTTTAGTGGCATAGGTTAAATTGAAAGGGGTGGCATTGGTTGCTGCCTTATAGGAAGTTTGATAAGTCCAAAGTACAGTTGGTAACTTTTGTTCCCAATCGTTGCGGGGCTAGTCTCCACGGTTTTAGTTAGAATGGCACACAAGATTTTCTTTGTGCTTTCTGCTTGGCCATTCACTCGTGGGGGTAATAGGGGGAGGACTTTTTGTGGGTGACAAGGAACTCTTGCAAGAGGAATTGGATTACCTCATTTATGAAATGTGTCCCATTGTCATTGATGAGCTTGAGGGGGCAACCGAAGCGTGTGATGATGACTAATTCATACAGGAATTTAGCAGTCAATCATCGGGCATTAACTTTGTGGGTTGCCTGAGCTTCTACCCACTTAGTGCAATAGTCCGTAGAGTAGCTATTATGTATCAAGCTTGAGTCTATTTGGCTGCTAGACTGATGGGTCTAATGAAATCTATACCCCATTTCTCAAATGGTTGTAAGGACACTTGTAATTGGGTTCAAGGGCATGTGGTCCTTGAAGCGAGGAATTACTGTACGCTAGCACTCGTCACACCGTTTAATGTATTTTTCTACGTCTGCCATTAGAGTGGGCCATCATAAACTAACTGTGATGAGGACCTTCCATGCAGTGATATCTACTACAAAGTGCCCCTAGCACAGGTAGAGTGAGCTTGTTCAAGAAGGAGTACATACTCATCCTCTTGGACACAGCGTCACAGAATTTTATCGTTCCCCTACTTATAAAGTTGGCATCATGCATTGAGTTGGTATAAGGGGATGATTGTTTGATTAGACGATGGGCTTGGTCTCTATTGAGGAGGGGATCCATTGGTAAGCCGTTGGCTAAGAAGTGTGCCACACCTCCTCGCCCATTCAGGAATCAAGCATAGTTGGAATAGGGTGGCATATGATAAATCATCATCTACTCCCACTGGTGGTTCATCGTTGGGGATTCTTGACATGTGGTCTGCTAGAACATGTTGAGAGACTTTCCTCACCGTGTGATGGTGAAGCCAAACTCCAGTAATATAAGCAGCCACTTGGTGATTCTACTATCATACACAGGGCTTGTTTACGAGGTACAAAAGAGCTTGATGGTCTACAAAGAAAAAAAACTTAGTTTCCAGAAGATAATGGCAAAACTTCTTGATGGTGAAGCCAAACTCCAATAATATAAGCAGCGACTTGGTGATTCTGCTGTCATACACAGGGCTTGTTTACTAGGTACAAAAGAGCTTGATGGTCTACAAAGAAAAAAAACTTAGTTTCGAGAAGATAATGGCGAAACTTCTTGACGGTATAGACCATGGCTAGTCCCTCTCTCTCAGTCATGGTGTAGTTTCTCTCCGCTTCATTGAGCGACTGGCAAAGCTGATGGGGAAATCCATCTTGTGTTCTCCTGGTTCAGCACACAGCCAACAACAAAAGCTGAGGCATCAATGTGGACATGAAAAATAATGTCCAATTGGGGGACCTGAGAATTGGAGCACTTGTTGCCAAGGCTTTTTTAAGCGTTATATAGGCCCATTAGCATTCTTCAGTCCACTCAAAGATGATTAAGAGCCTATAGAGAGGTCGAGCAATATCAGCGTACATAAAAATGAATCGTCGATAGTAGCCAACATGCCCCATGAAGCGTTGCACTCCTTTGAAGTTAGTGGGTGGGAGAAACTCTAAGATGAGCCGCACTTTGCCATCATTAGTAGAGATTCCCTTCTTGGAGACAATATGCCCTAGGATCACTCCGTGTCAGGACCCAAAATTGACATTTAAGTGGGTTCAACTAAATGCGGTACAGACCACCCCAACATACTTAGCCACCAGTGGGTATCTGAATCGTTTGGTGGGAAGACGTATTGTTCTAGCCCAGGGAATCCCTCAGGCCTGTGAGTTCTATGGGAGCGAGCGCCCCTTAATGGCTCTGCTCTAATAACTTGTTCAAATTCTTAGGTGGTGACATTGGGCAGGTATGTTGAACTAAGCATGTATAGAGATGTAATTTCCCTACCCATCTGTTGTGCTAGTGCGTCTAGGAAAAATGTCTAGGGTAGCAAGGATATTCATCCAATTCTCAGAGTCTTCTGGCACTGGAAGAGGTGCACACTCCTCACTATCCTTTTCATCTTCAAGTGTCTTATGACACGTTTGACATAGATGGATTGTGGTGGATTGCGATATTCAGCCACCCTGTCTCCCTGCTGGTGGGGGGGTAGTTGCTGGGCAGAAGCTGCTGCTTCCGTCAGCCTTTTTGGGGGTGGCTGGTCTGGGAGCTCTCCAGGATATACTTGAGCTTCTTCAGCAGGTCTTCAGTTTGAGACCAATGGGCATGGCTCAAGGTCGGCGGTAGGAGGCTTATCTTCCATTTATGCTTGGTAGTCTTGGACCAACTCTTGGGCTGTCAAGAGTCTCTCCTTTTCCTCTATGGGGTTAGGATATTCAATGAGCTTTTTCAATAGTTGGTGCATGTCGATGGGTTCTCTAGGGCTTGGGGGCGGTAGAGCATAGCAAATCTTTCTCTTTAGATGAAGAAGTTGACGCATCAGTTGTTGTGCCGTCTTCTGAACCACTTTTGATAACCACCCGGATCTCACCCTTGCTAATCTTTGTGGTTTTCTTTCTTGAGCTCTGCCTGTTTTGCAGTCTAGTTACAATGTTAAGTGGGACCGCTCGGATGAAGCCATCTCTAACACTCAGTAGATTAAGGCTAGTTCTCTCAGATTAACTTTGCGAGCCTTCCTGTTGTTTCAGGTCTTAGCGGGTTCAGGTCTTAGCGGGATAATCCTTATACATGTGGTCAATACCACACTCTACACATAATGGAGTCAAGGTAAGAGCACCTACAGAGATACTCGCCATGCCTTTCCTGTTGGGACACTTAGCCACTTGGTGAGGTCCTACGCAATCATAGCACTGTACTGTATAGTGTTGAGAGGTAGCGATTGTGGTTGTGTAATGCTACATTAATATGGGTGATGGGGGTGAGTTGTTGAACACCTTGATTAAGAGGGGGTGTTGAGAGATGTAATCACGGGGTGATGTGTGTATGTGGGAAAGCACCCTAGAGGTGCAAGATATTGTGGTAAGATAAGAATGCCAAATGTGATATTGTATGGTGTGTGAGTGTTGACTAAAAGAGTGGAAAAGGAGTTGCCACACATGGATGATAATGTGTAAAGTGGGATAAGGCTAGAAGGCCTATATCATTGTATGGTTCAATTAAGATATGCAATAGAGCTTGTGTCTTGAGTTTGTAATCTCTCTCTCTACTCATGGAGTTTCTTGTGTGGTTTAATCCACCTTAATTATGTTTCTTAATCTTGTGTCTAATCACCATGATCAATCCCATTTAAGGATTGTTAACATGGTATCAGAGCTTGGGTGGACTCTTGGTCATGGTGGTGAATATCCATATATAGTTTTCTTGGTTATGAGTTTATTTGATTAAGCATAATTTTAGTTTATTATGAAAAATAATTATCACACTTATTGTCATTATTAGTATTTCATTTGGAGAGAGATTATGCTCATGCAGATTTGGAGATTATGGTGCTACCCAAAGAAGCTGAAAATGGATATTTCAGCAAAGTATGAAGGCTATGGAGTCTTCGGTGTCAATAAGGAAGCTGCCAAGAAGTTTGTGGAGGTAATTTGTGAAGTTTTACCTCAATGTTTTGGTGTTAAGCATGAGAGATTGCTCGTGTCGCGAGAAGGGTTGTTGATTTATGGGATGAGAAGATCCCATGGATTCTTTGCAAATGGGCAAAGACTATGAAGGTGTAGGCTTATCCAAATAAGGGATAAGTGGTGGGCTGAGAATGGAGCCAATGTTTGTGCACACCAAAGAGAGGGTTGTGCTGGTTGAGTTTGCTTAAGGAATATAAACAAATCTGTGTGGAAGCCAATGATAGCTTTCACAAATAGTTGCACCTTTGGTTTCAAGAGAAACCGTGTTGAAATCACCCTTGTTGAATGTGCATGCATGGTTGGAGAATTTACATCATGGAGCTCAATTTTGGAGCTCATAGAGTCAATGGCTATGTGGAAAACCTCAACTTGGAGGTTAAGGAGGCAAACATTATTGCGGCAAGGAGAGCTGCAATTTGGAGCTCAATTAGGAGCTCATGGTAGCTATATTATTGGCTAGAACGAGATTTGGAGATTGAGGCAAGAAGAAAAACTCAATTGAGAATTAAGTCATGAAGTTCTTGTGAGAATGAGGGAGTAGGGTGATTGGAAAATGATTGCAATGGAAGAATACAGTTCAGAGAATGAAACAAGAAAGTTTGAGGCATGAGGAAGATTTGTGCAACAAGGAGAAAGTGCACATGAAGCTCAATGAGGAGCTTTTAAAGGAAACAAATTATAAACTGCAGGCAGAGCAGGGCCGAGTGGGATATTATGTAAGCTCACTGAAAGGAGAAGCAGAGTATGCCTATAGGAGGTATCTCACACTAGTTAGTAAGTGAAGTAGTAGGAACCTGTGGATGACCATACTGCAGGGTTGGCAAAGCCCAAAGGAGACAACCAAAGCAAGGCTGTGCTATGCATGCCAAAGGGGAAGGCCGCAAAGCTGGCATAGTAAAAAGGCGGCTCTACAAGGCAAGAGAAGGCTTGGCATTGAAAGCACGCAGTGGAGCGCTGGGCCATGGGTAGCACATAGCAAAGGGCGGCAACATGCTCATCATCAACAACCAGAGGTAGCGTAGCCGGTAAAGAGGAAGGTAATCATGGTGGTAAGAAATTGTAGTAGACATATTATAGGCAGCAGAGTAGCGAAGCCATTGGAAACAGAGAGAAGCTCAATTGGTGGCATGGAACGTGTAGCTTTGAAACAGAAAGTTGGAAATGGCTGATTATAGTCAAACGAGGTCACCCAATAGATGGTCTAGAGAGATCATAGAGCGCATCTCCAAATTGGACGCAACAACTGAGAGAACGACAACCAACAAACATTAGCAAACTGCATCGGCAAGAAAGCAACGGCAAGAAAGCAAGCAAATCTTTCAGCATGGCTATTGGTAGAAAGCTGTAGAAGCACTCCATGAGACGAGCACTGAGAAGAAGCTTTGGCCAAAAGGCATTGTGTTTGTTTCACCCATGTATATGAAAGGAACCATGCCTGAGCCCGTGTGCTGCAAACGAGAACTTTTTTAATCACCCATTGGTGTATGAGGGTTGCCCTACCCGAGCTCACCGAGAAGCTCGAAATGGTTGTCATGATGTGTGCATGAGCGATGTACGTGTGAGGTGCATGCGCATGGGTTGGTTTCCACCCAAACTTCTATGTTCAAATAGGACTCAGTAGTTCCGCTGTGAGCGAGTCGTCTCAAAATGGACTAGGTGTCTAAGATGGTAGACATGCGCACACATGTTCGTTTGATGGACACTCCAATGTATCATTGAGGGGAAGTGTTGAGAAGTAGTGATTGTGGTTGTGCAATGCTACATTGATATGGGTGATGGATGAGTTGTTGAACACCTTGATTAAGAGGGGGTGTTGAGAGATGTAATTGCGGTGATGTGTGTATATGGGAAAGCACCCTAGAGGTGCAAGATATTGTGGTAAGATACGAATGCCACATGTGATATTGTATGGTGTGTGAGTGTTGACTAAAAGCGTGGAAAGGGAGTTGCCACATGGATGATGATGTGTAAAGTGGGATAAGGCTAGAAGGCCTATATCATTGTATGGTTCAATTAAGATATGCAATAGAGCTTGTGTCTTGAGTATGCAATCTCTCTCTCTACTCATGGAGTTTCTTGTGTGGTTTAATCCACCTTAATTATGTTGCTTAATCTTGTATCTAATCACCATGATCAATCCCATTTTAGGATTGTTAACATATAGGTGGTCGTTTAACCATTCTATTCATGTCTCTAGCCCGCGGCATTGGGGCTGCTAAATACACCAGGTACATTTGGTCTCCCTCCATAACGTAGTGACTTAAGATTTGAGAGGGAGGGCTTGTTTGGCTCTAAGGAACTTTAGGAATTCCCCCCTCTTCCCCTTCTTTGAAGAGTTATGTCAAGGTTAGCTAATGAACTGGCGCAACCCTTGGTGGGGGTTGAGGTGGGAGAACCGGGGGTGGTAAGGGCATTTCGGGTACCGTGAGGATTCCTTTTTGGGCCACTTCTTGGCGTGGTTGAGGTGCGTTATATGGAGCGCTGGTGTTGGCAAAGCCAATGGTTTCCGTTGGCAAGGCCTGAGGTAGAGCCCGAGCTAGGGCAGCTCTCTGATGATAGAGCAGTTGGAGATTTCATGATTCCCCCATTTTACACAATAGGTGCAGTAGAGGTTAGGATGGGGTCTCAGATGTGGACACTCCGTGTGTCGGTATGGTTAGCTTGATAGACCGGGCACCATACAAGCTCCCTCTTTGGATAGAGATGGGGTTGACCTCCCTGATCCCGACCGTGTGGCCGGTTCTCCATTGTTGGGTCATTTGCTACATTAATGCAAAGGCCAATTGCTCCACTTGTTGTCCAAACATGGACTCTTTGCCTTTCCCTGATTTAGTGCTGGTGGTCTTAAAAGAAGCTTCTGATGTACCCTCATGAAGTTCTCGAGAATGTGTTCCCTTGAAATTATCCTCAAAACCCATAGCACTCATACATCATTGCTCAAAGGAGGTATGGCCCAAGGCATACAATGAGTTGTGTAAGGGCATGTCATCAAGTCCCTCTAGAAATCTACCTTTTAATCTTTTGTTAGAGAATTTGTCTCTAGCATTGCATCGTGAGTGAGATATCTAACTCTATTGATGTAGTCTGTGATGGTTTCTCCTTCCCTCTGTCTTACATTATGCAATTGCTCCACTGGGCTTCATTTAGTGCCTTGACGAGAATATCCTGCCTTTGAAGCCTCTTTCAAGGCTTCAAAGGTGGCCTTGTCCAAGGGTTTCAAGGACCTAAACCATTGTCAAGCTTTACCATCAAGGGTGAGGCTGAAGTCACTCACCTTGACTTGATCTTCTACATAGCCAAAGGCTTCACAGTTTTGGTTAAACATCTCCAAATGTGGGATCGGGTCTCCAGTCCCATCAAAATTAGTGATAAGTTTTAAGATGTTAGCGGGTTTATTCTGCGCTCTAATCTTGGTATAGGTGTAGGTTGTATTGGTGCTAGGGGTGTGATGCCCGCAGCCACCCCCCTCCCTATTTCCATGGATAATCTCAACATTTTTGGTGTTAGTCTTGCCATGGCTGTGGAGCAGGTGTAGTTTGAGGAAAGTTTGGTGGAGGAGCAGGGCAAGGAGAATAATATACCATTGGAGGCCCTTGTCTGATAGGTGGATTAGCATGTACCCCTTGTGGTCCCATGTGCTAAACTCCTTGTGGTGGGTATTGCTGACATATAGGCAGACCAGGCTGATGTGAAGGGCCTGGCTAGACCCTTTCCCGTTGGGACGACGTTTTTGGTCCTCGAGAGATGACGGATCTGGCCCTAGGTTTGATATAGGTCTTTGGGCCCTATAAGGATTAGCCACACTTGAGACAAGCATAACTCTCCAGACTGTTGGTTTAGTCTGGGTCTGTTGGCTTTCACTTTGCCATACTTCCACTCTAGGCTCTAAAGGAGTGGGTTCGCTCTCTCGTGGTTGGTCCATACCTCTCACCCTGGGTTGCAGTTCTTTCAACTCTATGTTTCCCAGGATAAAGTTGTGGAGTCTCGAAGCAAGGCTTCTCTGCAAATGTGTGGGAGAGGTAGGAGTTTGCTCTTAGATAGATGGTTTGTCTATGCATTGAAGTTCAGGCTCTCCTGTCCCAAGGTTAGGAGTTCCTCGTCCCGTGCTGGGGTGGTCTTCGCTTTCACTGGTGCTGTCAAAGACAAGCACTATTTGACTCCACAGGGTATTGACCGATGGGTTTGACCTTATAAGTGAGAGAGCTTCAGGAGAGTTTACTTCATAAAAAGAGGGTTATTTTGCACCAATCTACCTGATCGTAGGTGCATGGAAATGTGGAACTGCTGTGCAAAAGCCCCCTATAAAAAGACTATTTTTTTGGAAATGGTACGACCGTACGCTTTGAAGTGGTACAAGCGTAGGCTTTCAAAATGAGAAGGGAATGAGCATACGCTTCTCAGGGAAAAATGGCATGGATGTTCGCTTTGCATGCGCTTTTGGAATGAAGAAATGAACGGGCGTTCACTCAAGAATGGAAAGGAACGGGTGTTCCAAGATGGGGTTAAGAATGAATGGGCTCGATTAACCTTTAATGCTCTAATGGATTTGCACTCCAACCGAGCTAAACAAAGACACTAGAAAATGAATAGAGTGGAGGACCCTAAGCTAAATGCACTCCCCATAGTGGCGCCAAAGATATTAAGAAATAACATACTACCTTACACACAAGAACACACAAGAAGGAAAGAGAAGAGAAGAGAGATACATGCAAGGGTCGAGTCTGGAGAGTTTCACTTAGCCAACCCTAAGAGGATTAACTCCTCAATGTGAAGCCGCTAGGGGCTCACTCCACCTCTTGTTGTGTCACCCAAGAAGAGATTCAATGGCTAGGTAGTGAGCAAGAAGGAGGGAGCTATGGAGAGCTCAACCTTCACCTCATGCAACAAGCATGCAAAGGGACTTAGTAGATAGTAAAGAGAGATTAGAGAAGACGAGAAATGAGAGCATTACCATCCCTACTTACACACACCAACAATCAAACATGCAAGTAAGCAAAGCACAAGCTAACATACATCCACAAGCTCAGATGAGAGAGAGTGAGAGAAGAGGCAAGCTCAAATGAGACTAATGGGATTGTCCCTTTTCATATTTCATAAAATGACTTATATACAAAAGAGCTCATAGTTACAATGGCTAGCCACCCATTTACAATTGGGGGCCTAAAACTAGTCTTCCTAGTCTTTCTAGCTCTATATACAACTATTCCTCATGACCAGCATGACGCAAGCCGTAAGCTTGGTCATCCCATGTATCTTATACAATAAGCACATTGCACAGTTACAAAAGATAGATTACAAAGAGTGTAGCCACACTAAAGGTCATGTTAACCAGAGTGGTTAACAAAATTAAACACGTAACTCAGATAAAAATTACAGCCATTTGAAGATGTAAATAAATCAACAAATTAAATAAGACATATTTACAACACAAGATAAGAGCAAAAAAATTATATATTTATCAAGATATACACCGGGGCTTCTGAGAATTATATATATGCAAGATGTATAAAAATAGAACTAAGGATCCTCGTCATCACCCGAGAGGATCTCTCTAGTGTCACATGCTTTGCAAACAAGTTGCATGGACAACTACATGCACAATGCCACCAAAGATGTCCACCAGGTATGCCGTCGTATCCTCCTATAATGCTTCCATGGCCTGAGCTATCCACCATGTAGGTTGTGGGCTTCTTGCTGTGCGAGCCCAGAACCTCATGTCCATACGAAGCTGTAAGTCTTGCAAGATCTCCTACATAATGCATTGGAAGGATCCCTTCAGGAGGATGAGCATGTCGGCTGACTTTTGGTTAATCTCATGGAGTGCCACAGAGCGGCCAAGTCTCCACACCTGCAGTTGCGATGTTGCTGTGGTGGTGGGGGGGTGTCCTCCAAGCCTCTCTATTAATCCCACTTTAGATTAACAAAGATACTTCTCCATTTGAGGACATTAATAAGTGTTATGTAATGGCACTATAAAGGTTGTACTTTATGAGATACTGGCCAACTGAGGCTTTAGTTAGTAAGTTTTGGGCACCCAAGTGTGAATAAGGGCCAGTTGTATATAAGGCAATTTCTTATAATGGAAAGACACAATCCCCCTTTTTGTGCTATGAGAGCTCTTGTCTTGTCTTTTGAATGAGAGAGAGAGAGAGAGTGTGTGTGTGTACTCTATTGCATGCGCCTCTTCTTCTATGCTTATGTGTGGGAGAGTGAGAGGACGATTGCCTTGCATTGTGGTATGAGCGACTCTGCCGTTAGAGTGGAGGATTGGAGCTTCTACAAGTGAGCTTGGGGAGCCTCAAGGGACGTGCTCAGAGTATTGGTAAGTACCCTATGACGGTTGTTGTCTATTGCTTATTTCATTGGTGAATGTGTGGAGTTCTCTTGGGAGATGCAGTAGGGTAGACCATAACATTTTTAGCACCGTTGCTAGGATACCACCATTGTTTATTCCATCTTCTTAGAGCTCCAGCTCCCACTATGCAAGATTCATGGTTGCCTTTGCATTTTGGAAGTGCATTGTGAAATTGTGTGGATAAAGTTTGTGGAAAGATACACTTGGATTTTCTTATGCTTTTGTTGTTTTTGTCACTAATTTTGCTATCGTGAGTTAGCAGTTGATGATACTCCTTTTTTTTTAATTTTTTCAAGAAATCATAAAAATCATAAAAATAAGGAGCCATGGGTTGTGTTTGTGACTTGTATTACATTCCTTTTGCTAAGCACAACCATTCTGGATTCATTGGGCAGGGAAATCACACTCCAAATAACTAAAAAAAAGCATTATGCTGGCTTGACTGACAAATGCATGAAATTGCAAGAAAGCATTTCACGATGTGAAATCCTACCCGCCTTTTCGACAAAAATATCGAGATTGCCTTACTAAAGTTAGTGCAACTTATCCTAACACGACTGACACAAGGAAACGAAAGAACCTTATCGTGAAAGTGGAGTGCATTTTATGACATGAAACACAGTTTGCTATTTCATGCCGTGAAACACAGTTTTGCCATTTCACGACGTGAAACGGGTCGATTTCACAGATTGAAGGATTGTCAAATTAGGGGCAAGAGAGAGAAATAAGAGCACTATAGTAATCTCCCTGACTTAGGTTACTGCAAATCTAGCATGAAATTTCAAGGTTGAAACACAAGTCATTCACGACGTGAAATACATTCCCATGAAAAGGTAGGGTAAGCATTTCACGGCGTGAAACAAATTTGCATTTCACGACATGAGATAGAACTGCCATTTTACGACATGAGATAGAACTGCCATTTCACGATGCGAGACATAGTTCATGACGTGAAACGTCAGCCCGACAGAAAACCAAGCATAATAGTTAGAGTAGTGAGTTGGCTTGCTAAACTATATTCTCATGCACTTGAGGTCAGGAAAACTTATTGGAGATGAACCCACCCTTGATGACAATGCACCCAATTACCCTGGATCTTCCTACCAGAAAAGTGTTGGTTTAGGCCGCTCGTCAAGCACTTAATTGAGTGTTGCAACTTGAAGAAATATGACCACTACAGAAACCAGTAAAGAATCCATGGAAGAAGGACTAAGGTTCTCTGGACTTGGAGAGGAAGGGAATCCCGCTTCTCCTGCGCGAAGTCTACTGGAATCTTTGATATGGCTAGGGAATTCTTTCATCTCCAACTCGGCATAGATGAATCCATGGAAGAAGGACTAAGGTTCTCTGGACTTGGAGAGGAAGGGAATCCCGCTTCTCCTATGGAGTCCAATGGAATCTTTGATATGGCAAGGGAATTCTTTGGTCTCCAACCCGACACAGATGATGAAGCTCAATCAACAGGAAAGGGTCCGTCAATGAGCACAGGACACGGTCTAAAACCGAACTTACCAACACATACAACCCTAACATCTGGCCCTAGGAATACTAACACCTTGAGACTTAGTGGAATGACCCCTAGGGTTAGACGAGACAAGGAGAATGCTGTCAAATCAAGTCAAATCTTCTTCCCCACATCTGAGGAAGTGGAGGTGGACATTAAGATGGCTGAAGTAGAGTGTCAATTGTGACTTTTGAGCTTAAAAAGGCAAGAACTCGATGCACAGCGAAACGAAGAGAAATTGATAATTTACTTCTGTTACATGGCAAGGAAGTAGAAACATCTAGGGATGCCATGAATAACATGGGGATGTGACTAATAGAAGGAGGAATACCAGCCCTAGAACTTATAAACGAGGAACCCAAGGTGGAGAAAGACCTTAAAGTGCAAGAAGTGCACGATCTACCTAGGGCATCTACAAGAAAAGAGGGTTGGCTCTACAAAAGGAAGGAGATACATGAAATGATAAATAATCCCACATTCTTGCAGAGCATGGAACTCTTAATTCAACAAAGGCGAGTTGAGGCTACCAATGATGTGAGGTGTGAGGAATTGCCCAGACACCCAGTCGTAGGATAGAAGGACCTATGCAGGCAGAGGATGAGGTATAGGTAGGGGGGATAGCTCCTTGAAGGCCAATAGTGGATCCCTGCACAGATCTAAATATGGCCACCATAAGGGTGGATTTGTTGAATATGGCACCGTAGAAATGGGCAGAGGTATGGTTAGGGAATTGGGCAATGCCTTGGAATCCAAACCATCTCAGATGAAGCTACACATCATTTTGAAACTCGTGCAAAAGTTCTTAGGATATGGGGATCCAATCCAACACCTAGAGATCTTAGGATATGGGGATCCAATCCAACACCTAGAGATCTTTGAGTCAACATGTGAAACCTGTGGACCGATAAACGATGTGACCATGATACATGCATTTTCTCTAACTCTAGAAGAGAAGGCCCAGCAGCAATGGTATCGAACCTTAAAGCCTAAGGACAAAGTCAAATTCACATGACTTAAGAATGTGTTCATACTAAGCTTCACTCGAGGTGGTGATAGATGAAGTCCTATGGCTCAGCTCCATAACATCAAGCAGAAAAAAAATGAATCCATGAGGGATTATGTTTCTTGACTCAAGCACTTAAACTCAAGATGCAAATTGAGGGAAAGGCGAATTAATGATCAATTATTGCCTTGTTTCCGAAGAGAACTACGAGATCATAAGATGCATGATTATTTGGTGCTAGCCAGCTGACTACTCTAGATACTTGCTGCTCTGTAAGTTGCCTATGGAGTATGAAGATAACATGCTTGAGTTGCTGCAAGGCCTAGAAGATGCCAAGGTAGCTTCGGTAGTAGCAGCATCACGAGTCTCTAGTCATCAAGACGTGGGACCCAAGAACTCAGTAATGCCATCTTGGAGAGGCTAAAAACAAGGGATGGGAGGGAAGCATCAGGGAATGCCCATATCTACCCACGGAGAGTTAACTTGGTGCTCAATCTGAGAAAAAATCATACAAGCATTGAATGTCCTCACCTCAGAGTGAGACAGTTGCTCTGTTGTGCTCATTGGCACACTTGGGACATTTTCCATGAATGTAAGTATTGGATAATTGAGCTTTTGGCATAAGAATATGAAGGTTACATTGCAAGGTTCTTGAGTGTCAAAGTTATCATTGATCAAAGCTACCAAGTTCAAGAGAGAGCTTAAGGGAAATGGGTGCATATATGTGGTACAGCTTTGTAATGATGACAAAGAGGTGATGCATAAGGATATGGCAAAGGTCTTAGAGGAATATAAGGATGTATTCAACATGCCAAAGAGCAAAGTAGATCATGAAATCAAACTTGAGCCAAATGAAAAGGTTTTGAATGCCTAAGTCTCCACATAGGCTTTCCAAGGTGGAGACTTGGATGAATTGGGAAGCAAGTGCAAGAGTTGATGGATGTCCTAGGATGCCAAGCCACTCACCATTTTCTTCCATTCTACCTTTGAAGATTGAAAGATGGCACTTTTTGCATGAGTGTGGATTTTAGATATGTGAATAAGATCATAGTTTTAAAGAACCTTTATCCTATTCCATGATCTCTTCAGATGAACTCAAGGGCATATGTTTCTTCACTAAGATTGACTTAAGATCAGACTACCATCAATCAAATTAGAATGGAGGGGGATGAAAATAAAACCTCGTTTAGGATCAAAATGGGTCTATAGCATTACATGGTGATGCCATTTGGATTATGCACAACACTCTCGCTACCTTCCAAGATTTAATGAGAACAAAGTGCTTTCGCCCTATTTTTTCAAAACGATGTTGGTCTTATTTGATATCTGGGTGTATAGAAGGAGTGAAAAGAATGTGTGAAGCATGGGTGTAAAGTTTTGGATGCATTAAGAGCCAATCAATTTCATACCAAAGAGAGGATATGCACATTTATGGTAGAGGAAGTGAAATACCTTGGGCACATTGGAAGAAAACATGGTACTAGGGTGGATCCCAAGAAGGTTAAATGTCCCAAGAATTGGCCAATGCCATCTAATACCACATAATTGAGAGGATTTTTGGGTCTCTCATCCTTTTATAGAAGGTTTATTAAGAGATATGCTCAAATTACAACTCCATTGGATAAGTTGAAAAGGGAATCATTCTTTTGGGATGCTACTAGCAAAAAAAGTTTTGAAGAGATCAAGAGGATGCTTACTTCATCACCTATTATTATACAGGCATTGGGTTGTTTTGTATCAAGATCATGGGGTGATTACTTGTGAGAGCCGAAAATTGAGTGGCAAGGAGATGGAGTTGTGTGATGTCCATGATCAAGAGATGTTGGAAATATTGCATGCAACCAAGAAGTGGCACCATTATCTCTATGGGGGAAAATTCTATGTGCATATAGTGATCATCACGTGCTTAAATATTTTTTATCACTACCCACACTTTTGTCAAAGTAAACGAGATGGTTGGCTAGTCTCCAAAACTAAAATTTTGAGATCACATACAATAAAGGGAAAGACAATATAGTTTATCATTCATAACCAAGAATGTGGGCATGTTCATTGGCTTCCATATCAAAAGTACATAAAGGTTGGATAAAGTGCATACAAGAGGAGTATTTGTTGGATGAAGATTTAACCCATATGGTGATTTAGAAATTATAGCATAGCACATGTGATGAGTTACCTCATTTTTACATGCGGAATGGCCTTATATACTTCAAGGATAAGGTCTATCTTGTTTCCCACTTTGGCCTTTAAGTAAAAGATCTTAGAAGAGATGCACTCTTCACTAATGGTAGACCATTTAGGTCTATTCAAGACATTGATGCCATGAGAAAGACTTTCCATTAGAAAAGGACTATGGAAGGATGTGCATACTTATGTGTCCAAATGTCTACCATGTCAAATGAACAAGGATCCCACTCAAAAAGAAGGTGCATTAATTTATCCCTTGCCTATTGTGAAAGGTAAATGCACACACATTTCTATGGGGTTCATCATCACTCTTCCTATCACTAAGAGGGGATAGGATAGCATCTATACAATGGTGGATATGTTGACACGAGGAACCCACTTGAGATATACGGTAGCTATGTAGTGGTGGATATATTAACAAAGGCAACCAACTTGAGATATACGGCATCAATGGTGGCATCATCTTTATAGTGGTGTGGGTGTGGTTGACAAAGGCAGCCCAAATGATATTTGGCATCAATGGTGGCTCATTAATTCATGGAGAATTTACATTGCACGGATTGCCACAACAAATAGTGAGTTACAGAGATGTTCAATTTATGAGTGGTTTTTGACACACACTATTTGAGAGCATGGGAACAAATTTGACACATAGCATGGCCTATCATCCCAAAATAGATGGCCAAATTGAGAGGGTAAATAAATGGTTGAAGACTTACTTGAGGAACTATTTCTTTGACACTTAACATGCTTGGGATGAGCAGTTTCTTTTGGCAAAGTTAGCATATAATAGTACCTATCACTCTACCATTGGGATGTTTCCATTTAAAGCTATGTATGTTTACAAAAAGTGAACCTACTAATGGTGCTTTTCAAGCCAGATGGTGTGAATGCAAGGGAAAAAGTGGAAAAGATGCAATCACTACTCCAGCAATGTAAGACCAATATCAAGAAGTCTCAAGAAAGGATGAAGCACTATGAGGATGCTCATCAATTAAGGCCATTAGCATTTTAAGAAGGGGATTTGGTGTTTTGGAGAAGTAGATATGGCTCACTCAAAGGAAAGATGGATACAAAGCTTACTCATCTCTACTTTGGACACTTCAAAGTGTTGAGGAGAGTTAGTGAGGAAGCTTATCAATTGCTACTTCCTTCGAATACATGATGTCTTTCATGTATCATAGTTGAAAGCATATTTGTGTTTGGATGTGCAATTTGTAGATGACCTTCCAGTCGAATTTCATACCTAGAGAGGACTAGGGTGTGTAAAAATGGATTAGTGTCGATATCTTGACATAATAAGAATGCAAGAAAGAGGATGAAGACTAATGATAAAACTAGAGCATAATGAAAAGAGAAGAGATTTAACAAAAATCTCATATGATATTCCATTAGACATACTAATGATAAAACTAGAGCATATTAATAGCAAGAGAAGAGATTTAGCAAAAATCTCATATGATATTCCATTAGATAGAGGGCCTTTATATAGGCTTGTATTGCATTAGCCACTCATTGTGACTCCTAAGCTTGATTAAGCTATCCACTACCTTGTCGGAATACACAACGGATATGAGACAAACTGCTGAGAGCACAACATAGCAAGACACCAACATGAAGATGAGAAAACGCAAGAGAACCACCAGCCTGAAAAATGTTGAACTGTGTGTGTGGAAGAGCAAACGCAAAAGAGAGAGAGTGAAGCTGTATGAACTCTGCACTATATACAAGATCCGGTAGAATATCCAATACACAATGGAATGGGGACACGGGTGGTATTTATACCAGGCAGCCGACTGGATGCTAGACAAGCTCACGACTGCATCAAGTAGTCGGCCAACAGAGAGACAATCGGCCAGGTACAAGGCTCAAGTCGGCCAGCACAGCTCCAAGCGGCCAGCAAATAACAACCCCATGACCATGAAAAAACAAGAAAAAAATATGGAAAGTGGACAAAAATGGAGGAACACTGAGCAATGCTCCTGGGGGCGGGCACACCCACAACAAAGGCCCTCTCTGAGATAATGTACAGATAGGAGATGACTGCTAACATGCCCTCTCAACTCTTGGATGTGGAATGAACCCCAGTGAGCTAGAGTGCTACCGGAGCATAGCCTAAGGTAGAGACTTCATGAAGAGGTCCGCCACATTGTCCTCTGTCGAAAAAAACTCTAGCAAGATGTCATCAGCAAAAATCTTCTCGTGACTCTGGATGACCGTGGGTTCCTCCTCCTATGGAAACCCAATCTCACCAAGTAACCTCTTCAACCGTACCACCTCGCAAGCAGCACCACAAGTAGCTCGATACTCTACCTCTGTAGATGACAAGGCAATAGTTGGCTGCCTCTTGCTGCTCCATGAAACAGCTCTTGAGCTGAGGGTAAAACAATAGTCTGATGTAAATCTTCTCATGTCTGGATCTCCTCCCCAATCTGAGTCACTCCACCGTGGAGTCTGACCCCATCCTCATTCCCCCTCTAGTATCATAAAAAACAGAGTCCAAGATCCTTCGTACGCTACAGAAATCGCAAGATCCGGAATCCTGCGTCCTAATGAGTCTTCAAAGGCGTCTGTAGAAATGAGCTCAACAGCCCCATCGGGAAGCTCAAGTCCAATTTGGTATTCACCAAACCGCTTCCGAAACAAAGAGGCATCAACCTGCTCACAAGGATCATCTGTAACATTGGTATGCCAAGTCATGTGAGAACCTGCTCTGCTGAAGACCATACAAGGCCTTCTGGAACCTGTAAACCACCCCCTGAACCCGAAACCTCAAAGCTTAGAGGTTGCTCAACATTGACCTCTGTTGCGGTGTTGTGTGTATGTGGGAAAGCACCCTAGAGGTGCAAGATATTGTGGTGAGATAGGAATGCCACATGTAATATTGCATGGTGTGTGAGAGTTGACCAAAAGAGTGGAAAAGGAGTTGCCACATGGATGATGACATGTAAAGTGGGATAAGGCTAGAAAGCCTATATCATTGTATGGTTAATGGAGAATGCAATACAAGGGAATAGTGTTGAGTGTGCAATCTCTCTCTCTAATGGAGTTTTTAGTGTGGTTTAATCCACCTTAATTATGTTGCTTAATCATTGTCCTTCACCATGATCAATCCCATTTCTAGAATCTTAACATGGTATCAGAGCCAAATGGGCTCTTGGTCATGGTGTTTATTATGTATATTAGTTTGGTTGTGTTTCTTTGATTAAGCATTATTTTCAGTTATTATGAGAAAAAAATTATGCACACTCATATTATCATTTGGATTTGCATTTGTGAGGATTTGAGAGGAGATTTGCAACAAGGAGGTTGCATAGAAGCTGCCCAAGAGAGTTGCAAATGGATTTTTGCAACATGGAGAGCCTACTCATCATCAAGGAAGCTGAAAATAGAGATTTCAGCATTATGAAGGCTATGGAGTCTTCATCATCATCAAGGAGAAGCTGCCAAGAGAAGATATGCTGCTGATTATGCCTCAAGAAGGTTGGTTTTGTGAAGTTTTGCCTCAAAGTTTTGTGTTTGAGCATGGAAGAATGCTCTATGAAGGGTTGCTATGTATGGGATTTGTGTATCCCATGAATCTTGTGTGGAGGTGCATGCTTGTCAAGATAATGGAGTTCACATGTGTGTGCATCAAGAAGAGGATGCACTTGTGAATGTTTGCTCAATGAGGAGAGCAAAGAAGGGGATGGAAACCTTGGCAGTTTCCACATGTTTATGCACCTATGGGTTTCATTTGAGAGACCATGTGAAGAAGCACCCTTGAAGTTTGTATGCAAGAAAAGACATAGAGACTGTAAGTTCATTTGGGAACTTGCAAGGCCACGTTGATGGCTATGGGAGAAACCTCAATGAGAGAGGTTTAGAAGAGGCAAAGAGATTGAAACAAGAAGGAGATGCATGTTAGAGCTCAAATTGGGGAGCTCTTGAAAGCCATTTGGATGGCTGTGTGTAAACCTCATTAGGGAGGTTTGATGGTTGAGGCAAAAGGAGATGAGCTCATGGGGAGCTCAAGGTATAGCCATGATGATGGTTGTGTAAATCTCATAGGAGATTTAACAGTTTGCTATGGCAAGAAGATGTGTGCTGCAGTTGAATGTGACTCTCAACAAGGAGTGCACGGAGGAGATAGGTGTTGCAATGTAAGCATCAGCACTGTAGCAGAGTGAAACCCAACATCTCAAAAGGAATTGACATGCCAATGGACGATCTCAGCGTTATGAAGGAGACTCTTAGAGTTAAAGATGAAGAACTCCATCAGATGGCTAAGGAGATGCGAGCCAGGGATGCGACTATTAAGGAGCTAGGTGAATGGCTATCTGAAACAGCGGAGGTCCCAACGCCACAGCAGGGCATAGCAAAAAGCGCATGGGCTTTAGCTATGGAGGAAAGCAAGGATAGCAGCATGAGCAAAAGCCATGACCACCATCCTCAGCACACGACACTGCTGTGAACCTTGAATCAGCAGAGACAGTAAAAAATATTGCAGCGAATAGTAGGCAAAATGAGCACGCCGTGAAGATCTAGCTAGAGAGAAAAGCACAGCGAACAGCAAGAGGAGTAACGGCTGGGCAGCTGGAGAAGAGGAAAGGCGATAACAGCCAGAGAGAGAAGCAGGCGAAAAGAAGAAGACCGCCATAGCTATTGTGCAGAACAGGTCGAGAGGAAGGAGAAGAAGATGACCTGACGTGTGCAACGAATTGAGAAAAAGACAACCTGTGTGTCAAAAATCTGACACATGCAGCGAATTCGGCTCACATCAGAGCAGGCGCATTCAATTTGGGCTCGTCGGCGTTCACAGCAAGCGTTCACGTTCAAGATTTTTTTTGAAAAAAATATATAATAATGTCACCCTTATTGGCATAAGGGTATATTCCCTTAACACGTACTTCCTTCAATGCTGGAGTGGTTTTTTTTTCTAAGGTTCATAAACCCATAGTTTTTTATTCACACACACCTTATATGGAGATCACTCATCCGCATAAGGGTCCGCTGCCCCGGCTTTGGCCAAAAAGGCTTTGTAATTTTTTATTTGTTTCACCCAAAAATGATGATGGACAAATCGTCCACGAGCATGCGTGCTCAAAACGGGAAAAATTTTGTATTCACCCATGGTATGAGGGTAACCATGCCCGAGCTCACCGAGAAGCTCAAAATGGTTGTTGTGATGTGTGCAAGAGCGATGCACGTGTGAGGTGCATGTGCATGGGTTGGATCCCACCCGAACTTCCATGTTCAAATCGGACTCAGTGGTTCCGCTGTGAGCGATGAGTCGGCTCAAAATGGACTAGGTGTCTAAGATGGTAGACACAGGCACACATGTTTGGTTGATGGACACTCCAATGTATCATTGAGGGGAAGTGTTGAGAGGTAGCGATTGTGGTTGTGCAATGTGATATGGGTGATGGATGATGGGTGAGTTGTGGAACACCTCGATTAAGAGGGGGTGTTGAGAGATGTAATCGCGGTGTTGTGTGTATGTGGGAAAACACCCTAGAGGTGCAAGATATTGTGGTGATAGGAATGCCACATGTAATATTGCATGGTGTGTGAGAGTTGACCAAAAGAGTGGAAAAGGAGTTGCCACATGGATGATGACATGTAAAGTGGGATAAGGCTAGAAAGCCTATATCATTGTATGGTTCATGGAGAATGCAATACAAGGGAATAGTGTTGAGTGTGCAATCTCTCTCTCTAGTCATGGAGTTTTTAGTGTGGTTTAATCCACCTTAATTATGTTACTTAATCATTGTCCTTCACCATGATCAATCCCATTTCTAGAATCTTAACAACCTCCACGTGCAAGTCACCATCTCCCACTTACTTGGCTTTCTTACAAGTTCCCTGGGAAAGAGCTTTCTCAACTGCAAGAGGCTCTTCATCTTCTTGAATGAAACGAGACATCAAAGCATAGTTTACTTGTAAAGGCTCCTCTGAGTGACGAACGCAAGAATTGGAGTGTTCTTGCCCTCTGGTCCCGAAAAGCCTGCTGCAACGTATCCACATTCAAGTGGTCATGACAAAACTACCACACATCACCTAGCTGAGAACTTGTAAGAGAGAGTACTGAGAGTTTGTAAATCCCATTCTCCACTTTGCCTTCCCATACAACCTGGCCTGTCGCTTTGTCCCACAGAGAGCAAAAAAATGCTCCTCAAACTCCACCCGTACACCAGTCTTACAAACCTCATGCACTGACAACAGATGAAAACCAACAGATGGGACAAAAAGAACCTGGGAGCCATCGGAAACAATCTCTAACATGCCCTCGTCTCACCAATTAAGATGTGACTTGCATGCCTCCAAAGATTCTGTAATAACTCTCTTGAGGAGTCATGTGCCTAGAAGCACCACTATCTAGAATCCAGTCCCTAGTGGTGCCAACCGCCTTCTTGCTCGAACAAGATGAAACGTTGGTGTCCATAATCTCCAAGTGCACAAAAGCCGATGTCTTCACGGTTACTCTGCTGAGGAATCTGCACCCTACTCAGTGCTCCGCTTAGGACATTTTCTCCAATAATGGCCTTTCTCGCCACAATTGTTGCAGGTCCTCTTTGCCTTCAAGGCGTCACGATCCACGTCGGGCTCCTGCTCATCAGAACCTCCACCCTATGGAGGGTTTGTAAAATGCTCTTCCTAGTCCAAGACCATGGGCACAAGCTCCTCCCATGTGATGGTGTTGAGCCTACCACTGGTGATCAAAGAGGAGTAGAAAGCTGAGTACTGAGAGGTCACATGAGAGACAACAAAGTGATGGCCATGTCCTATGAAGATATCTCCTTCCTAGCCTAAAGTCTACTGCTGAAGAGCCTGCAACTTGCTGATGTGCTCCTGCATCGTCGAAGACTTTGCAAGATCCATCACCCGCATCCGCACTTCCAAGGAGATTCGCTTTATGGGTGATATCCTGTTATACAGAGAAGCCAAATGCTACCAAATCTCTTTGGCCACCAGCGTTATATGTTTGATATGATTAATCACATGTAGTTTGCAATTAAGGAAGATGAAAGAATGCACACGGACATTGACACTAATCCCATAACTATGCCTGAGCCTCCTGTTCTTTCCGAGCAGAGGGTAACAGCTCCTTGTCCTCCAACTCCGATCATGGAACACCAACCACAATGAAATCAACCAAGTCATAAGACTCCAATACAAACTCCATCATTACCTTCCATATGCCGTAGTTAGTCCCGTCCAACTGTCAATCCACGGGAAACGTGAGGAGAGCAGGGATCTTCACGTGCTTCTCAACCATCTCAAGCAAGTCTGCCATCGAGGGGGTTACTTTGGTCTTGTTAAGGGAGGGTGGGTAGGAAAAAAACGAAGAAGAGGTTGCAACTAATATGCAAGAGGTGTCCAACGGTGATGGCCGCCAATCTCCAAGTCCAGAATAGCCAAAGAGATCTCCAATCAGCACCAAAAAACCAACAGTCGCGCAAGCTCTTCAAATCTCTCGTAAGCTCCAAGGTCTTCAAGAAACAATCCTGCAAGCTCTCCAAAGTCTCCAACCTTCAAGCCACCTGGGGCTCTGATACCATGTCGGAATACGCAACGGATATGAGACAAACTACTGAGAGCACAACGTAGCAAGACCCCAACATGAAGATGACCAAACGCAAGAGAACCACTAGCCCGAAAACATTGAACTGTGTGTGGAAGAGCAAACGTAGAAGAGAGAGAGTGAAGCTGTATGAACTCTGCACCATATACAAGATCCGATAGAATACCCAATACACAATGGACTGGGGGCATGGTTGGTATTTATACCACCCCCCTATGCTGGTCGGCCAGCAAAAAGGCAGTCGATTGGCTGCTGGACAAGCTCACGACTGCATCAAGTAGTCGGCCCAGTAGGGGGACAGTCGGCCAGGTACAAGGCTCAAGTCGGCCAGCATAGCTCTAGGCAACCAGCAAATAACAACCCCACGACCATGAAAAAACAAAAAATAATAATACGAAAAGTGGGGAAAAATGGATGAACATTGAGCAATGCTCCTGGGCGGGCACACCCACAACAAAGGCCCTTTGTGAGATAATGTACAGACAAGAGATGATTGCTAACATACCTCCCTTGAAGTGAGCACCCACTTGAGCCTTTTCTCACATTGTTCTATGCGCATGCTTTTGGCCTCTATTTGGGATGGACATTCCACATGCGTCTTCACATTTGGGATTCCTTTGAGCCTTTGAATCTTAGTCTCTATGACTAATACAATTTATACATTATTTGAGGCATTGATCGATCATTATAATCATGCTTGATATGACCATCTTTTGATAACCTTCCTACTTACTAAAATGGAACAAAATTCATTATTGCTCTTGCTATGCAGGACTATGGAGTCTGTAAGTGAGTCATACCCCAATAAGACAAGGGGTTGCTTATTGTTTCAAACCAGTTTTTCTTTCCCTAGAAAACCAATGAAAAAGATATATAGAATTCATAGTTCTTTAAAAAGTATGGTTGTGTATAACAGAAGCATATTAACATTACGTTGCCATTTGCACCATCGATAGCTAGTTTCTCTTCAGAGCATGTCGTGTGTGCGGACTGCTTGGGTGTTTGAAGCCACACGACCCCGAGCGGAGGCCCAAAAAGTGTGAAATTAACTACACCCTTTTTCATGGACTTTTCTATCATACCGAGCTTTTGTTGTCGAAACAGCTAGAAACGCGACGTGGGCTGCTTTCCAATATATTAAGATCAGACAACCAACAGAATTCTTCGCCAGAGGCATTAAATGTGATTTAACCATACGAGATTAAAGCACTGTTCACATAAAACCCTGCAAACTATATTAAATGACCTGCAGAATTTTCATTTTAACCCCTGCAAACAACTTCTTCTTCTTCTTCTTCTATTTGCAATTTTGAGAATCTAAGGCATCTTAGCTTAAATTCAGCTCAAAGATCTATTTAACTGCAAACAACTACTTCTTCTTTTTGCAATTTTGAGAATCTAAGACATCTTAGTTTAAATTCAGCTCAAAGATCTACTTAACTCTAGAACGGATTTAGTACAATAGTTGTTGGCAGCCCAAATTGAAAAATGGAAACCTTGTGGCAAAGCAAATGGAGATCTACTAAATTACTTATGTTGAGCATAATACATTGGCTAGTATTATGTTAATTAAGAGAGACACACCGGCTAGTAGTAGTGTTTAGCTAGTGTCGCGGTAGCAGTGGGTGATGCGGCTGCAGCCACGAGTGTAAGGATTTGCGGGGCCGGAGCCTCTGCAGTTGTAGTAGGAGCGGCCAGCAGACGAGCAAGGCACGCGGTCGCGCGAGAGAGCTCCATAGCTTATGTAGCTGCGACTAGATGAGTATGCGTACGCCAAGATCCTCCTGCTCACCGAGGACTGATTATCGGCCGCCGTCGCCACCATCGCCTGATCGCACTCGCCAATCGCGCTGCACGTGTCCATCCTCTTGCTAGCATAGTAGCCCTCCTGCACCCCTCCATTGTATGCAGCCGCCGAGCACAAACTGAGGTGGAATGCACTGCATACCACGGCCACCAGCACTAAGACGACTGTAATGGAACACACTGCTGATCGGTTCGCCTGCGCCATGGCCGCTAGCCCAAGATGCAAAGACTGAAGCAGCTGACAGCGAAGGCTATGTCGTGGAAGAGGAGAAGCACAGGAAAGCGGGAGAAATGAGCCACAGGCACACAGCACACGAGGAGTGCGGTACCGCACGGTGTGCAGCTATAGCTGCTGCGAGAACGTGGGTGTAGTAGTGCTTATTATTATTATGACTTGTTTGCACAAAAAGAGGAAAAACTCGATGACGTGCACGCAGCACCACTCGTTCGTTCTTCTAAGCAGGCCCATTTCACACCTAATTAAGTATGAACCCGAAGCCGCAATCGATTCCATTTCGGACTTCTTAGGTTGCGACTCGCACGTCTCATTACTTTCTACAACAATATAAGTTTAATCCCATTTCTTACAAGGGAATGAAATTTCATAACTTCATGAAAATCAACCAAGATCATGCTAAGTGAAAAGCATCCAAACTCTGTGACTCATTTACCACTACTTAGCAATACACTCTTTTGAAGCACCTAGCTATCTATACTCACTTTTGTAAGGCCCTCATCATAAGTCTCCACCTAGTACTCTCTCCATGTACTATATAATTGGCACAACTATTCATGTTCACTTTCCTTACTCACCACCAACTTTACTCAAAGTTCCCTTTCCACCCACCCCCATTCAATATGGAACTTCACCTACCAGAGAAATCTCTCTCTCTCTCTCTCTCTCTCTCCCCCACACATGCATGCATGCATGTATGTATACACCTCCTCTAGTCGTAGATGATAAAAATATTGTGAAAAGAGATTCATGCTAGGATGTAATAAACTACTATGCCTCTCAAAATAGCCAAAGAGACAAGCTCATATAACACAATGTGCATCAATCATAACACATACATAAGCAAGCATACATAATGAAAGTTTTCTCTTTCATCACTCATAATGCACATCGTACTTTTTCTGTAGGGAGAAATATATATCCCTGTAAACATAATGCTAAATATGATAGCTAACTTATCTTTTATTATGAGATAGCACATGGATTTAAAGGCACAAGTAAGATCCCTCCTGCCCTCTTATACAGAGTTTATGTAGAATAAATTCCAGCTAGTAATTTTTGAGGACAGAGAAAGTGATAAAAGTATTTTCTTTTGCACCTAGAGCCCTACAAATAAAAAGAAAAAGCCCTGGGAAAATATTGAAGCATAAACTGTTGAAACATCATAAAATTTTAGCTTAGGCCTAATACCGACTTTAGGAGTACACGTGTGTGAGAATTACACTTGGTACATGTATATGTGGGTACACCAAATTTAGTAAAGTATATGGATTAGTTAACTTGGTCAAAGATAAATAAAATAATGAGAAACTCTACTGATCAAGGGTCCTTCTTCGGAAAGAGATAAAAATTTAACACTTGAACCCAGTGCACATGTGATGCACATGAAATTGAAACGCTTAGTAAACAAGGGAATTTACAAAAACTACCATTGCCATTACATGCGGAAGGTAGGATTTACCCAAGATCCCGGGGCATTGGCTTAGGTATTGGGAAAAAGCTCACCAAAATAAATTAAAATACACCTAGGCTAAGGTTTGTATTAATTAAGGGGACAAGGGTCAAATAAATTAAATGGGTTATGGGCTAAGGTTATAAAGGGTTAAGAGAAAACCATGGGTTGCTCAAATACCATGTGGAATTGGGCAAATGGTTTCTGGAAAAAAAATGGTAAGTAGTATTCTAACTTGTGGTTTTGGATAGATGGTATTTACCAAAGTGGTTTGGTGGTGTCAGGCTCCTTATTCTATTAGTTTACTAAGTGATACTTGAGTTCACCTTAGTCTAGTCCACAAAACGAGATTCATGAATGATTTTAGCCTCCTTTTTCTCAAGAGAGATGGAGTCTAACTAGGGTGCATGGTGGCTATAGATTCAGAAGCCTACCCATGCACAAACGTGGGTATTCCCTTAAAAAATGGCTCTTCTAGCCCCTCATTTTCCCATGCCTCCTTCGTGAACATGTAAATGCTTGTGTTTTTTGTAATCAAGGCATTACAATAGTACCTTGTTGCCCTTACACCCTAGTGTACCCCCTCTAGTTGTCATACTAATCATTTACACCCTATGGAAGCTTGTCTTGGTGGTGGGCAGGCACTAAAATCAAGGTGAAGTAGGCAAGTTTTTCTGTTGGAATTTTTGCGAGTCTTCTCTGCACACCCTACAATGCATCTACATCAAGCTAAAGCTATATTATAAGTAAGTGATCCAACTAGCCTCTCAAATATTTAAACTTTTACCAACAAGTACGTGTCCTTTCAATGCTTTAATTTTAACATTAATGGTGAATAAACAATGCATTCTCGTACCAGTCATGGTTATGCCTACAGGTTCACTAAAGGAGCTTTGTGTCCTCAAAAGAGCGTGGATACAGATAGTTCAAAAGCTGAGTAAACTAATGCACGTCAAGTTGGCCGTGGGAAGATATTGCTCACCCACCACATGAGACCAATAACCTGGAGTTCTCTCTGGATGGGAATCTGACTCAGTGTAAGTTTAAGATCTTGTTACTAGGGATCTATGATGGAATCCTTCTTGGGATGGATTGGCTTAGCAAGAATCAGGCAGATATCCATTGCCACAAGGGGACTCTCTCTTTTCTAGATCTTGGAGTAACAAAATCTCCAACCCTAAAGCTTATAAAGCCATCTAAGATGTTCAAGGGACTCAGGAAAGCAGACTTAGTGAAGTTTCAAGAATTCTATGGGAAAAGAATCAGGCACATACAAACCCAAATGACTTAGTGAGTATGCTCATATATTTTCGAAAGAATTAACTAAGATGCCACCACCAAGGGAATTGGATCATGAGATTGAGTTAGTACTAGAACTTGAGCCCTTGATTGTGTGAAGATCTTACAAAATGCCCGTCCCCCCCAGAAGCAAGTGAGCTTAAGGAAGAACTTAGACAGCTTTTGGAATAGAAATTCATTCATCCTAGTGTATCTCCCTGGGTGCAACAATTCTTTTTCAAAGAAAGAAGGATGGAACCTTGAGGCTCTGCATGGATTATAGATAATCAAATCAACTTACAGTTAAGAATAAGAACCATATAACCAAAATACATGAACTTTTCGATAAATTAAGGGGCAAGGGTCAAATAAATTAAATGGGTTGTGGGCTAAGGTTATAAAGGGTTGAGAGAAAACCATGGGTTGTGGGCTAAGGTTATAAAGGGTTGAGAGAAAACCATGGGTTGCTTAAATACCATGTGGAATTGGGCAAATGGTTTCTGAAAAAAAATGGTAAGTAGTATTCTAACTTGTGGTTTTGGATAGATGGTATTTACCAAAGTGGTTTGGTGGTGTTCGGCTCCTTATTCTATTAGTTTACTAAGTGATACTTGAGTTCACCTTAGTCTAGTCCACAAAATGAGATTCATGAATGACTTTACCCTCCTTTTTCTCAAGAGAGATGGAATTTAACTAGGGTGCATGGTGGCTATACCATACTGGGAGCCTCCCCATGCACCACAAAGGTGTGTATTCCCTTATAAAATGGCCCTTCTAGCCCCTCATTTTCCCATGCCTCCTTCGTGAACATGTAAATGCTTGTGTTTTGTGTAATCAAGGCATTATAGTAGTACCTTGTTGCCCTTACACGCTAGTGTACCCCCTATAGTTGTCATACTATAGTCATTTTACACCCTATGGAAGATTGTCTTGGTGGGCACTGAAATCAAGGTGAAGTAGGCAAGTTTTTCTCTTGGAATTTGCGAGTCTTCTATTTGACAATGCGCACTAAGTTCATCCATTGACATCTTAGTAATAGGTTATTCTAGATTAGTATCTTGGGTCGCTTGAGGAAAAAATTGAGGGATTTTTTGTTGCCAAATCCTTCCTAGCCTTATCTTTCATATTATCATCGTCCAGTCAAGTAGCTTCACAACACAAAGGCATCCCAAGCCTATAATCCACTCTAGCACATGATCATGAAATCCAAGATCACGTAACTCAAATTTAAGTGTTTCATGTGAGCTGTAAATTCACAAACACAACCCAATGCTACTTTTATGGTTCGAAATCCACTTTTTCATTAGCCTTCAAAGATCTAAAGTAGAAAGATTGTTGGGTGGTAAGGAGCAATGTTTCAATGATCATGACCTAGTTGATAATAGAGTTGAGTCGAGGATCCACTATTGGTATGGGGCTTGTTTGTGTACTAAATGAGAATCCATACAAGCATGTACTGTGCTCTCATCATGAGCGGCAAGTATTTTGGCACACATGAAATTATATATAATTCTTTACTCAAGACAAGATTACACAAAGTTGTGATTTGTGGCTTTCATTCATCTCCTCTTAGTATGCATGTGACTATCTATGAGCCGAATTTGGAACAACAACTTTATGAACCCATAAATTTACATGAGCATACATTGATCCCCTTTTTCCCCCTATTTTGCATCTTATACTTGACCAAGTAACGCACAATGCAAACAAGAACCCCATTTATCCATAGCAAGTATGAACAAGTAAAAGAATAGAGTAGTGTATTCCAATGGGCAATCTTTCCATGTGAATGTGGGTTGAATTATTAATCTCAATTTTATCCTACCTTACCTCAATAACCTTGTTAGTAGTGCAAGTTAAGAAAAAGTATGGGCAAGCTCCAAATGTGAACCAATGTGATCGATTCTT
The DNA here is from genome assembly GCF_041138505.1 of Cibotium barometz. Taxonomy (NCBI): domain Eukaryota; kingdom Viridiplantae; phylum Streptophyta; class Polypodiopsida; order Cyatheales; family Cibotiaceae; genus Cibotium; species Cibotium barometz. Next base: position 74,688,995 of record NC_141046.1, read on the forward strand.
TTAGGCTTCTATGATGCTAAGATGATGTTCTTAGAATCTTATATGGCACGATGTATCCTTATATAGCAGACCTTTTACTTCTCTTGTACAATGTCATATGTCGTAATGCACACATGTTCTGTTTTACTACTATTTACAAACAAGTTGGCCTAGTTTGACTTATACATAATCAAGATGTAAGGTTTGTGCAATATGTATAGGGAGAACAATGAATTGATCCCTCATCTTGATGTAGTCATTGAAGCACATTGAACCCGATAGTTTCAGTATCCAAAAGGAAATAGGAAGGGGAACACTATAATTTCAATTGCTACATCCATGTAGTAAGAACTATGAAAACTTGGCAACAAGATAACATTCTCTAACAACAATCTATTATCATGAGGCAACAATGCCACATTGATGAAAGAGAGCAAAAACTTAGCAAGTTGTTCACTGTGAAAGAGGCAAATCAGTTGAGGACACAAGTGATATGATAATGATAAGGCTCAAGAGAGGCTTACAACTAGGAGGAACCAGGGATGATCTACCAACCACTTATGGAAGACAGGACCCATCAACTGCTCGACTCAAAGAGACTATATAGTTGGAGTCGTGGTTAAACATTACCGACCCGTTGGTGTGAGTGTGGCCAGTGAAGCTCACCTAGAGTGGAAAGAATGGCCCACCGAAACAACCCTAGATGACCTAGACCAAAATGCATCAAGATTAGAGAATGGGAGTGCAAATTGTCAAGGGAAGAAGCTGCTCCTCCTACAACTAGAATTGACATCACTACATAATCATCAAGAGCATAACATTTGGCTCTGCTAGCTCGGGAGATTTTGCTCTAGGATCTTCTGGCTTAATTCTAGCAAGTTTTAGGACAAAAACATCCCCAAAATATTTGGACCAAGGGTATCCTCTCTCTTTGGCATACACACTTTAGGAAGTTTTAGCTTTAGAGCACTAGAGTAGCTGGAACCACAGGTGGTTTAGGTTTTACATCATCACACCTCAAGAGATAGGGAGCTCTGGAGAATTTCACCCCCGCAAGAGAGGCTAATCATAGGTTTATAAGGTACATGGCTTTTTTTCAAAACTTTTCACATAGGTAGTTTTTTTAGGGAGTACTTTGAGAAAGTGTCAAAGGTAATCCTTGAACATAATATTCATTAAAAAAAATTTAATGTGGTGGGACTATTAATCAATCCAAAGGGCATGATTCTATAGGTAAATTCCTCATTCTATTGCAAAGAATTGGTTTTGTTAATGAAATCTATGAGTACTTGGTTGTGTCCTAAAATCCCAACAAGAAGATTGTAAGCCTCTTTTCTTATGCAACTCCCTCTAGAACATGTTTCATGTATAGTACTATATGTAGTGATTACACATTGTATCATTTTTCGATATTACGTAGACATATATTTTCTTATTTTTTTCATTACAATCATAATAAGGGACAACCAATTTGTGTTGTTCATTTGAAGCTCCTCTTTCATAATTTCATTGTATTTGTTGCATGAGTTCTATGTTTCATTAGGTTTTCACTGATGACCTACCTCGGGGATAGGCCCCACACTTACACGACTGGCATGGTTGGTGAGATCATGGGTGAGGGGAGTCCTATGGTTAATAATATCAAGTGGCATCCTCTTCATCTTAGCATATTTCTTGGCAAAAAAGACCCAATGTTTGTACACACCTAGATTATTGGAGTCTTTTCTTTCTTACAATCTACATCTTTGGTGGCATAATTCATATACATAGAAAGTGTTTTCTTTCTTCAAAAAACATCTACTATTACTAACATATGAATCGAAATGCTTGAGAAGTATTGCATATGCATACTCCTCTACGTCACCTTCTAAAGGTTGGTTGCAACTTTGGCACATGGTAATTAAAGTAGATACATTAATCACATCAAACCCTTTAGCAAGCAAGCCTCCACTCATAGGATGTGTCTTTGACATATGTTGATTAAAGTAGATATGTTGGTCATATCCAACTATTTAATAAGTAAGCCTCCACTCATAGGTCTTTGGATAGGAGGTAAACTTTTGATGTCTAGTTATTCTTTTTTAGATGTATATAAATTTATAATTAGTAACCCAATCATGGACTAACCTTGTTTCATATGAATGTATGGGAATCCTAGGATTTGATCATAAGAGCTTGGCTCCTTATGGAAATTCATTACCACAAAGATATGTTATGTAAACAATTGGATCTAATTAATAACCAAACGCACAAAATATGGGTTTTCTAAATCTCATCATGCCCGAACGACATCCAAATGTGATCAAACTTTATGTGTGTGTGTGGGGTAACCCTGTCTATAGAGCTGCAAAGTTCAATCACCCATCAGAAGTTGTTTATGCAAGATATGGTGCTCGGGTGATATATGGTGCTTCATCTCCTCACATTTTGTATGCAGGCTTCTCCAAGAGGACCCAAACATAAAAAATATGAAACTAAACTTTGCAAGTGTGTGTGGCCACCCCTCTCCACACACTTGCAAAGTTTGCTCACCATCAAGACGTTGTTCGGGTGAGATATGGTGCCCTATCTCCTCACGTTTTGTACACGGGTTTCTCCAAGAGGACCCAAACATAAAAAAATATGGGTTTTCTAAATCCCACCATACCCAAATGACATCCAATGGTGACCAAACTTTGCAAATGGGTGTGTGGTATCCCTCTGCATACACTTCCAAAGTTCAATCATGATCAAATATCATTCGGGCAAGATATGGTGCTCGATCTCATGTTTCCTAATACACAAAATACGGGTTTCCTAAATCCTGTTATACCTAAAGGACATTCAGTGTGGTGGTGACCAAAGTTTGCAAGTGTGTGTACATCTCTCCACACACTTACAAAATTTGGACACTATCAAATGTCATTTCGCAGGACCCAAATGCACAAAATATGGGTTTCTATATCCCTCCATGCCCGAACAGCATCTAATGGTGATGACTAAACTTTGTAAGTGCATGGAGGGTAACCCTCTCCACACACTTGCAAAGTTTTATCACCAGCATATGTCATTCAGGTGAGATATAGTGCTCCATCTCATGTTTTCTATAAGGGTTTCTCAAAGAGGGCCAAACAAATAAAATAAGAGCTTTCTAAATCTCATCATGCCCAAATGACATCCGATGGTGAGACCAAACTTTGTAAGTGTCTAGGGAGTACCTCTCTCCACACACTTGCAAAGTTTGGTTACCACCATCGAATGTCATTCGGGCAAGATATCCAGGTGCTCCATCTTGCATTTTATAGGAAAGTTGCTCCAAGAGGGCCCGAACGTAGAAAATATGGGTTTTCTAAATCTCATCATGCATGAACTACATCTGATATGATGACGAAACTTTGTAACTATGTCGGGTACCCCTCTCCTTAGCTTGCAAAGTTTGGTTGCCCCATCAGATGTTGTTCAAGTGAGATATGGTGCTCAATCTCGTGTTTTCTACATGGGTTTCTCCAAGAAAGCCCAAATGTTAAAAATATGCATTTTCTAAATCCCATCATGCCCAAACGATATGATATGGTAAGCGAAATTCACAAGTATGTGTGCCAAATGCATAAAATATAGGTTTTCTAAATCTTGACATGTTGAAACAACAACCAGACAGTGACAAAACTTGCAAGTGTGTGGAGAATACCGCTCTCCACACACTTCTAAAGTTTGGTCACCATTAGATACTGTTTAGGTGAGATATGGTTCTCCATCTCAGTTTTCTATATGGGCTTCTCAAAGAGGGCCCAAATGTATAAAATATGGGTTTTCTAAATTTTGTCATACATGAGCAACATCCAATGGTGACCTAACATTGCAAGTGCGTGGGGGACACCCCTCTCTACACACTTGCAAAGTTTGATCACACCACATCGAATGTCAATCTCGGCGGCGAGACATGGTGCTCCATCTTACGTTTTCCCTAAAAGTTTCTCCAAGAGGACACAAAGGTAGAAAATATAGGTTTTCTAAATCTTCTCATGTGCCCAAATGACATCCAATAGTAACCAAACTTTATAAGTGTGTGTGGGGTACCCCTCTCCACACACTTACAAAGTTTAGTCTCATGGATGTCATTCGGGTGAGATATGGTGTGTTCTAACGTTTTATACACGGGTTTCTCAAATGGGGCCCAAACACACAAAATATGGGTTTTCTAAATTTTGCCTTGCCCAAATGGCATCCGATGGTGACCCAACTTTATAAGTGTGTGGGTGTACCCCTCTCCACACACTTGAAAAGTTTGGTTATCACCATCAAATGTCATCTGGTGAGATATGGTGCTCCACCTCACATCTTTTATGTGGGTTTCCAAAGTAAGCCCAAACACACAAAATATGGGTTTTACAAATCCCATCATGCCCGAACGATTGTGTAATGACCAAACTTTGCACAAGTATGTGGGGGGCACCCCTCTTCACACACTTACAAATTTTGATCACCCCATTGGATGTCGCTTGGGCAAGATATGTGGGGGCACCCCTCTTCACCAAACTTTGCACAAGTATGTGGGGGGCACCCCACTCCACACACTTACAAATTTTGATCACCCCATTGGATGTCAATTAGGCAAGATATGGTACTCCATCTCATTTTCGGGCAAGATATGATGCTCCATCTCATGTTTTGTACAACACAGGGTTATCCAAGAGGACCCAAAATGCACAAAATATGGGTTTTCTAAATTGTGTCATGTCTGAACAACATCCGATGGTACCAAACTTTGCAAGTGTGTGTGAGGTATCCCTCTCTAAACACTTATAAAGTTTAGTCACCATAAAACATGGTCCAGTTTTATCCAGTTTATGCTGGAGTGGGACAATGCTTAGAGAGAAAATTTTGGGGGGCAAGGTACTTAAAATGAGATCAAGCAAATAATAGAAAATATGCTTGCCTTAAATTAACCCAATATAACTTAAATTAATATAAATTAGTCTAATTAATCAAAATTAATCAAAAATATGATGAAATGATAAACAAATGATCTTTCCATACTTAGAGTGATCCAATTTATTTTTCTATAGATGCACCATTACAAGTACACTAGTCCCTATAGGTTTTATAGATGATTCACATCAAAAATATAATTTTACTAATTAGATTATTGATATTTACAGGCCTTCTGATAGTCTGGAAGAATTTTGAAAAAGAGATCATTAAAAATCCAACCATTGGATTTGTAATTTTTACTAACCACCACATTCTACTAATGTCTCAGTATCTACCCCCTCTTTTGATCTACAAGATTGAGGATTTTAAGTGGTAGCTATTGTGGGTACAAAAAGTGGCGTATATTATAACACTGTAAAGATCTTGAAATATTTAAAGAAAATAGACAAATATCTTAAAATTTTCTAAAAAAATCAAGTTAAGCTCCATATTATGTGAAGATCTAAGGTACAAAGTGGGAATCTCATATGAGTTTATATGTAAAAGATATTAGCATTTTATGAAATCAGTTCAAATTTGGGACAGGGTGTATACATTGACTTTGTACCTAAGAAAATGAGGACTTTTGACTATCAAATGCTTAATCAAATTATGCAACTATATTTCCAACTTTGAATATGATGTTCCAACAAAAGAACTTGAAACGAAATTCCTTCATTTATTAGGAGAGATTAGCCACTAAAGGTAATTGAATGCCTGTTTTTTTTACTGTTTACAGGGTGCCTGAGTGGACAAAACTGGGCACCCTGATCTTGCAACCACCCGGTTCGGGTGAGATATGGTGCTCCATCTTATGCTTTCTATGCGGGTTTCTCAAAGAGGAACTAAATGTACAAAAGATATGGGTTAGAGTGGTAGAGTCATAAGATAGAGTACCACACCTTGCTCGAGTAGCATTCGATGGTGACTGAACTTTGTAAGTGTGTGGAAGAGATACCCCCCATATACTAAACAATCAAATTCTAAATAGTAAGGAACTAACTCATGAACAAAAAGTGATCAACATAGATTCAGCAAAGTTTGGTTGCCATCGCATGTCATTCAAGTATGATGTGATTTAGAAAACCCATATTTATGCATTTGGGCCCTGTTTGAGAAACTCTTAAGAAACCTGCATAGAAAACATGAGATGGAGCACCATATCTCACCTGAATGACATCAGATTTTGACCAAATTTTATAAGTGTGTGGAGAGGGGTACCCCCCACACACTTGCAAAAATTTGATTATTCTATGTAATTAGGTATAACTTATGAAATTAATAGGTTTAGACCTTAATTATAAATCTTTTGATTACAAAGAGAGAGAGACTTGCTAGGTGGACATCAAAATCTTTTGTTTGATGTGAAGTGGTTGCCTTTACCATTTGTAATGTTTCTCTGAGATGCTCAATCTCTACTCTCACGTCTAATAACTGTACCGTGAAACTCTCACTCGTAGATGTGGGACCTATGAGAGTATGTATACTCTCCAAGCCAATATTTTAGAGCATAAGTCAAAACTTCCGAGCTATGCCACTTGAACAAGCCTCCAAGAACTTGTTGTTTCTTGGGGAAACATCCCACCTTCATAATTAAGCATGGCTCAACATCATCTTGTTAACTATTATGAATAGAATGTTGTGAAATGTTGAAAGCACAAGCCTGCATATAGCAAGAGCACTAGTTTTCAACAACAAAAATAGAGATCTTTTAAACCACAAGTATATAGCAAGAGGATTCACACACATGTACTCCTAGCACCTTGAAAGCACAAGCCTGCATAGCAAGAGCACTAGTTTGCAACAACAAAAATATAGATCTTTTAAACCACAAAGATATAGCAAGAGGATTCACACACTTGTACTCCAGCTCAATCCTATCAACAACCTCCATAGGATCCAATGTCTCAACAAACAAGCTACATCAATCAAACAACAGAATTAACTATTAATCCAAGTGAAGCATAGGTAAGAAGAAGTTCTTCATCATATTGAAACCCTCTCCATACCTGCCATCAAGTCTCTCTCTACCTAAAATAACATAATCATGGCACCAAACCTTTACCATATCCCTCAATGGACTCGATCTACAGAACTTGTCAAAGGTTCCAAGTGGTAAATACACCCTCTTAATGATAACACTCTTTGTGACACCCAATGACTGAGGTGGTATGGGGACATCAAAATCCACACTTAAGGAAATGGAAAAAGGATGAAATAAAGCAGTGTATCGGCACCACAAAAACAAACATGCTCTTAATCTTAACCATTTTTTAAAATTTATTCATAATCCCGATGCCAAACAACAAACCTTGATCTTGAAATTGTGAATCCTTTGGCCACTCACCTCTCTTTGATGTGTCCTTGTCTCCTATTTCAGCTTCAGCCCTCTACTACTCAGCAATCTTTCTTTGCTATTCCTCTGTTTTCTTTCTTTGCTCATCATTTTAATCTGATATGCACTCTCCCTTTAAATTCCTCTCAAAGAAGGTCCTCTCCTCCTCTATGCATGTTCCTTGAGCCATATCTATCCACCAAGGACAGTGCTTCCTCTCCTAATCAGAAAGCACAATGTTGCCATGCAGTGTCTTATTCTCATGGAAGATAGTTGCAATGTATATGCAGTAAGCATGTGGCGAGAGCATTGCCCGAGCCTTACATATCATTGGCATTGCATCCAAATTCTTCAAAGCCACCAATTGTTTGCAAAAACCTTGATACACAAACCATAGGAATAACACACCATACATTCCCATCGTTTATTGAAAATGATCTCTTACCACCATAAGCATCCAAAAAACCTCTCTTACCAATTGTTTTTGACACCTTTTTCCCTTCTACTAACTTTGGCATAGCCTCCTCCATCTTTGTCTCTCCCCTTGTTTGGCATCCCAACATAATTTTCTTACTATTCATCCACTTTGTCCTGCACATGCACAAGAACCAAGGAGCTCGAGTCACCAACCTCTTGCTCCACACCCACTACCACAGAATGTTATTTTTTTCTCCTACTACTTCTCTCATTTTGAGTAGAGAATGTAGGATGTTTTTTGCCCATGTTCATCTAACACACAACCAAAAATAACTTTAGACATAAACCATTAAACTACTTGCATTACTAACAATGGATATGATGAGGATTTTTGGGCATAGTGGGTATATTATTTAAGAAGCAATTGCACCTATTTTCCAAGCGAAATCGGTGTAAATGCAATATTTGTGTGTGTGTGTGTGTGTGTGTGTGTGTATTGCCTTGTTGGTCCTTCTATTTGATGCACAAGAGAGTAGGTGGTCATCTATTGATTCCTATGGTATGGAAGAAGGGATTCTAAATTTGCATTGTGAGAGGGGGTTTCCTTCCAAGCTTAAATAGTTTTCATGCCTTCTTCCTCTGGGAAGTTCAAGTGTGAACAAAGCTGATCACGCGTACTTTTTTCCCTGTGCTGGCAGAGTTTTTTTCCTTTGAGAATACACCCTTAGTGTGCTAGCAGCCATGTCAGCCCTAGTACTAGGGCTACTAGAGTTGTACTCCACTCACTCATTATCCATGAGTACATTCCAACTATCACTATCGTCTCTAAGTTCGCTCTCTAAGCTCCTATGCATGTTTTGTCTGTGAATCTATGCAGAGCACCTCCTTTCACATCCAACAGATGTAACAAGCTTATTCTCATAATGCAAATGTGATGTGTTGATTAGCCTTAACTCATATCTTAATCATTTATATTAGTGTTGATATTATGCTCTAGTTATTTCTTTTTCCATCTTCTATCTAGCATAGCTCTCACTTCTCATGGTTATACACTCAATACCCTCTTCAAATCCACTTATTTCAACAAGATATGTTTAGACGTATCAATGCTTGGTTTGCTTTGCTATCTCTGCTCTCGAGAGATCATGCCCACATGATCTAACTCACACACAACATCAACACATATATCATCATCACATGCATGTGTAGTATCAATACTATCATGTGCATGTGTATCATCACGTGCTCGTGTATCAATATCATCATATGTGTGTGTGTGCAATACATCAACATGTGTGTGTATATGAGATACATCATCATCATCATCTATGCTGATGTCTTTAAAGCTTAAGGATGGCTAGGCGATGCTTTCTCTATGATGAGCCACCTATGGCAAAACTTTTAAGAAATTGATACATAATTCATTCTTATGCAAAACGTGAAAAGAGGACTTCCTACCATATTCTAGGATTGAATATCCTAGGCTAAAAGAATGATTTTCATCACATTCAATGGAAAACTAATTTTTAAGGTTTATGTATCATTAAATAATTAAGAAAAGAGAAAATCATGGTAATTTTATTTAAATGATAAAAGAGAAAATTCTCATGACATTTGGAATTCAATCATTTAAAGAGAAATTCTCATGACATTTAGAATTCAATCATTTAAATAGTAGAAGTGAAATTCTTTGGCATATTGAATTAATGGATATTTTTATAAAAGAAAAGAGGAATTTTAGATAAATTTATTTTATGTATGAGAAATATTTAAATGATAAATGAGAAATTTCCATGACATTGGAATTCAATCATTTAAATGGAAAAAGTGGAATTCTTGGTATATTGAAATTAATGGATATTTTATCTAAATTTAAAAGAGGAATTTTAGAAAAAAATATTTTATATATGAGAAATATTTAAATGATAAAAGAGGAATTCCCATGACATTGGAATTCAATCATTTAAATGGGAAAAGTGGAATTCTTGGTATATTGAAATTAATGGATATTTATCTAAATTTAAAAGAGAAATTTTAGATAAATTTATTTTATGTATGAGAAATATTTAAATGATAAAAGAGAAATTCCAATGACATTGAAATTCAATCATTTAAATGGAAAAAGTGGAATTCTTGGTATATTGGAATTAATGGATATTTTATCTAAATTTAAAAGAGAAAATTTAGATAAATTTATTTTATGATAAAAGAGGAATTACCATGACATTTGGAATGCAATTAATTAAATGCAAAAAAGAGAAATTCCCATGATATTTGAGATCCAAGAAATTAAATGGGAAAAAGAGGAATTTTTAGTATAATTCAATTTATGAATATTTATCAAAAGTAAAAATATGGGTAGAATTGATTTTTGTAAATCCCATGAATTCTTTTATTCAAAAGAGGAATATTGAATAGAATTCATTTGAGAAATTGAGAAAGAATACGAAAATAGTTGTCGTAAAAAAAAAGAACCTTTATCTAAGCCAAACAATTGGCAAAAATTTAAAAAAAGTTCCATTATCGGTATCGAAGTAGAAAAAGCTACTAAATGAGAATAAGATGTAAATGGGATGTGAATAGATGTGATAAGATGTAAATGGGATGCGATAAGATGTGAATGGGATGTGATAGGATGTGAATAGATGTAAATGAGATGCGATACAATGTGAATGGGATGTGATAAGATGTGATAAGATGTAAATGGGATGTGATAGGATGTGAATAGATGTGATAAGATGTAAATGAGATGTGATAAGTTTTTAATGGGATGCGATAGGATGTGATAAGATGTAAATGGGATGCGATAGGATGTGAATGGATGTGATAAGATGTGAATGGATGTGATAAGGTGTGAATGGGATGTGATAGGATGTGGTGTGATGAAAATGAATGTGGATGAGATGTGAAGTAAATGGATGTGGATGTTTATGTGAAAGAATGGGATGTAAATGGATGTGGATGTGTATGTAAAGGAATGTGATGTAAAGGGATGTGGATGTGAAAGTGATGTGGTTGTGGATGAGATGTGATGTGATGAAAAGAGATGTGGATGTGAATGTGATGTGGATGTGGATGAGATGTGATGTGATGTAAAGGGATGTGGATGTGAAAGTGATATGGATGTGGATGAGATGTGATGTGATGAAAAGGGATGTGGATGTGAAAGTGATGTGGATGTGGATGAGATGTGATGTGATGAAAAGGGATGTGGATGTGAAAGTGATGTGGATGTGGATGAGATGTGATGTGATGAATAGAGATGTGGATGTGAATGTGATGTGGATGTGGATGAGTTATGATGTGATGTAAAGGGATGTGGATGAGATGTGATGTGCTGTAAAGGGATGTGGATGTGAATGTGATGTGGATGTGAATGTGGATGAGATGTGATGTAATGTAAAGAGATATGGATGTGAATGTGATGTGGATGTGAATGAAATGTGATGTGATGTGAATAAATGTGGATGTGAAGTGATAGATGGGAATGTATGGATAGATATGGATAATCGTGCATGTGAATGATTGGATGGATGTGGATGAATGAGATGGGATGTGTATGAATGAGATATGATGTGGATGTGATGTAATGTGGATGGAATGAATGAGATATGATGTAGATAGATGTGGACATGATGTAATGTGGATAGAATGTATGTGATGGAATGGGGATACAATGAATGTGATGAATATGAATGGATGTGATGTGATGTGAGTCGGGATAAATATGAATGGGTGAGATGTGATGTGAAATGGATAAAATGTGATATGATGTAAATTGGGATAGATGTGATGTGATGTGAATTGGGATAGATGTGAATGAATGAGATGTGATGTGAAATGGATGTGATGTGATATGATGAAAATTGGGATAGATGTGAATGGATGATATATGATATGAATGGATGTGATATGAATCGGGGTAGATGTGAATGAATGAGATGTGATGTGAATGGATGAGATGTGAATCGGGATAGATGTGAATGAATAAAATGTGAGGTGAAATGGATGTGATGTGATGTGGATCGGGGTAGATATGAATAGATGAGATGAGAATGTATGTGATATGATGAAATGTGGATATGGGTAGATGCGAGTGGATGAGTATAAATGTGGAAAGATGTGATGAGATGGAAAATGATGTGATTGATGAGAATGGATGAAGGACGATGGGAATACATATGATTGGACTTGGATTAAGTAATGTGGATTGATCTGGAACAATATGGAAAGACGAGAGTTCGTTATAGAAACTGTATTTATGACCTGTTTTTTAATGACTGTTTTATGTCAAGAATGCTGGGGAAGCATTTTGACTGTCTTGTGAATGAGGTCGTGGAGACCTAACTGATAAAGTTGCAATAGCTGACGGAGGACGTCTTGTGTCGCAAGGTTGGTCGAGGTCTTAACCAGTCTCGGTTCGATTTAAATGGTAAGCTTTCGGTACGGTGGATGAGGGACTAAGGAAGCGGCATATGAGTGAAGCGCTAGGTGACCTGCGAAGGATCCTAGAGGGTGCTGACCATACGGTGCTCGGGCTTTGGGTCCACGAAGATACTCACGCGTGCATCGAGGAAGATATTAGGCCAAGGAGCAAGTTGTTTTCTAAATTCGGGCATGGATCTGGTTGATTGACCTTGCTGGTCCTCAACGGATGAGTCCATGGCTCTTTTACATGGATCTGTTGGTTCATCTTGCTGATCTTCAATTGAGAATCCATTTGGATTTTTATAAGTGAATATATTTTCGGGTACTATGAGCTAGGAACTATTGAAAAGGTCCCTGAGTGGATAGGTGGTGAGCGTTCTGGTTGCCAATGATGCCATAGGTACACCGATGTAGGAATGATTGGAAACTAGAATTCAACCGGATATTTTGGAGGATTATGATCAATGATACTATAATTTCATTAAAAGATTGTTTTAAAGTTAGCTGAATCTATGAAACATGCAATTTCATATTGGGTGTGTAAGTGGTGTGACTATCTTGATGTTTGCATGAAGCGCCGGCTAGGGGACCTGGGAACTCTTTTCCCTGCTGGTACCCACGACAAAACATAACCAAATTCCTAAATGGATTCTATCACTACAGTGGTTGGTGGGCAGTTGGCTAACCCATGAGACTGGGGATGGGGTTAGGCTGGACTGATGGATCCCTAAAATGAGACTCAATTCTGTTATGGTACGATAGATGAAGTAAATCCCGGACAGTCCTTGTTCTATGGAAAAAAATCAACGGCTGTATCTCTCGATGAGGAAAAAAGCGTTGGTCTCCATGATCCAAGTGCAAGTATTTTCCTTGATCTGACCATGTGACTTACGGGTTCGGTCGGATCAATTTGGTTAGTGATGATCTTGACTATGTTAGAATAAAAATATCCTAGAGGAATCGCCCGTGCTTTCTGGGCGAGGGAAATTTTTTCGGGTTTGGTTTTGGAAGAACCGAGGGATTAGTCTCTTGTCTAGATATCCATGGGCGAGGCCCCGAGTGAGAGGCTTTGCCCTGCGCGCAGGAAGTGCTACTTCTGTTGCTAGCACCCCTGAATTCGTTGTGCGGAGGGGGCAGGGATCTTTTAGCTGTTATCAGAGCGAATTGGCTAAAGTGGATCAACCAAGAAGCTAGAAATGTCAAAAATTTATGAAGTAGCAGTAAAAGATTGTAATTGTGTGATGAAATTCATACAAATTGACATTCAGAAAGAAGATTCATGAATTGGTAATTGGGTCTTCGGATGGAAGTACCGCAATTGTATGGAATCCCTTACTTGCTTGAGGCCTAGACATGATGGTATTTACCTTATAATTCCAAGGACCGTGACTACCCGTATATACCCAGGGTATAATTGTAGCTCTTGACTGGTAGTATATACGAGTAAATCTAAGACCTTGAAATTATAAGCAAAATTGCTATCCAGATGATGAATTCGAATGCTAGTTGATATGATTTTAGAATTTTGGTTGAGAATTGATGAGTTGATTTGGATTCTGATTGAAAGATAATGATTCTTGAATTCTGGTTGAAAGAAGATAAGTTGAACAAAGCCACAATGAGGATGAATTGGACGAGTCCTTGTGATGATGTTAGTAACTGGAAGGGCAATAATGACTTCAACAAATCACTACGAGATTAGTGGATTGTGCTGACAGATTGCTGTTGTTTGACCTTTGACCCAATGGATCTAATTAAGGGATGACAAATTAAAAACCTGCATAACTGAAATTCCCATGGAGGAATGTTCAGATGGAATTTTCGATCTAATGGACCATTATTGTGTTAAGGATATGAATGATATGTTCTGAGTGAGTGAATTGTAATCTGATAATGAGTTGTATATGAAGGGATCTTTATCCCAGGATTCTGTTGGATTGACCAGACTATAAGGAACCCTAGAATCAGTTGGATCTTAAGGGAAAGAGTTTGTCCTCCAGCTGCGAGATGAGGACATCTCGCATTTTTTAAGTGGGGTAGGATGTAAGATAACTCCCTCCAGCTTTTGAGGTGTACAGGTGTAAGAACCTCCCCTTCTAATCTTGTAATTATTCCCCTCTCTGAAATAGAAGAAAGATCCTGTTTTACCCTGTTTTGGCCCGGAGAGAGAAAATGTCTAGAGAAGAGAGGTAATCCAAAATTGAGATATTTTTGGATATAAAAATCCTCCTAGTGTCTAAAATGGTTTTCCCTAAAATAGAAATTCAAAAAGAACTTTCCAATGTGCAATTGGAATTAATTGAAAATATGTATAAAGGACCTTAGTCGAAGGGTCTAGATTTTTAGAAATATTTGGATTATGGTCCAATTAAGGTTCCTATGGGCCAATAGGATCAATCCAAGTGTGAGGAGGAGATTAATGCAATGAATAAAAGAAAATACCCAAAAATGAGTAAATGCCCACATAAGATGGAGAGTTGACTGAGTACAAGGTTTATTAGTTAAAAACTAGGAGATATTACTAAAAAAAATGAGATATTTTGGTATAATGATACATTTTTGACACCTTGGTAAGGAAAAGGGGGGACTTCAAGGAGGTGCCTATTTCACACATGTGGTGGAGTTTTTAACTCAAAAAAATTGTGATATTTTTATCTCTCCTCTCTCCTGGATCAAATCAGATCAAAAGAAGGGAGCCAAACTAGGTCCAAATCTTGTCCAAATTCAGTCAAACTGAACCTCAAAAATTCTAGAACCTAGTTGGACTTGGTTAGAGGCCTCTCTCACCTATAAATAGATCCTTAGTCCTTTGTATAAAAATATGTGAACTACACCATGCCAATATTATACTAAAATAATGATATATTTTATTATCCCTTAAAAATCCTCTACTTTTGAAGAGAGTGGAGCCTCTCTCTCGCCTTAACCATCTTTGGAGCTTTCCTTTTAACACACAAACCAATTGATTGGTTGGGGGCTTCTTCTATGATAGAGAAGCAAGCAAAAACAAGAGGTAAAGTGTAATTTTATGGTTTTCTTTACTATTCTCAATGTTTTCACTTCTCAATCCCTCTCAAGCTTGAGAAGTTTCTAAATTAAGTGTGTATAATGCAAATCAATCTTTTCTTAAGAGTTGTAATGAATAATGAAGAAAAGTTTACATTTATGCTTAATTAGGATGCTTTTTATCTTTATCTCTCTCTCCCCCAAAGAATGGTCATTCCTATGACCAATTCTCTATTCAATTGATGCTTCTCATAGAGAAATTCTCAATTCACAAATCAAACTCTAGGCTTGTGAAGCTAGAGGTTAAGAAAATGGTTTTTTATACTTATATGCTAATAAATTATGGTAATCTTATGAGTTAAATCCATAAATTGGATTTAAGGTTAATAATTACATTACTAAGTCTTATTCTTTTCAAAAATATTAAAAATTATGAGTAATAACAGCAGAGCTATGGTAAAATTTTTAAGAAATTGATACATAATTCATTCTTATACATAACGTGAAAAGAGGACTTTCTACCATATTCTAGGATTGAATATCCTAGGCTAAAAGAATGATTTTCATCACATTGAATGGAAAACTAATTTTTAAGGTTTATGTATAATTAAATAATTAAGAAAAGAGAAAATTATGGTAATTTTATTTAAATGATAAAAGAGAAATTCTCATGACATTTGGAATTCAATCATTCAAACAGTAAAAGTAGAATTCTTGGCATATTGAATTAATGGATATTTTTATTAAAGAAAAGAGAAATTTTAGATAAATTTATTTTATATATGAGAAATATTTAAATGATAAAAGAGAAATTCCCATGACATTGGAATTCAGTCATTTAAATGAAAAAAGTGGAATTCTTGGTATATTAGAATTAATGGATATTTTATCGAAATTTAAAAGAGAAATTTATTTTATGTTTGAGAAATATTTAAATGATAAATGAGAAATTCCCATGACATTGAAATTCAATCATTTAAATGGGAAAAGTGGAATTCTTGGTATGTTGGAATTAATTGATATTTTATGTAAATTTAAAAGAGGAATTTTAGAAAAATTTATTTTATGTATGAGAAATATTTAAATGATAAAAGAGGAATTCCCATGATATTGGAATTCAATCATTTAAATGGGAAAAGTGGAATTCTTGTTATATTGGAATTAATAGATATTTTATCTAATTTAAAAGAGAAACTTTAGATAAATTTATTTTATGTATGAGAAATATCTAAATGATAAAAGAGGAATTCCCATGACATTGAAATTCAATCATTTAAATGGGAAAAGTGGAATTCTTGGTATATTGAAATTAATGGATATTTTATCTAAATTTAAAAGAGAAAATTTAGATAAATTTATTTTATGATAAAAGAGGAATTACCATGACATTTGGAATGCAATTAATTGAATGCAAAAAGAGGAATTCCCATGATATTTGAGATCCAAGAAATTAAATTGAAAAAAGAGAAATTTTTAGTATAATTCAATTTATGAATACTTATCAAAAGTAGAAATAAGGGTAGAATTGATTTTTGTAAATCCCATGAATTCTTTTATTCAAAAGAGGAATATTGAATAGAATTCATTTGAGAAATTGAGAAAGAATATGGAAATAGTCGTCGAGAAAAAGAACCTTTATCTAAGCCAAACAATTGGCAGAAATTTAAAAAAAGTCCCATTATCGATATCGAAGTAGGAAAAGCTACTAAATGGGAATAAGATGTAAATGGGATGTGATAGGATGTAAATAGATGTGATAAGACGTAAATGGGATGCAATAAGATGTGAATGGGATGTAATAGGATGTGAATAGATATGATAAGATGTAAATGGGATGCGATAAGATGTGAATGGGATGCGATAGGATGTGAATGGATGTGATAAGATGTAAATGGGATGTGATAGGATGTGAATAGATGTAAATGGGATGCGATAAGATGTGAATGGGATGCGATAGGATGTAAATGGATGTGATAAGATGTAAATGGGATGCGATAGGATGTGAATGGATGTGATAAGATGTGGATGGATGTGATAAGATGTGAATGGGATGTGATAGGATGTGGTGTGATGAAAATGAATGTGGATGAGATGTGAAGTAAATGGATGTGGATGTGTATATGAAAGAATGGGATGTAAATGGATGTGGATGTGTATGTAAAAGAATGGGATGTAAAGGGATTCTGGATGTGAATGTGATGTGGATGTGGATGAGATGTGATGTGATGTTAAGGGATGTGGATGTGAAAGTGATGTGGATGTGGATGTGGATGAGATGTGATGTGATGAAAAGGGATGTGGATGTGGATGAGATGTGATGTGATGTGATGTGGATGTGAAAGTAATGTGGATGTGGATGAGATGTGATGTGTTGAAAAGAGATGTGGATGTAAATGTGATGTGGATGAGATGTGATGTGCTGTAAAGGGATGTGGATGTGAATGTGATGTGGATGTGGATGAGATGTGATGTAATGTAAAGAGATATGGATATGGATGTGAATGTGATGTGGATGTGAATGAAATGTGATGTGATGTGAATATATGTGGATGTGAAGTGATAGATGTAAATGTATGCATAGATGTGGATAGTCATGCATGTGAATGATTGGATGGATGTGGATGAATGAGATGGGATGTGTATGAATGAGATATGATGTGGATGTGATGTAATGTGGATGGAATGAATGAGATATGATGTGGATAGATGTGGACGTGATGTAATGTGGATAGAATGTATGTGATGGAATGCGGATGCAATGTGATGTGATGTGAGTCGAGATAAGTGTGAATGTGTGAGATGTGATGTGAAATGGATGTGATGTGATATGATGTAAATTGGGATAGATGTGAATGGATGATATGTGATGAGAATGGATGTGATGTGATGTAAATTGGGATAGATGTGAATGAATGAGATGTGATGTGATATGATGTAAATTGGGATAGATGTGAATGGATGATATGTGATATGAATGGATCTGATGTGATGTGATGTGAATTGGGGTAGATGTGAATGAATGAGATGTGATGTGAATGAATGAGATGTGATGTGAATGGATGAGATGTGATGGGATGTGAATCCGGATAGATGTGAATGAATGAGATGTGAGGTGAAATGGATGTGATGTGATGTGGATCGGGGTAGATATGAATAGATGAGATGAGAATGTATGTGATGTGATGAGATGTACATATGGGTAGATGCGAGTGGATGAGATGTGATGAGTATAAATGTGATGAGATGAGAATGTATGTGATGTGATGAGATGTACATATGGGTAGATGCGAGTGGATGAGATGTGATGAGTATAAATGTGGAAAGATGTGATGAGATGAAAAATTATGTGATTAATAAGAATGGATGAAGAACGATGGGAATACATATGATTGGACTTGGATTAAGTAATGTGGATTGATGTGAAACAATGTGGAAAGACGAGAGTTCGTTATGGAAACTGTATTTATGACCTGTTTTTAAATGACTCTTTTATGTCAAGAATGCTGGGGAAGCATTTTGACCATCTTGTGAATGAGGTCGTGGAGACCTAGCTGACAAAGTTGCAACAGCTGATGGAGAGTCAACGGAGGATGTCTTGCGCAGCAAGGTCTCGGCCGAGGCCTTGACCAGCCTTGGTTCGATTTAAATGGTGAGCTTCCAGTACGGTGGATGAGGGACCAAGGAAGCGGCCTATGAATGAAGCGCTAGGTGACCTATGAAGGATCCTAGAGAGTGCTAACCATCAGTGCTCGGGCTCTCGGTCACCAAAGATAGTCACGCGTGTGTCGAGGAAGATATTGGAACAAGGAGTAAGAGTTGTTTTCTGAATTCGGGCATGGATCTTACTGGTCCTTAACGGGTCCATGGCTCTTTTATATGGATCTGTTGGTTCATCTTGCTGATCTTCAATGGAGAATCCATCTGGATTTTTATAAGTGAATATATTTCCGGGTACTATGAGCTAGGAACTATTGAAAAGGCCCTTGAGTGGACAGGTGGTGAGCGTTCTGGTTGCCAATGATGCCATAGGTACACCGATGAAGGAATGATTGGAAACTAGAATTCAACCGGATATTTTGGAGGATTATGATCAGTGATACTATGATTTCATTAACAGATTGTTTTAAAGTTAGCTGAATCTATGAAACAGGCAATTTCATATTGGGTGTGTAAGTGGTGTGACTATCTTGATGTTTGCATGAAGCGCCGGCTAGGGGACCTGGGACCTCTTTTTCCTGGTACCCGGACAAAACATAACCAAATTCCTAAACGGATTCTATCACTACAGTGGTTGGGCAGTTGGCTAACCCACGAGACTGATAGGCTGGACTAATGGATCCCTAAAATGAGACTCAATTCTGTTATGGTACGATAGATGAAGTAAATCTCGGACAGTCCTTGTTCTATGGAAAAGAATCAACGACTATGCCTCTCGATGAGGAGAAAAGCGTTGGTCTCTATAATCCAAGTGCAAGTCTTTTCCTTGATCTGACCATGTGACTTACCGGGTGGTCAAATGACTACATTAGAATAAAAATATCTTTGAGGAATTTCCCGTGCTTTCTGGGCGAGGGAAGTTTTTTCGGGTTTGGTTTTGGAAGAACCGAGGGATTAGTCTCTTATCTAGATATCCGTGGGTGAGGCCCCGAGTGAGAGGCTTTGCCCTGCGCAAGAAGTGCTACTTCCGCTGCTAGCACCCCCGAATTCGTTGCACGGAGGGGGCAGGGATCTTTCAGCTGGTATCAGAGCGAATTGGCTAAAGTGGATCAACCGAGAAGCCAGAGATGTCAAAAATTTATGAAGTAGCAGTAAAAGGTTGTAATTGTGTGATGAAATTCATACAAATTGACATTCAAAATGAAGATTCTTAAATTGGTAATTGGGTCTTCAGATAGTGTACCGCAATTGTATGGAATCCTTGACTTGCTTAAGGCCTAGACATGATGGTATTTACCTTATAATTCCAAGGACTGTGACTACCCGTATATACCGAGGGTATAACTGCAACTCTTGATGACTGGCAGTATATACTAGTAAATCTAAGACCTTGAAATTATAAGAAAAAATGCTATCTAGATGATGAATTCGAATGCTGGTTGATATGATTTTTGAATTCTGGTTGAGAATTGATGAGTTGATTTGGATTCTGATTGAAAGATAATGATTCCTGAATTTTCGTTAAAAGAAGATAAGTTGAACAAAGCCACAATGAGGATGAATGGGACGAGTTCTTGTGATGATGTTAGTAAGCTGGAAAGGCGATAATGACTTCAGCAAACCACTACGAGATTAGTGAATTATGTTGACAGATTGCTGCTATTTGACCTTTGACCCAATGGATCAATTAAGGGATGACAAATTAAAAACCTGCATAACTGAAATTCCCATGGAGAATGTTCAGATGGAATTTTCGATCTAATGGATCATTATTATGTTAAGGATATGAATGATATGTTCTGAGTGAATTTTTATCTGATAAATGAGTTCTATATGAAGGGATCTTTATCCCAGGATTCTGTTGGATTGACCTGACTATAAGGAACCCCAGAATCAGTTGGATCTTAAGGGAAAGAGTTTGTCCTCTCCATCTGCGAGATGAGGACATCTGGCATTTTTTAAGTGGGGTAGGATGTAAGATTACTCCCTCTAGCTTTTGAGGTGTACAAGTGTAAGAATCTCCCCTTCTGATCTTGTAATTATTCGCCTCTCTGAAATAGAAGAAAGATCCTGTTTTACCCCGCTTTGGCCTGGAGAGAGAAAATGTCTAGAGAGAGATAATCCAAAATTGAGATATTTTTGGATATAAAAATCCTCCTAGTGTCTAAAATGGTTTCCCCTGAAACAGAAATTCAAAAAGAATTTTCCAATGTGCAATTGGAATTAATTAAAAATGTGTATAAAGGACCTTCGCCTAAGGGTCTAGATTTTCAAAAAAATTTGGATTATGGTCCACTTAAGGTTCCTATGGGCCAATAGGATCAATCCAAGTATGGGGAGAAGATAAATCCAATGAATAAAAGAAAATACCCAAAAATGAGTAAATGCCCACATAAGATGGAGAGTTGACTGAGTACAAGGTTTATTAGTTAAAAACTAGGAGATATTACTAAAAAAATGAGATATTTTGGTATAATGATACATTTTTGACACCTTGGTATAGAAAAGGGGGGACTTCAAGGAGGCACCTATTTCACACATGTGGTGGAGTTTTTAACTCAAAAAAATTGTGATATTTTTATCTCTCCTCTCTCCTCTCTCCTGGATCAAACCAAATTAAAAGGGAGCCAAACTAGATCCAAATCTTGTCCAAATTCAGCCAAACTGAACCTAGAAAATTCTAGAACCTAGTTGGACTTGGTTAGAGACCTCTCTCACCTAGTTGGACTTGGTTAGAGGCCTCTCTCACCTATAAATAGATCCTTAGTCCTTTGTAAAAAAATGTGTAAACTATACCATGCCAGTCTTATACTAAAATAATGATACTTTTTATTATCTCTTAAAAATCCTCTACTTTTGGAGAGAGTGGAGCCTCTCTCTCTCTTCAACCATCCTTGGAGCTTTCCTTTCAACGCACAAACCAATTGATTGGTTGGGGGCTTCTTCTATGATAGAGAAGTAAAAACAAGAGGTAAAGTGTAATTTTATGGTTTTTCTCTACTATTCTCAATGTTTTCACTTCTCAACCCCTCCTCTCAAGCTTGAGAAGTTTCTAAATTAAGTGTTTATAATACAAATCGATCTTTTCTTAAGAGTTGTAATGAATAATTAAGAAAAGTTTACATTTATGCTTAATTAGGATGCTATTTATGTTTATCTCTCTCTCCCCCAAAGAATGGTCATTCTTATGACCAATTCTCTATTCAATTGATGCTTCTCATGGAGAAATTCTCAATTCACAAATCAAACTCTAGGGTTGTGAAGCTAGAGGTTAAGAAAATGGTCTTTTATAATTATATGCTAGTAAATTATGGTAATCTTATGAGTTAAATCCATAAATTGGATTTAAGGTTAAAAGATAGTTATACTATCATAACTAAATCTTATTCTTTTCAAAAATAACAAAATTATCAGTAATAGCAGCGGAGCTATGGTAAAACTTTAAAGAAATTGATACATAATTCATTCTTATGCATAACGTGAAAAGAGGACTTCCTACCATATTCTAGGATTGAATATCCTAGGCTAAAAGAATGATTTTCATCACATTCAATGGAAAACTAATTTTTAAGGTTTATGTATAATTAAATAAATAAGAAAAGAGAAAATTATGGTAATTTTATTTAAATGATAAAAGAGGAGTTCTTATGACATTTGGAATTCAATCATTTAAATAGTAAAAGTGAAATTCTTGTCATATTGAATTAATGGATATTTTTATTAAAAAAAGAGAAATTTTAAATAAATTTATTTTAAGTATGAGAAATATTTAAATGATAAAAGAGGAATTCCCATGACATTGGAATTAAATCATTTAAATGGGAAAAGTAGAATTCTTGGTATATTGAAATTAATGGATAATTTATCTAAATTTAAAAGAGAAATTTTAGATAAATTTATTTTATGTATGAGAAATATTTAAATGATAAAAGAGGAATTCCCATGACATTGGAGTTCAATCATTTAAATGGGAAAAGTGGAATTCTTGGTATATTGGAATTAATGGATATTTTATTTAAATTTAAAAGAGAAATTTTAGATAGATTTATTTTATGTATGAGATATATTTAAATGATAAAATAGGAATTCCCATGACATTAGAATTCAATCATTTAAATGGGAAAAGTAGAATTCTTGGTCTATTGGAATTAATGGATATTTTATCTAAATTTAAAAGAGTAAATTTAGATAAATTTATTTTATGATAAAAGAGGAATTACCATGACATTTGGAATGCAATTAATTCAATGCAAAAAGAGGAATTTCCATGATATTTGAGATCCAAGAAATTAAATGGAAAAAAGAGGAATTTTTAGTATAATTTAATTTATGAATATTTATCAAAAGTGAAAATATGGGTAGAACTGATTTTTGTAAATCCCATGAATTTTTTTATTCAAAAGAGGAATATTTAATAGAATTCATTTGAGAAATTGAGAAAGAATATGGAAATAGTCGTCGAAAAAAAGAACCTTTATCTAAGCCAAATAATTGGCAGTAGAAAAAGTCCCATTATCGATATCCAAGTAGGAAAAGCTACTAAATGGGAATAAGATGTAAATGGGATGTGATAGGATGTGAATAGATGTAAATGGGATGCGATAAGATGTGAATGGGATGTGATAAGATGTAAATGGGATGCGATACAATGTGAATGGGATGCGATAGGATGTGAATGGATGTGATAAGATGTAAATGGGATGTGATAGGATGTGAATAGATGTGATAAGATGTAAATGGGATGCGATAAATGTGAATGGGATGCGATACGATGTGAATGGATGTGATAAGATGTAAATAGGATGCGATAAGATGTAAATGGGATGTGATAGGATGTGAATAGATGTGATAAGATATAAATGGGATGCGATAGGATGTGAATGGGATGCGATAGGATGTGAATGGATGTGATAAGATGTAAATAGGATGCGATAGGATGTGAATGGATGTGAATGGGATGTGATAAGATGTGAATGGGATGTGATAGGATGTGGTGTGATGAAAATGAATGTGGATGAGATGCAAAGTAAATGGATGTGGATGTATATGTGAAAGAATGGGATGTAAATGGATGTGGATGTGTATGTAAAAGAATGTGATGTAAAGGGATGTGGATGTGAAAGTGATGAGGATGTGGATGAGATGTGATGTGATGAAAAGAGATGTGGATGTGAATGTGATGTGGATGTGGATGAGATGTGATGTGATGTAAAGGGATGTGGATGTGAAAGTGACGTGGATGTGGATGAGATGTGATGTGATGAAAAGGGATGTGGATATGGATGAGATGTGATGTGATGAATAGAGATGTGGATGTGAATGTGATGTGGATGTGGATGAGATGTGATGTGATGTAAAGGGATGTGGATGTGAAAGTGATGTGGATGTGGATGAGATGTGATGTGATGAAAAGAGATGTGGATGTGAATGTGATGTGGATGTGGATGTGGATGAGATGTGATGTGCTGTAAAGGGATGTGGATGTGAATGTGATGTGGATGTGGATGTGTGGATGTGGATGAGATGTGACGTAATGTAAAGAGATATGGATGTGAATGTGATGTGGATGTGAATGAAATGTGATGTGATGTGAATATATATGGATGTGAAGTGATAGATGTGAATGTATGGATAGTGTGGATAGTCATGCATGTGAATGATTGGATGGATGTGGATGAATGAGATGGGATGTTTATGAATGAGATATGATGTGGATGTGATGTAATGTGGATGGAATGAATGAGATATGATGTGGATAGATGTGGACGTGATGTAATGTGGATGGAATGAATGAGATATGATGTGGATAGATGTGGACGTGATGTAATGTGGATGGAATGTATGTGATGGAATGGGGATACAATGAATCTGATGAATGTGAATGGATGTGATGTGATGTGAGTCGAGATAAGTGTGAATGGATGTGAATGTGATGAATGTGAATGGATGTGATGTGATGTGAGTCGAGATAAGTGTGAATGGGTGAGATGTGATGTGATATGATGTAAATTGGGATAGATGTGAATGGATGATATGTGATGTGAATGGATGTAATGTGATATGAATCGCGATAGATGTGAATGAATGAGATGTAATGTGAAATGGATGTGATGTGATATGATGTAAATTGGGATAGATGTGAATGGATGATATGTGATATGAATGGATGTGATGTGATGTGATGTGAATCGGGGTAGATGTGAATGAATGAGATGTGATGTGAATGGATGAGATGTGATGGGATGTGATTCGGGATAGATGTGAATGAATGAGATGTGAGGTGAAATGGATGTGATGTGGATCGGGTTAGATATGAATAGATGAGATGAGAATGTATGTGATGTGATGAGAATAGATGTGGATCGGGTTAGATATGAATAGATGAGATGAGAATGTATGTGATGTGATGAGATGTGGATATGGGTAGATGCGAGTGGATGTGATGTGATGAGTATAAATGTGGAAAGATGCGATGAGATGGAAAATGATGTGATTGATGAGAATGGATGAAGGACGATGGGAATACATATGATTGGACTTGGATTAAGTAATGTGGATTGATGTGGAACAATGTAGAAAGCCGAGAGTTCGTTATAGAAACTGTATTTATGAGACCGGTTTTTAAATGACTGTTTTATGTCAAGAATGCTGGGGAAGCATTTCGACCGTCTTGTGAATGAGGTCGTGGAGACCTAACTGATAAAGTTGCAACAACTGATGGAGAATCAACAGAGGACGTCTTGTGTCGCAAGGTCAGTCGAGGTCTTAACCAGCCTCGGTTCAATTTAAATGGTGAGCTTCTGGTACGGTGGATGAGGGACCAAAGAAGCGGCCTATGAGTGAAGCGCTAGGTGACCTGCGAAGGATCCTAGAGAGTGCTGACCATACGGTGCTTTGGGTCGACGAAGATACTCACGCGTGCATCGAGGAAGCTATTGGAACAAGGAGTAAGAGTTGTTTTCTGAATTCGGGCATGGATCTGGTTGATTGACCTTGCTGGTCCTCAACGGATGAGTCCATGGCTCTTTTACATGGATCTGTTGGTTCATCTTGCTGATCTTCAACGGAGAATCCATCTGGATTTTTATAAGTGAATATATTTCTGGGTACTATGAGCTAGGAACTATTGAAAAGGCCCCTGAGTGGACAGGTGGTGAGCGTTCTCGTTGCCAATGATGCCATAGGTACACCGATGAAGGAATGATTAGAAACTAGAATTCAACCGGATATTTTGGAGGATTATGATCAATGATACTATGATTTCATTAAAAGATTGTTTTAAAGTTAGCTGAATCTGTGAAACAGGCAATTTCATATTGGGTGTGTAAGTGGTGTGACTATCTTGATGTTTGCATGAAGCGCCGGCTAGGGGGCCTGGGAACTCTTTTCCCTGGTACCCGGGACAAAACATAACCAAATTCCTAAACGGATTCTATCACTACAGTGGTTGGGCGGTTGGCTAACCCACGGGACTGGATGGGGTTAGGCTGGACTGATGGATCTCTAAAATGAGACTCAATTCTGTTATGGTACGATAGATGAAGTAAATCCCAGACAGTCCTTGTTCTATGGAAAAGAATCAACGGCTGTGCCTCTCGATGAGGAAAAAAGTGTTGGTCTCTATGATCCAAGTGCAAGTCTTTTCCTTGATCTGACCATGTGCCTTACGGGTTCGGTCGGATCAGTTTGGTTAGTGATGACCTTGACTACATTAGAATAAAAATATCCTAGAGGAATCGCCCGTGCTTTCTGGGCAAGGGAAGTTTTTCCGGGTTCGGTTTTGGAAGAACCGAGGGATTAGTCTCTTGTCCGAATATCCGTGGGCGAGGCCCCGAGTGAGAGGCTCTGCCCTGCGCAAGAAGTGCTACTTCCACTGCTAGCACCCCCGAATTCGTTGCGCTACGGAGGGGGTAGGGATCTTTCATGATTTGCCTTTCGGCAAGCATGCTATAGGAACCAAGTGGGTGTTTAAGTGGAAACAAAAGCCTAACGGCTCCATTGATCGGTATAAGGCTCGATTAGTTCCAAGGGCTATGATTAGTTCCAAGGGCTATGCCCAGAGGAAAGGCATTGGCTATGATGAGACTCTCACCTACATCATGTATGATGACCATTTGGACTCTAGTTGCATTGGCTACACATAAAAGTTGGAACATGGATCAATTGAATATCAAAAATGCATTTTTGAATGGTGATTTATAGGAAGAGGTTATGTCACACAGCCTCCTAGCTTTATTGAGCAGGGTGTAGAGCATCATGTATGCTGATTATGCAAAGCATTATATGGTCTTAAACAGGATCTTCATGCTAGGTATCAGAAGATAAATGATACTTGCTCTCTTGCCTATTTCAAAATATCCCCACTGAAAGCACTTTTTATGTCTGCAAACAAGGGGATCATCTCCTTATCCTCAACCTTTATGTAGACGATCTACTCGCGCGTGACAAGCCCTGATGAGGGCACATTGTGGCTTTCATCGCTGACCTACAGAATACATTTGATGTTTTTGACATCGGTCTTCTGCATTTTTATTTGGGTATTCAGTTTGTTCCGACACTGAGGGGGGCATCATGTTATCTCAGAGAAGATACATTCAGCAGCTCTTGGAACGATTTTAAATGACAAATTACAAACCTATTTCTACTCTTGTGGAACCTGGTCTTTGACTGTCAATTGAGGACTCTTTTGAGCCCTTTGATGTAGCCACCTATCATAGCAATCTGTCAGATGCCTTATTTATCTGTGCAATACCCGTTTGGATGTTCCATATTCAATGTTGCAATTGATCAAGTTTATGCATTGTCCCGACACTCAACATTGGTAAGTAGTGAAGCGTGTCTTTCGCTACCTTCAAGGCACTTAGCACTATGCATTTTTTTATAGCACTGCATCTTCTTCATGCTTGACCGCCTACACAAACAATGACTAGGCAGGATGTTCCAACATAAGAGTGTCAACTAGTGGATATTGTTTCCTTCTTAATAGCTCATGCATCTCATGGCTTAGCAAGAAGCAGCCCAACAGTAGCCACATCCAATTGTGAAGCTAAATATAGAGCAGCCTTCACAGCTATTGTGGAGTGTGTTTGGATCTGTCATCTTTTGTGACTGATCTTGGTATAGGACAACAGTCTACTACCACCCTTTACACTGACAGTCAGAGCACATTAGTAGTTGCACGGAATCCAATTTTCCATGCGCAAATGAAGCACATTGAGGTGCATTATCACTATGTCAGGGAATGGCTCCATGCTGGAGAGATAGCCTTCACCTACGTGTTGACATAGGCCAATGTGGCAATTGGATTTACCAAGCTCCTTTCCATTTCTAAAGTTAAAGACCTTTTTGATGTTAAGATTGAGAGAAGTTTGAAGCTTTTAAACAAGCTCTGAACTTATTACCTCTACCTCGGTAGTCTACTACACCCTATATCTATTCATGCCATTCACTTCAAGGGCTTTGTTAGCCTTCTTCCTCCGGGAAGTTCAGGTGTGAACAAAGCTGATCAACCACGGGCACTTTTTTTCCTATGCTAGCAGGGTTTTTTTCCTTTGAGAATACACTCTTAGTGTGTTAGCAGCCATGTCAGCCCTAGTACTAGGGCTACTAGAGTTGTACTCCACTCACTCATTATCCATTGAGTACATTCCAACTATCACTATCATCTGTAAGTTCGCTCTCTAAGCTCCTATGCATGTTTTGTCTGTGAGTCTATGCAGAGCACCTCCTTTCACATCCAACAGATGTAACAAGCTTATTCTCATAATGCAAATGTGATGTGTTGATTAGCCTTAACTCATATCTTAATCATTTCTATTAGTGTTGATATTATGCTCTAGTTATTTCTTTTTCCATCTTCTATCTAGCATAGCTCTCACTTCTCATGGTTATACACTCAATACCCTCTTCAAATCCACTTATTTCAACAAGATATGTTTAGAAGTATCAATGCTTGGTCTGCTCTGCTATCTCTGCTCTGGAGATCATGCCCACATGATCTAACTCACACACAACATCAACACATATATCATCCCATCACGTGCATGTGTAGTATCAATACTATCATGTGCATGTGTATCATCATGTGCTTGTGTATCAATATCATCATATGTGTGTGTGTGCAATACATCAACATGTGTGTGTATATGAGATACATCATCATCATCATCTATGCCGATGTCATAGAGAGAGATAGAGCGATGCTTTGTGATGGATGAAATAAGAGAGAGTGAAAGGACTTGGCATTGCAGCTCTAAAGGGACTACTTGATTTAAACAAGTCCACGTGATGCTAGAAAATCATCCTTGATAACTACATCGATGAGGATGATGATGGCATTGATGGAGCTAGAAATTGTTTGTTGATGAATTTGGTGACCCTCGGCGGCACAGACACTAGGAGATGGAAGCCTTTTGATCTTTTTCCACTATGAGTGTAATAGCTTTGATGTACGCACTGGTGGCATTGCTTGCTTTTTGGCTATGCATGAGTTTATCTTCTAGGCTATTATTCAAGCCTATGTGCTTGGCTTGTAAGAAATTAACACAAGCAGTTGTATCTCTTCATTAAAATTTTTTTTTATAGATCTTATGGTAAAAAACCTCAATGATTTTCAAAAGCTACTTGTGTTATAGATGTATAGAGACAGAGTCGTGCACTCTTGAGTTGAGTATGTAGAGATACCAAAAGGCAAGAAGAGCTTGTTGTCCCTAGTCTTAGAGAATGGGGATGTTATGGACCTTCTTTACTGATCAAAATCCTGCTTCTTCTTAGAGACATTATCTTTGATGCCAAATTAGGCCCACCAAAAATGTTCTCTCTTTGATGCCAAATTGCAGTGGGATGTGCATAGAGATCAATATCGCTCAAAGGTTTACTATGATTAAGTTGTGCATGTTGCCCCAGCTGATTTCTATGTTATGGCACCTTCACCCTTGCTTGCATCTGCTTAAGTCTGCTTGACACCTTCATTTATCTTTCCCCAATAGCCATCAGGTCATGGTGTAAGGAGATATTGGAAGTGGTAAATTTAGTTGTGTATCCCTTATAGTCCAATTTATGGATGAGACCTTGGAAGTAGCAAATGTGATAAGAGATATTTTTTAATTAAAAAAGCTTACTATCCTCCTTACCATATGGCCTTCAAGATAAAAGTTAAAATGGTGTTATAGTGTCAATGATGTGATACTTCAATAATAAAAACAAGTTTCTTTTTTACCTTTTACTTTTATCTTTGTTACATTTAATCCATGATATCTATTATCATAATCTATCATGTATGTATTGTTGAGATAATAAAAACAAGTTTCTTTTTTACCTTTTACTTTTATCTTTCTTACATTTAATCCATGCTATTGATTATCATAATCTATCATGTGTGTATTGTAGAGATATCGAGCTTTTGCACTTATGCCACTAGCATGGTTGGTGAGGTTGATATACCGCCAATGCGTGACTGTGTGATGGATTATTAGAGTATGGCATTGTTATAGTGCCAACTCATATAGTCAAGTTCATATTATAGTAGGAGAGTACTTTCCCTTATAGTATTATGTACTCTTATATCTTTAATTAATCGTTGTAGAGAAGAGAAAAAGATAGAAAAAAAATTAACCATCCATCTCTCTCTCTTGTGTCTTGCTCTCTCTTATGTATGTGTATTTACTTGCAAGGAACTCAAGCTCTCCCTCTCCCATACATTTTCTTTATATTATCATTGTGTGAAAGCTAAGGACGAAAGCAAGGAAGTAGTACATGGGGTAGTGGTATTTCCATCTCTTTTCCTCTTTGATTTTGGAGCCACCTTTGGTAGCTATGAGAGCTACAACTAGATAGGGAAGTCATTATCTTAGATTGAGTGTTAAGGAAAACATGCTACATGGGGGAAAGAAGAGAGGAAATATGCACGCAAGAGTCGAATCCAGAGAATAGCACTTGGCCAACCTATGAGAGTTAACTCCTTGATGTGAAGCCGCTAGGGGCTCACTCCACACTCTCCTCATGTCACCCAAGAAAAGATCAATTGCTAGGTAGAGAGCAAGAGGGAAGGAGCTATGGAGAGCTCAACCTTTACCTCATGCCACTAGTGTGCAAAAAAGACATGGTAAATAGCAAAGAGAAGGTAGAGAAGGAGAGAAAGGAGAGCATTACCATTCCTACTCACATACACTGACAATCAAACATGCAAGCAAGCATGTAACCACAAGCTCACAATGAGAGAAAGAGAGAGAAGGAAAACTCAAGTGAGACAAATGGGATTGTCCCTTTTCATATTCTAAAAATGTCTTATATACATGAGCTCATATTTACAATGTCCGGCTGCCTATTTACAAGTGGGGGGCCAAAACTAGTCTTCCTAGTTCTCTAGGTCTATGTACATCTATTCCTCATCATGACCGACATTACACAAGCCGTGAGCTCGGTCATCCCATGTCTCATATATACAATTAGCGCATTGCGCAGTTACAAAAAGATAGTGTAAGGGGTGTAGCCACACAAAAGGTCATGTTAACCGGAGTCGTTAACAAACCCCCTCCCTAATGCAGGTCTGTCCTTAGAGCTGGCCAGATCTAGCGGTAATAGATTGAGTAGGTGCAGATGAAATCTTGACGTGAGGTAGGAGCAGGAGGGGCTCAATGGAAGACCTTGTAGCTTGTCCAAAAAGTGGTCTCCATCATATCTTAGAAGGTTTGAAGGCACCAAGTGAGCATCCACATAATGTGCTCGTAATAGCTGAAGATCTACTTGAGGGTGGGCCCTTTGTTGATGTCAAAAGCAAGACCTTGTGGAAGTGCCGGACCATGCTTTCTTTGGTGCAAGGATGCTGCACGGACAGGGGAGTGAACCAAGGGAAGTTGAAGTTCAACTTGGGGTTCTTCTTTTGCTCCTCATGGAAGATGTTCCATGCCCACCATCTGCAAATCGAGAGGTAGTCAGGGGTGATATTGATTGTGCGTGGCACATTACAGTATGTCTGCTAGATAAAGAGGGTTTGGCGAGAAAAGATCACCTCCAGTCTGGCTGCTCACCCATGAGTTTGAACGTTATGGGGCAAGCAGCAAACGACCCGGTGGTTGCCACCGGGGTTCAGGGTGGGTGGTCACATCACCATGGGTGATGCTTCGCCTCGAGGTATGGGCACAGGATGTAGATGTCGAGGCGGTCGGTGATGTGGGTGAGAGGCTCAGCCTGGAGTTGTTGACAGAGTAGGATGGCTACGGCCTACTCAAACTCTGTGCGGTCAAGTGGATTGCACCAATTTTAGAGGGTTGAGCAGAGGGTCGACCTCCTCATGCTCCGATGGTGGCGGCGGTGGGATCTCCCCCTCTTCAAGGTTCTGTGTGGGGGATTGTTGAGTCGGCAACGGGGGTGGAGGGGTTGTTGATGTTGAGGGTCTCGTGGTGAGGTTGGTGTCGAAGATTAGTGGTGGTTTAGCGGGTGTGGAGGGTATGTCTCTGAATGTTGTGTGCATTCCTAACTGAAGGGATAAGAAAGGTGGTGAGGGGGGTGTGGGTGAGGGAGGTGGGGTGGGAAAATGGATGGGGGGAGAAGAAGATTGTGCATGAAAAAGGGGAAGGGTAGAGGTGCTAGAGGGGGGTGATATAATGGTGGGGGTTGGTTGTTGGGAGGTGCGGAGGATGAACTTGGTGGTGGTGGGGGAGAAGAGGTTCGTGGGGGTGGAGGTGGCAAACTGCCCTACCCATCATCGTCTCCATCGTTGTCATCCAGGGCAGCTTTCAGTGGCATCTGCTGGGCCGTGGCTAAGAAAGACATTTAATTAGCAGGTGATTGAGGAGAAAACTGGGCGAATATGCATTCTGTAATGTTTCGGAGAAGCCCACACCCGTTCGCTTACCAAGCCACGGTCGTGGCACATCTGCCACATCCGTTCCTTTCCTAACAGACCAAATCCAGCTAGATCTTCTGCCTAAAAGTGGTAGGTGCATTAAAAATAGAATATTTACATTTAATTGAGCATAAATTGCATTTAATCTAGAGGGTGAATTGTACTGTCAGAGAATATTTAGGGAGACTGTCAGACCTACAGCCCCATAAAGCCTCTGACAAATCTTGAAAAATTCCCAGACTTAATAGTGCCATGGTTGTTCTGGAAGTGCTACAGCCATTCCAAACGTGCCACGTCCGTCTTCTTCTTTTATTTGAAGCGAATGTCCATGCCAGATCTCAATTGCAATAGCCATGCCCATGTCTTTTCCTCTGATTCCAGACTTGCAAGAGAATGCCCATTCGTTCCTCCCCTATGAATGAACGTCCGTTCCATTCTGTTTTTGAAGCAAACATCCGTGGCAACTTCGCCACACCCATTGCACTCTGAATCCCCAATTCGAATGCCCGTTCCCTTCTGCCCTGAAGCGAATGTTCGTTCCATCCTTCATTTTTGAAGCAAACGTCCGTTCCATTTTGCTTTTTTGAAGCAAACGCCCGTTCCACTCTATGATTTACTTGGTACGCCTGTTCTAGTTCTCAATTTTGAAGTGAACGCATGTTCCACTTTGGATTAAATTTGAACGCCCATTCCTTTCTTCTCCTGAGCAAACGTCCTCCTCCTTTTATCTCCAAAGCGCATGCTGTGCCATTCTGAGCGAACGCCCGTTCCTTCTCTCCCTGAGAAGCGTATGCCCATTTGTTCCCAAGCGAACGGTTGTTCCTTTCCCAAAAAAAACTTTTCTCATAGGGGTTCTACACAGCAGTTCCATATTCCCATGCACCTACGATTGGGTAAATTGATGCAAAATAACCCTCTTTTCGACGAAGAAAACTCTCAGGAAGCTCCTTTGCTTGTTGTAAGGTCGGACCCATTGGTCAATACCGAGTAGAGTCAAACGATGCTTGTCTTTGACAGTAACAGTGAAAGCGAAGACCACCCAAGCACTGGATGTGGGAATCCAAACTTCAAAACAAGAGAGCCAGAACTTTAGTGCATGGATGTACCATATATCCAAGAGCAAGTTGCTACCTCTCCCACTCATTCATAGAGAAGCCTTGCTTCGAGGCTCCATGATTTTATCCTGGGAAATACACAGTTAAAAGAAGAACCGCAACCCAAGGTAAGAGGCATGGACCAACCCCAAGAAAGCGAGCCCACTCCTTCTCTAGATTGTAGAGTGGAAGTAGGACAAAGTGAAAGCCAACAGACCTAGATAGAACCACCAGTATGGAGAGATGTACCTGTTTCAGGTATAACTGATCAGTATAGGACCCCAGGACCTATACAAAACCCAGGGCCAGGTCCATCATCTCAGGGACCAGGAATGTTGCACCAAAGGAAAAGGGTCTACCTAGGCCCCTCACATCAGCCTAGTTTGCCTGCGTATCAACAATACCCACCGTAGGGAGTCTACCCAGGATGCCACATGGGACTACAAGGGGCACATCTAAACCCACCTATCAAAAAGGGGCCTCCGATGGCATATTATCCTCCCGGTCCCACTCCTCCACCAACCCTTTCACAATTTGCTCCTACTCTAGCCATGGCAAGGCTGACACTAGAAATGCTGAGATTGGACACGGAAATAGGGAGGGGGTGGCTGCTAGTATCACACTTGCAGCACCAGTGCAACTTGGACTAGCACCAAGGTTAGAGCAGAATAAACCTGCTAACATCTTGAAGCTTATCATGAAATTTGATGGGACTGGAGATCCAATCCCACATTTAGAGATGTTTAATCAAATTTGTGATGCCTTCGGCCATGTTGAAGATCAAGTCAAGGTGAGTGCCTTCAACCTTACCCTTGATGGCAAGGCATGCCAATGGTTCTGATCCACACTTATGATAGATTAACTATCATTTGTGAAGTTGATGCCTCTACAGTGGCATGTGCTGTGGCCCTTTGCTGGTAGTAGCACTATATGGGTGGTCAATTGGCTGCATCCTCCATTCACATTTACTATCCAGCCTTCTTTCTTCCTGTTCACTCTTGTCAGTTCTGAGTTCACACATCTCACAACACTTTACAGCTCCCTTCTCTTCCATCACACCTACACACACATTCCTATTCACCACATCATCATGCCCAATCTTAAGGTCATTCCAGTATGGAAGTTAATGGAAAATGGATAGACGCTTCATTCCTGGAGGTGTATAGGTTGGATCCAGCTCCCATAAGGTCCTCCAATCACTTCTCTTCTCCATATGCGAGGAGACCTTCCTAGAAATCCCTCACGCAAAGGATGGTCCACTGGAAGATACTTCTTGTGGCCCTCGTATACTATTTCTTCATAGACTTTGAGTATCGAGCCTCAAGTTGCGGCCCACGTAACGGACATCCATTATACCCTGACACTGAAAGCCCTGTAGAACATCAAAAAAGATTGTAGCAGGTACAATCA
The DNA here is from genome assembly GCF_041138505.1 of Cibotium barometz. NCBI lineage: Eukaryota > Viridiplantae > Streptophyta > Polypodiopsida > Cyatheales > Cibotiaceae > Cibotium > Cibotium barometz. The sequence continues at coordinate 74,724,117 of NC_141046.1, forward strand.
TGACTTAACATAATATGTTAACAAGCTACAGTATTACTACCTGAGCACTCTCCAGCCAGGCCAATCATGCATAGTCCACATAAGTATTCCTCTCAATGTTAGTGCACGTTGTCCAAACCTCTTGGAATATGAACTTCAATGCCCTCCCATAGAACACGAAGCTCCTCAACTAAAGGGGCTAAATACACATCCATGTTCTTCACCTTGTACTTTCCAGGAACTATCAAAGACAATAAAAGATGCCTTTTTTTAATCGCTAGCCATGGTGGAAGATTATAGTTAACTAGACAAACAGGCCATGTACTCCATGATGAACTTCGTAGACCAAATGGATTCACTCCATCCATCGCTAGTCCGAGTCGAATATGGCGAGCCTCCTCTTGAAAGGCTACCCACTTCTCTTTAATGTGCTTCCATGCAGGGAAATCTGCGGGCACACACACCCTTTCTCCTTGCACATCTTCTCTATATCTCGATATACCACAATGCGGACATTGTACTGCGTTGTTTACGAGCAAGCCTGTGTAGCTGTTTCTCTTCTTGGGAAGCGTATTCCACACGTCGTGTATTTTCTTCTACCCCTTCATGTTCCAAACCTCAATCTTCTGTTCCATTGTGTAAGGCATTTATCATGTCATCCATGTCATGTTCTAGTATTTTCTCCAAATCCGCCCTCAAGTTCCTCGGGTTGTTGGATCACCTCGTTTGTGGCTACTCTTGTTGGTCTCCATCATTCAGGCCAGATATCCATTGGTTCGTCATTGTTGAAAGTGCGCATTGCCACTAATTAGATGTTCCAATCGCTCCACCAAAATATTTCCTATTTTTTTGTATGATCATTGCAAATTCATCGACGTCGAGCCACTTGGTATTTGCAGCGAATACATGGGCAAAGTGTCTTCTCTTGTAAATCAACAAAATTTAAGGGTGTGGCGTCATCCATGGTTTCCATCTTGATTTGCAATGGGAACGAATGCTTATTTTTGGAGGGGAGGGTCGTAGTCGGTGAGATAGGTAATTTGAAATGTCAGGGGCGCACAACATCTAGAAAGATTTTGAATTTGAATGAAAAGTAGCGATCGTCTCGAAACAAGCGTCGAAAAGATCGAAAGAGCATCGAAATATCAGTCGAAGAGTGTGGAAAATTTATTTTTTCGACACTTATTTCCACTCTATTTTCCATTGATTTTTTGATGCTTTTTCCACCTTGATTTCGATGCTTTTTTCCACGGTTATTTCAACGCATATATCAACGCGCATATATCAACGGTGTAGGTTTTGTCTCCAAAATAGAACCTCTCTTTTTATGCTTTTTTTTCCGTGCGCGTGTGTTTTGCTTCCCCACCAGGTATGCCTCCTTTTCCCTCACTCCCATCTCCTCTTGGTTTCATGTACATGTGTTGCAAAATGTCTCTGTGTGTAATTAGGGGTAATTTTCTTGTTTTTTTGTTTTCTCATTTGTTTTACAGTTTCTTTCTCTCCCAAGCTCTTCTCCACCTCCTTCTTTGCCCTCCCTCCCCTCCCCTCTCCTCTCCTTCTTTGCCCTCCCCTCCCCTCCCCTCTCCTCTCCTCTCCTCTTGGTTGTTAAATTGGTGTGTGTGTATGTGTGTGTGTGTTGAAGGATAAACTTCCTTGTGTATCCATGCTATTAACACTTTTAGGGTTTTGTATTACTAATTCTTTTCTCAACTTTTTGTTTTGTTTTGTAGGTCTTCTAATCCTCTCTTTCAACTTCACCAAAAAGAGGTAAATTCTTTTCTCTCTTTCCTCTCTTTTCGATTTTGTATGTATGCATTAGGTTTTTAGGGCTTTTGTATGTATGCATTACTAATCCTTTCCTCACCCTTTTGTTGGTTTTGTAAGTCTTCTAATCTTCTGTTTCAACATCACCAAAAAGAGGTAAGTGCTTTCCTCTCTTTTCTATCTTTTTAAAACTTTCCTCTATTTTTATCTACCAAAAAGAGGGGTTTTGTTTTATAGGTCCTCTACGCATAGAGCTTAATCTACGAATAGAGCTCTAATCATAGAGTTTAATCTATGCATTAAGCTCTATTCGTAGAGCTTAATGCATAGATTAAGCTCTATGCATGCATTCATAATGCATAGAGATATATGCGTAGATTAAGCTCTATGCATGCTTTAAGCTCTATGCATAGAGCTTAATGCATGCTTTAAGCTCTATGCATAGAGCTTAATGCATGCATAGAGCTTAATCTATGCATGCATTAAGCTCTATGTATGCATGCTTAATGCATAGTGCCGGGGTATGATTTAGTTTAGGATAGCATGGCTTGCATGGTGCTTTATGCATAAGCCTCATGCATAGCTTTATGCATAAGGCCTCATGCATAAGGCCTCATGCATAGCTTTATGCATAAGGCCTCATGCATGCTTTATGCATAAGCCTTCTGCATAAGGCCTCATGCATAGCTTTATGCATAAGGCCTCATGCATGCTTTATGCATAAGCTTTAGCAGAGCTTGCATAAGCATTAGGGGAAGGTTGAGGTCTATAGGGGCCCTTTAAGCTGCCATATTATGATTTTAATGACTTTTTGTTAAAATGTTAAGTTTCTTTGACTTTAGATACCTTCTTATTCTTCAAATGGCTAGAAGTTTGAATTTCAAAGTTTCCCGCCAAAATTGAATTTAAAATTGAGTGGGCAAAACCATATCATGTGACATATCTATGAAAAGAGCTCAGCGAGTAGATTTTGGATCTCTAATCTCCGACAAATTTTGAGCTCATATGTAGAAGTTATGGATGTCCGAAATTTCAAAAACTTTCCCCCTCACTTTTTGGGAATGAAAAGTACAAAAAGGCATCTTTTAGAGAATCTTTTGACCACCTTTAATCACCCAACATTTTTGTATACATGGCATCACATGATTGGCCCTTTTCCTTAATAACCTTTTAATCACATGGTATCTTAAAGGGCCCCTATAGACCTCAACCTTCCCCTAATGGCTTGCATAGCAGCATAGTTTGCAGCTTTAGCATAGCTTGCATAAGCTTTTGTATGTATACATTACTAATCCTTTCTTCACCCTTTTGTTGGTTTTGTAGGTCCTCTAATCCTCTCTTTCAACATCACGAAAAAGAGGTAAGTGCTTTTATATCTTCCCTGCTTTTCTCTATTATTATTGCACCCTTGGGTGCTAGGGATTTTTTTGTAGGTTTGCACATAAGCTTTATGCATAATGCTCATTCATGCTTTATGCCATAAGCTTTATGCATAAGCCTCATGCATAGCTTTATGCATAAGGCCTCATGCATAGCTTTATGCATAAGGCCTCATGCATAGGTTTATGCTTAAGGCCTCATGCTTAAGGCCTTATGCATAGTGCTTTATGCGCATAAGCCTTATGCATAATGCTTCATGTGCATAAGGCTTCGTGCATAGTGCTTTATGCTGCGCATAAGCCTTATGCATAAGCTTTATGCATAAGGCCTCGTGCATAGCTTTATGCATAAGGCTTCGTGCATAGCTTTGTAGGTTTGCGCATAAGCTTTATGCATAGGCTGCATAATCTATTCACACTTTTAGGCTTTATGCATAAGGCCTCATGCATAAATGAATGATTGTTGAGGGATAATTCATGCGTATGCTCTTATTAAAGTGTACATTTGGGCTTTGTTATGTGTGTAGAAACATGTCTCGCACTCCAGATGAGACACCGGCTTACTCTCCATCCTTCTCTCCATATGCCATGTCGCCTGACCAGTTTATGGGTTTTTTATTAGTACAAGCCATGCCCAAGCAAAGAGCGATGGCACAACAATATTTTGGGAGAGGGGCGAGCACTTTGGCCGCACCATCGGGCACTACCACTGCTTCATCATCCAAGCTTGAAGATGAGGATGATGAGTAGTCTTCATCTCTGAGGAGATTCCCATTAAATCATATAGATAATGGAATTTCAAGACCCAAGTAGAGACAACCCATGTATGTCAAGAGCTCATGGACCCAAGGTGAGTGATTTGGGGCCTCACAAGATACCATTAACTCTTCCCATATCAATTTTCTCAAAAGCTATAACTCTCTCATATCAATTTTTTCTAAAACTAGTACAATAGTAAATATAATAGTACAATCAAAGCTTGTAGTACTACTCCGCTCATCAAATCGTCTCTTAGTCCATTGATTTTTAAATAACCTAGGATTACGACTAAAATCTAACACTTGCCACTCACCACTTTTACAAAGCACTCCATTAACACTAAAATCTAACACTTGCCACTCACCACTTTTACAAAGAACTCCATTAACACAACTATAAGAACCACTAAGGGAAAGGATTACTTCCATCAAGATCAAAAGCTGCAAAAAGATTTTCTTCGAACGATTGGAAAGACAGACCATCTTAATGCAAGGACCATGAAACAACAAGATGCAAAGAGTAAAAAGCTTTGACCTCCTAACACATATCCTAACAAGGTGACCCACATAAGAGACCAAATACGTGAGAACCTGCTGCAAACAGAACTCCGTTCCAAGCTAGCATCAAAATATGTGCACATCCACAACAAAGGCGCACAGAACATTAAGATACAATATTGAACGCCATAATGCACAGAACATTAAGATATAATCGAACGAAGCAATAGAAACAGTATTTTGTGCACGAAAAAGTGACATTTGTTTACAGGAAACGTAAAAGATGCTCTTATTGCCATCCGTGGCTAGATGCAGAAGCGCTGCGCTGTTAAGAAAAAGGCAATGCCAAAGTTGGCGTAATCACATATATGGTCAACAAACAATAAATACATGTCAATTGAATGAGTGTAGTCTATATCAAGCTCTGATTGATCTGCCTTTGCTCGACGTCGAGTTGGTAGAGTAAGATGCACGAAAGCCCCACGAGCTGCCGTCAACAGAGTGGCGAGAGGAAATGTGCTGATGGGATTCCGATCCAACGGCTGAGCTGCCGCCTCCACAACCTGCATCAACGGATGCTCTCCGTCGGCTCCGCCTTAACGGGCTGAAGTAGAAGCTGAAGGCACTGTAATCTTTGTTGAGGAAAGAGTAATGGTGGGGCGGTCGCTTCTGCTCGTGATTAATCTCTTCATTAGGAGGCGGAGACTGGATTATTTTGCAGTCACTATAGAAATGTTGGCGGCGAGCAATAAAATCGTCATTGTTTGCTGCGACAGTTTGCTTTGGCCGTAATGATTTTGAAGCATGCTTTCCTTTGAAGCCAAGCATGGGAGACAATGTCTTGTTCCAAGTTTTACCCCAGCTGCGAGAGCGGGAGTACAAATGCTTGTCATCCTCTGATTCTAGGTCGGTAACTGTGGCTGCACCTCTAGGGCTGTTAGCACCATTAGGATTAATGCTAACACCATTTGGATAACTGCTAGTAGAGTTAGCACCGCATGCATTAGCGCCGGTAGGGTTAGCACCATATGCATAAGTGCTATTAGCATTATTGCTAAAACCACCACCTGTATTAGTGCTGGCGGAAACGGCAGCAGAGCTCTTAGCGCCAGTGCCTGTACCAACCCGTGGGCTTTTTGAGCTAGTTAATGCATTTGCGTTTGGGCTCCTCTTACTCAAGCAATAAGCGCCTGGGCTTCGGGGTGCTTTGGCTTTAATACACCCCACACGGCCACCATGGACTTCTTCCTCGACAACCCTCTTCCGAGAGCTTGCCATGAAAACATCAGAAGGTGGAGAGCTGTAGGCCTTCATAGTCACAAGGTCCTTGTGTACCACCTGATCAAGATTTGAGTTGGCGTTGGCACGGCCTGTGTTCATCAAGTAGTTGGCAAGCTTCATACGTCGAGACCTTTCAGCTGGCTGGATTAAACACCCGTCCTGCTCACTCGTGACTGGATCCCACGAAGCACCATTGCTCCGGTTTGCATGCTTTTTGGGGCTTCTGGGGAGACCTTCTTCAAACAGGGATGCATATTTTCTCCTGAAGTTTGCATCCTGGGCATGATTACAAGGGACTGCTGAAGCATCAACAGAAAACCTAGCTTTCGCCGGGCCCATCATAACATCAGGACTGCTGTTACACGCAGTAGAGATGGACTTAGACCTCCTCCCCTTCCTGTGGAATAATGAAGAAAACCATGACACTCCATCGTCACTATCCACCACGTTAGCAGTACCACCACTGCAATGCCTGCCTTGGTGTAAACCGCCATGATAAGCTAGTTTTGACCTGCCTGAAGGAAACCCACGCGGAGAGGAGAGCAAAGAGGAAGCATCACCTTTACACAAGCTGTCATGAACCTCCCTCATTGAGTTGGAAGTTGGCTTTACGCCTGCAATCTCCTTGCAGGCACCACCAAAGGAGCTAGTCCCTTGGACACTTCTTCTATGCTTGACGACTGGCTCCTTAATCGCTTCATGTGCAGGCGACTGCTTTTGAAGCAGAGACCACAAGCTGCTTGGCTTCTTCTTCTTCTTCATTACCTTGGGCTGGGCCTCCTTGCCTGCGAGGCAGAAGTGATTAAGAGATGCATTGTGCGCTTCATTATCCTTTCCGACATGGCCTGCTGCAAAAGATGGAGAGAAAGGGGCTTGGTCTAGCACTACTGCATGGAGGTGGCGAGGAGAGGATGTGAAAGACTTATGCTTCCTGAGACACTGTATTGCGACTTGCTTCTTCACTGCACCTTGCCTGTTGTAATCCAAAGTGTGGAACACATGCTGGTTGGCGCTGTCAACATTGGCGCCTAGGTTTTGTAGTTGATTAAGCCGTTTAGGTGTCCTTTGAGAGGAGCTGATATTGGATGAAGTGGAGTAGCGAGCAGCACCAGCTTCTGAGCAGTCATCTATTGCTCCATCTTCTTCTTCTTCTCCTCCTTCTTCTTCTAGTTCAAGTGCCAGAGCAAGCAGACGCTCTTTCAGGCAAACTGAGCACACACCCACCAGGGCTTGGTGAGGATGTCGCTTGCACCTCCCCCTTAAACTCATGGCTAGGCTACTCATCTTCCTACAAAAAGGAATTTAACGCTTATATTACAACTAGCTCACTACTTAATTAAACGTCCCTTCAATGCATACTACTTAAACCCAAGCTGGAGATATAATTGTAAAGAGCCCCAATTCAAAAAATTCCTCCAATACTACTACTTATCATACAATTAGCGGCGTTTCTTAAGCTGAACATTCCTCTGGACTTCAGAAATGCGTCCCCGCTGATGAATGTGTGATAGAGAAACCCGAGAAAGAATGTTTTGGGATTTAATTGCCTTGCTGAACTCCCCCAACATTCCCTCTTAATGACTTGCGTCCTATCAACGACTATACTAACTACATAATTGACCCAAACGGCTACCACTGAGTAATGTGATTGATGAATTCATTGTCCGCCACCTTGAAACTCGAGATAATCAAACATCTCACGTCTTCCAGGACCTACACAATCAATCAACAATAATCATGCCAGGACTTTATCTAATCTATTGGGCTTCGAGTGGATAGGCTAAGGCTAATTGGTTTAGACTGACCGCTGATGATAGCTATTAAGAAACACAATGCAAGGTAACATCTACTTGAAAGTGAAGAGCATGAAGGTAGGACTCAAGCGATGGCTAGAATACTGGCATGAAAAGACTAACGACGCTTCTTTTGAACCACGACTAGCAATCAGTCTTCAATTATCAATTACCTTGACTTGGTGTATTTGATTGATTGATTTGATGCAAAAAGAGAGAAGAGAGAGAGAGAGGGCACGATTAAGTCTGGACTCTCCAGCTAGAGTCACGGTTCGCCTAGCCAGAACTCGTGGCAAAAATGTGGCTCTTAAGACCTAGAAGGGGTGTAATCAAATAATTAAATATCCCAAATATCAACTAACTTTTTCTAAATCAAGCATCTCTGGACTCCCGCCCTGCAAAGTTTAAATTAATTTCACCGATAATAGGATCTTGAAAAATCCCCCTCCCCTTTACGGTTTAAATGCATCAACTTTAATAGGAAAAAGCTAATTTTTATTTATTTATTGTCGACTATATTAATTATTTTAAACTCGAAATGTGCTTCTAGTTAGAAATTAGAAATTCTATTGGAATTTGGAAATTCTTTGAAATCGGTTAAGAATTTCCAATAGAATTTCTAATTTCTAATTTCTAACTAGAAACCTTCGAGTTTCAACCACCCCAAATGCTAGTTTGACGATTGGAACCAGCTTTCGGTTCCTTCACAATTTCAAAGCCGGCGGCGCCTTCTTCTGGTGCTCACTGCTGACCAGGCCTCCCGAATTAAAAGAGGCCTTTAAGTTCTCATTAACTCCTCCTGGCCTTGCCTATTAAGTAATAAGGTCCCTTGCTTGGACCTACCTGCGCATTTAATCTACTGCTTTTTTTTTTTTTTTTTTTTTAGTTAAAACAGCGGAATATATTAAAAGAAAAAGATGTTACAAGAACCCATGTGGAAGGTCCATGGGGAGACACATAGGTCTGGAGTACCCTTCAGAAAAAGGGGGACAAAACCTCTGAAACAAAACTGAGACCAGATCGGCCAGCACTGCATATAAACAGCCGTGTTGATGCAACAGTTCAAGAGACAAACGGCAGCCAGCCCCTCTTCTATTTAGGGAGAGAGGATGGTTCAAATTAGAGAGCAGATGACTAAGGGCTAACAACATTGCAGCATGACTACTTTGATGTACCAATTTGACAAATGAAACCTGAAGCCCAGACTGAGGCTCTAGGCAGTGGCCAGCCAGCCCCAGTTGCAGCAAGATTAACCTTTATTCAGACGAGAGGCTGAGAAAATCTCGTGACCAGAAGTTAGGGGCCATGAGGGCTTAAGGAAACCCACAGCAGCCTTCTGAGGCCTGGATGTAAAACTCGGAATTCTGGAGTCTTCTTTGACATTCCATCTGAAGCTCTTGTATCATAGCATCCTTCGTTAGACAATGCGAGGAGACATGGAATCTCTTCCATTTCCTCCAAGGTAGTTCTTGCCACCGGTCCACCTCCATGGGAGCACCACTCGGCCGGAGATGATGAATTAGCTTGAGTACACTGTCAAGAAAAAGATAAAAGTGGTGATTAGTTTTTGTTCCATAAAGAGCTTCATTACGTTGCTTCCAAACATGCCAAAGAAACAAAATTCTGACGGAATGCCACATTAAAGGGTCAAGCGAGTGGCATTCGCCTAAGAGGACTTCTTTCCAGCTCAAAGGGATTTTCCTAATTTTCTTAAAAGCCTTGTTAAGAACATCCAAGAATTGTCTAGTGTCAGGGCAAGAGAAAAAGAGATGGGGGACCGTTTCAATCTTGGAATTACAGCGGGGGCAAAGACCGTTACCATGCCCAAACTTCAGGGCTTTCTCAAGGGTCCAGGTCGCTTTGTGCATGACAAGCCAGGCCAAAATGGCGTGTTTTCTTTCATTAGCGAAGGCCCAAATGAGCTTAAAACGGAAGGCCCATTGATGTTGGTTCCAGGCCAAGGACCATCTCTTATTGAGCTTAAGAATCAGCTTACTTGCATGCCAGTTGTTAGGTAACTTGACCAGGTTACTGGAGTAGCCCCACCGGATGGCTTTAGAAAAGGTTATACAGTCACAACTCAACCCCGGGGGAATGGACACCTTAAGAGCATTACACCTCTGAATGACCAACTCAACTCCACTACGAGACAATATGAATTTATTGCAGATTTGATCTCTGTTTAACATCCCCGTTGAGTCACATAAGTCGCCCCAAACCTTTATACCAGCTTTGAAACAAGAAAGACTGGTCTGGAACTGTTCATTGGAGATCGGAGACACAAGATGTCCAAACCACACAGAGTCAGCCGAATAGGCATATCTACCTCTCTTGGTAAAGGTTTGAAAGAAAAAGAGCTTTTTGTATTTCATCCACGACTCCCACATCCTACAGCACAGTTTACTACCTGTAGGGGAGAGATCGGCCTTTGAGAACAAAGCTTCATTGAGAGAGAAACCCTTCCAAGATCTTTTACCTTTGAGCCAAAATTTATTGATATCCCTTTTGAGTAAGTCGGCCCAAACATCCTTAGAATAGATAGCCCTTTGCACCCATTTAGCTGCAAGCTTCTCAGCAAGCAACCCGATGTTGATGATACCAAGACCTCCTTGCTCTTTTTCCAAGCAACATGACTGAAATGCTACTTTGCTGACCTTCTTACTTCCGAGAGATCCCCCCCAAAGATAGTTCCCCATGATCGAGTAAAGGGATTGGAGTTGGGTCTCAGAGGGTCTCCAACAGGCCAGGAAGTAAACAACAGAGGGGATAATGAAGTGATTGAGGACAAAGGCTCTTGACGCTACCCCTGTGTTGATGTGACTCCATTTCTTTACCTGATTCTTGAGTTTATCGAGCACATAGTCCCACCTTTGTTTGGAAGAGATGTTGAAGCCCATGGGGATTCCAAGAAGCCTGAAAACAACACCATCAGGGATATTCTTACAACCAGCGGACAGGATCGAGGGAGGGGGCAGCCCTTCCCCGACTCTGAAGCTGGTCTTGGAGTGATTTATTTGCGAGCCACTGGCAAGACAAAAGGTATCCAGGCAAGTCATAAAATGAACAGCAGTCTGAACATCATTGCGGAGCAGCACATTCGTATCATCAGCAAAAAGCTGCAGGCATAAAGGATCAGCCCTGTTGGGGATCTCAATACCCTTAATATTATTGTCAGATAACTCCTTGTTAACCAGCCACCCCAGCGCATCCGCAACAATAGCAAAAAGAAGCGGGGACAGGGGACAACCTTGACGAATAGATTTCCTCAGAGGGAAGGCACCAGTGAGAGACCCATTGACAGCCACCTTGGAAGACGCATTCCCAAGCAAGGTTTGGACATATTTTATGAATTTTCTATTGAGGCCAATATCTTGAAGGGATTGGAAGAGGAAAGACCAGTCTATTCTATCATAGGCTTTATCAAAGTCTATTTTAAGGAAGATGTAGTTCTGGCCCGAGTTTTCAGCATGTTCCATACCCTCCCATAGACTAATGATAGCATCAAGAATATATCTTCCCTTTATAAAGCCCTTTTGCTCTTTGAGGATCCACTCATCCATATAGGGGTTGATTCTGTTAGTCAGGATATGAGCAAACACTTTGTAGAGGGACGAGAGACATGTTATGGGTCTCCAATTACCAAGATCTTCTTTCTCATCCTTTTTGTGAATAAGCTTGATGATCCCCATGTTTGTCTTTTCAGCTAAACCTCCCTTCCTCATGGCTTCCCTCCAAATGTCAAGGATGTGAGGGGACAATTCGTCTTTGAAAACAAGAAAGAATTCGTTGGGGATCCCATCTTCACCCGGAGATTTACATTTTTTAAGATGAGAGATAGCCTCCTTCACCTCCTTTTCAGTGAAGGGGGAGTCTAGCTTCAAGGCTAAAGAGGGGTTCACCATCTTCTTCCTAATGCTGGCAATCTTGGCCCTAGCGGCCGAAACTTCATGTGACGGAGGGAGGGCTGTGGAGAACAAGTTATAAAAGTGGTCCTTAATAACCTGCAAGTTTTCCACATCACCAATAGCCAGGTGACCATCCGGTTTCTTGACCATAGGGATAAGATCTCTACCTTTCTTCCTTTTAAGGAGAGAAAACATCTTGGGGTGAGGAGTATCGATTTTTCCAGCCCAAACCTCCCTGAACCACAATCTAGTGGCCTTAGCAGCTAATAACTCTTCAAGTCTGAGCTGATTCTTTAGCTCAATCAAAGAGTGATTTACTGCAACATCTTTAGACAGATAAATGTCTTGAATCTGGTTCCTGATTTGCATTCTCCGATTCAAACGAATCAAAGAGACTTGCATCTTATACTCCTTGCAGATAGAATGAACCTTATTCACCAGACTTTCCCATCCCTTGGAAGGGGAGATGAATTGATTGAAAGCCTCAGCAATGGAGGCTTTGATCATCTGTTGGATACAAGGGAGACGGAAGAGAGAGGGGTCAAGGTGAGGCCATCCAGCCCTACCTTTGGCCTGGCCAAGGGACAGGTTACAGATAAGAGGGATGTGATCAGAGATGGTTAGGGAGGGATCCGTGGTAACCTTGATTTTTAGGAACATATCAATCAAACTCCCCGAGGCATACAGTCTGTCCAATCTGGCCGCCCTGTGAAAGGAGCCTTTTTGATTGTTAGACCAAGAGAATCCAGTTTTCGAAGAGAGGTCAGAGAGGTCTTTCTCACCCTTTAACCCATCCCATTTAACCTTTTCATAACCACTGATGGTACTGCCCAGAAGTCTACTTCTATCAACCTGAGCCTCTACCATATTAAAGTCACCAATGAGAAAGATGGGACCCACAATCTGAGTGATAGACTGCCAGGTAGAAGCTCTCAAGCTAGCCAGGCAGGGGGCATAAACCGAAACAAGAGTGAAATTGAAAGGGTTGCCCATCCTAACCGCGGTCCAAGAGTGATTAACATCCGACCAGGAATCTAAAATGGCGTGATCCCATTTCATGTGAATGCCAATAGCTGTCCCACCTTTCCCTGAGGGGTGATTGGTAGAAAACCACCGAGAATTCCTAGAGATTTTTTGAAGGTTCAACTGGAGTTGAGGACCCCCAATTTTGAGCTCTTGAAGACTGATAAGGTCGAAGACAAACGTTGAGTCCCTTAACCACATATTAATGGCTAAAGCCCTCTCCGGGTTTGTAAGCCCTTTACAGTTCAAAGAGAGAAGGTTCAGAGAATTCATTTTTTACTTGTTTTTGAAGGTTTCCCCGCAGATACGGAGGTTCTTAGGACATCTTGGCTTTTTTCTTTTTTCCTCTTCATTTTAGACCCCATAAGAAGGGGGGAGAAGTCCTCCTCGACATGTTGTTTCATTGGTGAGAGGGACATCCTCTTCATCAACGAAGCATCTTCTTCGTCAAGTTGGGCTTTGAAAACTTCATCCATATGCTGCGTTTTGTCTATGAAATCATCATCCGATTCCATAGGTGAATCAAGGTCTTGACTAACGAAAACGCGGTCCTTGTTGGGGACCCTTCCCGGGGATGGTTGATCTACATCTGGAGGGGCTGGGCTGCCAGCCTCTTTGGCCTGGAACTGGACTTCTAGACCGTCCTGAACCTCAGCTAAGAGGGGGGCATATCTATTAGCTGGGATATGCCAATTAGGTTTACTGTTTTTAGACTTGGACACATGTTTACGCTGAGGCTGGACAAACGCCTCCTCCTTAGCTGGGGTTCTATCATTAGAGGCTGGTTGATGGAGGTCGGGGCAATCTCTAATAAGATGCCCTTGTTTGTTGCAATTGAAACAAGCGTTCGGGAGGTTCTTGTATGTGAGAGTTTGCTCATAGATAATCTGACCCTCTCTGTTTTTCAGGGGAACTTTCTCTTTGAGGGGTTTGGCGGTGTCAACCTCAATGAGCATTTGGTGAGCCCATTGGGGGTTGACAACCTGAAACGGTTTTTGCCCTAGAACCTTACCTACAGCACCCCCTATCCTTTTAGCCCATATAGAATACTTGGTTGGCATATCTGTAAACTCTACCCAGACGGGGATTTTAGTGGGTTTGGGTCCTTTAGGGTCAAATGAATCATACCATCTAAAAAAAGATATGGGGGTATTCCTGATAATCCACTGCCCGCTGTTAATAACAGAAGAGGCACTTACCTTATCTTCAAAGAGGAACATATAGTACGCATTAGGCAGATGCTGGACGGAGGCTACTTTGATGCCCTTTTGGTCCCAGTTAGATCTAATCCAGAATTTCAGGGTGTCTACAGGCGGTCTTGCACCATGACAGAGACCAATCAGGGCGTGGGCAGCCAGATGGTCTTGCCAAGCTGCCAATTCCTCATCGTCACAGATAACAGCACCATCATTGTCAACATCATATTCACCAGTTCTTTCCTCAAATGCAGGGTTCTGTGACAGATTAATCACTGTATTATCAATAGCTTTAAAGGGTAGAGTTGGAACAACATGACCTGATGATGGCTTACGCACAGCATCAGCAAAAGACGTAGGGGGAGTCGAACGCAGAGGGCCAGACAGGCCCTGAGGGGGGGCGTCCAGAAGGGAACCCCGCTTGCCTTCCGCATCACCCAGGCCTCCAGAACCTTTCTGCTGACGAGTGAAAGGCAAAGAAGCTTTTAGTGTTGTGAGGGAGCCACCCGTCGGCCTGGATGGCACCTGCTGAAGAACCAGAGACGGTAGAGCAGCTGCTTCGCGAGAGGACTGCGCAGATGAAGAGGCGCCAGCAAGAACCAAATCGTGTAGTGACATCCTGAAACAGAGTTCCCCCCCCTCTGGGGGAGGAGGAGAAGCGCCGGGCTGCACAGCAGGGCGACTGACGGAAGATTCAGGGCAGAAGTGCTGAGGGTTTAGCATGCAAAGCCAGAGGGCATGGACGACACCTGGTTCGCTCACAGCGGCAAGGCGTGATGGAAGGAATTTTTATTCTTAATCTACTGCTTTTGTAGCTGCTACTAGCTAATCTGGCGAACATTAAAAGTTCCACAAATTCACAAAATGTGCACATTATCTTTTTTTTTAGTTAAAACAGCGGAATATATTAAAAGAAAATGATGTTACAAGATCCCATGTGGAAGGTCCATGGGGAGACACAGTGGTCTGGAGAACCCTTCAGAAAAAGGGGGACAAAAACTCTGAAACAAAACTGAAACGCCTCATGACCAGATCGGCCAGCACTACATGTAAAAAGAAAGTCGCAAATCTGTCTTTGCCGCTTTGAAAGTGGTTAAATACACTTTCCGTTCTAAGCATTATTCACAATTTAAAAAAAGACCACCAACATTGTAGATCCTCTGCTCGATTTCCATAATCCATCTGGCACCCCCTCATGAGTGCTCGAAAAAAAACTTACTTTCCCACTCCTCAATCTATCCAGTTTTTGTTTCCGAATCTTTTCTACATGCTGGTTTTTTTTGAGCGTAGAATAATTATATTAAGATCTTAGGAGTAGTTATATACACCAGTGGCATGACCCGTCTCCGACCAACAAGATATTCGTCCATGCATAAAAACGCACACTCGTCCTCCGGACAGGAGAGAAGAGATAGGCATTATATTTGAAGCCCATTTTGAGCCTCATGGTCTTCAACTTGGCTACCTTCTACCTATAATACAACGCGGCTGACCTAGGCTCAAGCCACGTGTCATCAACACTACTACATGGTAGCCTAATATCGGCGCTTATACCGACATCATTGAACGGGGTCTAAAAAAGCCCCGTCATCGTCGGTATAAACGTCGGTATATGCGCCGGAACGACGACGTCGGTATAAGCGCCGGGGAACAATATCGGCGCTTATACCGGTGTCTATACCGACGTTTCACCGGCGCTAATACCGACAGCTATACCGGTCACTATACCAGCATTTATACCGGGGTGTATACCTGTCCCTATACCGACGTTCACCAGCATCTATACCGACGAACAGTACCGGCATGTATACCGGTGAATATATCGGTGTATATACCGGGGGATATACCGACGCTGTACCAAAATTTTTTTTTGGACAGAATAGTGTTACCTGGCTGTTGCCTGGCTGCCTGCAATGAACAGGATTAACAATAGCAAACAGACAGCACCATTCTGTCTAAAATAGAGCACAAAAATAACCGTGCTCGTTTTTTTATTTTCCAGATCGATAAACAAGAAATTAAATTAAACATTAATACTCAAGAATCTTTTGATCATATACCATTAGTTTGAAGGTCATCTTACATCATGGTAATGCCTCCCAATTGACGGTCTCTCTTTCTTCTTCATGCATCTCAAATAAGGCCACAAGGCCATGTTTGTGAGCATACTTCTCCTCTCGCCTACTTGGTGGGCGATTCATGGCCAACTCCTACACAAACGATTAACAATTATAACTTTTAGAAATCAACATTTAGCCCACATACATACATTTACATAAATAAAATTGCTACAAATACTTACGAATTCATGGCGCATGGTTTCGTAACCACCACTCCCAAGATGAGAAGCCCCTACTATTTGGAGTCTTGCCCTTGCCGCCTCTCTTTGTTGTTGAAACCTCTCTGGTGTCTCTGTGAGCTCCTGAGCAATGGCTATCCACTCCCTATCATCTAGCCAAACAGGTTTCTCTTTCCCCTCTCTAAATGCATCCCTCGCCTCTGACCTACGATGCCCCATCAAAATGCGAGCTGTATACTGTATCCACTCATTAGAGACGACATTCGTAGGGTCAGATGGCTGAAACTCTTGCTTTATCTTTGTATTTATATAATTTTTCTTTCCCTTATCTTGCTGATCCCATTTAGTCACATGACAGAGTCGTGAAACTGTATAGTGCACAATTGTCGAATGCGTGTCTTCATTGCCTTCCCTGCACTATTCATTATTGGTGTCCCATCCCTAATTGTGTATATCTTGCTGTTGTCATGGTCATGTGCACCCCAGGGAGTGGAAGGTGACCCTCTGGGTGTGCTATCAACAGATGAGAGCGAAGGACGACGCTCACGTGGTGGTGGTGTCACAGCATCTGTGGCACTACCACCACGAGGTGGTAGATCGAGCTGTAAGAGGAGTGGAAGGCTGTGTGGTATGAGGTGTGGGAGCTGCTGTCGTACCCACGGGTGTGGGAACTGGCTTCGGGAAGCCAGATGGTGAGGCAGATGTCCCTGCTCCAAAACCCCAATAACTCTGAGCCATGGCTCTCTGCTCTAGAGTCATGGACGAAAGAAAACCATATAACTGCTAGGGACTCATGCCCTGCGGTGTAGGATTAAATGAGAAATCAGGACTGTAGTCGTAGGGCGGTAAGTCATCACCCATGGCCTGTTGGACAAAAAACCATATGACAAACTTGTGCGAAATGAAAATTACACGGTAAACAATGAAAGAACCATATGACAAACATTAACAATGATAAACAACAATGGTAAAACTATATCAACTTGCACCTACAGTAGTGATTATGACGGTAAACATTAACAATGGTAAACAATGAAAGGACCTTCAATGTCATAAAATCATTACAAATATGTCATAACTATTTGCATAATCATTATCTTCTCTCCATACAAAATTAAGAAGGTAATTAGAACAAGGATGGAGAGAGAAGCTATCTCTATTCATAAAAATAGCTATTTATAAAGGCCTTATGCAAAAATCTATATGCATAGATTCTGTAAATAGAGCCTACACATTGAGCTCTATGCATAGAAGCCTACACCTAAAGCTGAACGCATAGAGCCTTATGCATAAAGCCTATGCATAATGATCTATACATAAGCTTATGTGTAATGCTCTATACGTAAGTCTTATGCAAGCTTTATGAATAAGGTTTATGCAATCGTATGCATAGTAAGGCTTGCAAGCCTTAAGTATAAGCTTGCATAATAAGGCTGCAAGACTTATGCATAAGCTCTATGCATAAGCCATATGCATAAGCTCTATGCATAAGTCTTATGTATAAGCTCTATGCGCAAGACACATGCATAAGCTCTATGCATAAGCCATATGCATAAGTCTTATGCATAAGCTCTATGTTATAAGCCTTATGCACTATGCTAACCCTTAATCCCATCACCCAATGGTGTAATAAACATGATCTTGTCTTACATGGATAAGAGATCTTACCTTGATAACATATATAAACTCTATGAATAAAGAGAATACCTTATGCATAGAAAAACAGAGCATATGAAATATATGTTATATGTATAAGAGAGTATAAACATTCAAAAAGCTTATGCTCTCCATCCATGCAAGGCACTCTACATCAAAAAAAGCTTTATGCATAAAAACATAACGCATGTGAAGCCTTATGCATAAAGCTCATCCATAAGATTTATACATAAAACATTATGTATTAAGCTTTATGCATAGATCTTAATTCATGCATTCAACTAGATTCATATAGCTCTATGCATAAACTCTATGTATAGAGCTTGCACAAGCTTACAAGCCCTATGTATAGAGCTTTCATAATCTTACAACCTCTATGTATAAAGCCTATACATAGAGCATATGCATTAAGCTTTTACAAGAAGGCTATGCATAGAGCTTTCAACAAGAAGGCTATGCAAGCTCTATGTACAATGTCCATGCAAGCTTTCAAGAAACCTATGCATAGAGATTTTATAAGCTTGCAAACTCTATGCATAAAGCCTATGCATAGAGCTTATGCATAGAGATTTCACAAGCTCGCAAGCTCTATGA
>NC_141046.1:74744741-74747241 GCF_041138505.1 Cibotium barometz
ATAATGTTTTTTGTGTATTTAATACTTTAGTGTGTGCACATTAATAGTGTTCATTATAGTGATATGCAAGGCTAGCTAAGCTAGAAAGTTTTCAATTATTAGAACATTGCGTTTGATTGTAGAGAGAGTTCTAGAGAGAGAATATATGACCTAAGAGAATATACATATGATAAATTATTTTAGTACTTAGGCTATTTTAGCCTTGTTCTTGAAAAGTAAAGAACTTTCTTTATGGTTGCTAATATTAGACTTTTAGAGAGAGAATTATAGGGCTCGCTAAGAGTATACATTGTTTCCTCTTTGCAACTAGGAGGTATCTACATGTATATAGTGCTGGTATATAGGGTTATAAAACATGTTGACTAAGATATAAAGAGATTTTGGAGAGCCTTAAGATGTTCATTTTGGATTTTAGCAAATGGAGATCTTGAATAATAACAACAACTTAAATGCCGTAGTGGCTATGTATGGAGCTTCCAATTATTCTGATGTAGCTTTGTCTACCCCACCAGAGCTAATGAATATTCATGTTGAAAAACACCTTGCTCAGTCAAGGTCTCCAGCCATCAGGACAACCAAGGTCTCCATTAGGATAGCCAAGCACACTGAACGTTTATGGACTATTGTGGACATATGGGAGCGCACTGAGAAAAATCAGGTTGCTTGCAACAAGAAGTAATTAAATGCCCTTTGGGATGAGGTCTGTGGAAGTGGAACCCGAAGGAGAGATATGCTAAGAGATGACTTAGCACATTATCTTCATCACGTTCTCGATAGTAGTGGTCACATGGAGGCCAATCAACTAGACATGATTACCTTTATGGAAAATTTGTATGTTGAAATTGGGGAGCATCTAGGTGGATGTACTAGGGAATGTAAAGCGGAAGCCGATTCTTTAAAAGAGCAAGTACGAATTAGGCTTAGAGGTATTGAGTCTAAATATGTCCGTTAATCGACTCAATGCTATTATGAAGAAGATGAGTTGTATGTTGGTGGAAACAGGGGTAGTTGCCTATAGATTTTGTGAGAGTACTAATGTTTTTGTTCTCGAGGAAAAAGTTGTGTTCAACTTTCCTGCATTGTCTCTCTAGGTGATATTAATGAATTCTCTATTTTCTCAAAATCTTTATATCTACCTTTCTATTTTATTCTCTCACTCTTTCTTTTTCTATCAACATGTTTTATAGTTTTATGTTTTTTTTTGTTCTCTCTCTCTCCCCCCCCTCTCTCTCTCTCTCTCTAGAGTAATGCCTTTGTTAGCAAAGAAAGGTGAGAGTAATGCCTTTGTTAGCAAAGAAAGGTGAGAGATGGAGAGAGGTTATCACTTATTAGTGTAAATTGATTATAATTTGTTAGACACACTTTTCTATTATAAACTTCTCTAATAATTACATGATGTTTGGTACTGTGTGGAGCCTATTCTTGAGAGTAGGGTCACATGTGTGATATATATGCCAAGATCATACATAAGGATAATGGCACTTGAAGTAGAATAAATGTAATAAGATAATATTTTGTTTTGAGTTTGAAGTCAGTGAATGTTTGCAAAAAGAAAATTATTAATTGCCTTTTTGTTTTTCAAAGGAGTTTGAAGATGGTTTAGGAGTTATATATGCCTAAGCTTGACCCAAGTTTGTCAACTTCAAATTTTGGATGTAACACACGCATCTCACCGTAATTGTTCGTGAACAAGGGCTTGCATTTGAAAACAAATTCATGCTAATTTAATGGAGTACTTTAATGTAAATAAAATAGAAATATTTGGAAGGGTTGAAGATGAGGAGCATAGAGAATTCTATGCTAGAATCCACTTAGATTCATGTAATAGACCAACTCCTACTGCTTTGGTTCTTCAAGAACCTATCAATGAGCATCTGAATGTTCGGGCACATAGAGATATAGTAGGAGGCCCTATTTCTTTTTATTTAAATGAGCCACCTATAGATGAGATTGGTTGTGTTGATAATTTTTAACATATTTTCTGTTATGTTGGAGGTGATGTGAAAGGTATTAAATACGAATGTCATTCTATAAGGCATGTGTTTTTATTTTTTCATAATGTTAAGCACCTAACAACCATGGTGTTATGTTCCGAAGATTGTACTCTTCACTGGGACCCTTTCTTATAAGTGCCATTTTTGTGGTGCACTAATTTAGAAATGTCAGGCATCAAGAAAGCTTTGACAATATGTGGGAAAACACTTTTGTGCAAGAAGTGGGAACATCTCCTACATTGGTTGATCTATTACATGATAATGATAATGCAAGTAAGGAATACAAGAAGAATATACCCTCTTATAACAATGCCTTAGCATTTGTTTCACTCGGTGCTCACTTGGATAATCAGTTCACTAGGAGAGGAGGAGGTGTATTTAATTTTCGAATCCATGGTACTACCTATCATCATGTTGGTTCTGTAATACCTAATGAAACACGAGATGCAGCTCCTCAATTTTCCCAATTGTATGTGTATGATACGAAGCATGAATTGGAGAATGGA
>NC_141046.1:74752241-74939741 GCF_041138505.1 Cibotium barometz
CTTCTCTAATCATTTACGTAAGATTTTGAGGTCAGACTTTGTGTGTGTGTGTATGTTAAGTATTTCAAAATGAAAAGAAAAATTAATAATGCCACTCTAAATGAAAGAAAGTCAAAAGAAAAACATTTCTTATCCAAATGTTATAAAGACAAAGTAGAACTCACTGTGCCCCTACAATCATCTCAAGAATGTGAACCACCCCTTGATCAAGAGCTAGGGCACTCCATACTTGTGGATCTACATGGTGGCTTTAGCTCAATGTTAACCATTTAATCCACACAATGTAAGTACATTTATATATATGAATTTAATATTCATGGCAATGGTAGCAACAGTGTGGAGATAAATTGGAAGAAGTTTTCCATCTAACTCCTATTTAACTTTATCGGCCATGGTCGATACATGGGGCGATACCAACATTATGCATTACATGGTAAACATGTAGAGTTTCTTTCTACTCATCAATTTGAAATGATTATGAATAATAGCTTCTAAATTTGTCTTGTTTTCTTTTGCAACACATTTTGTATATTCATGGTGCATACTTCATGAATGAGTATGGTTCTCTTGAAATATGGAGCACCCACCAAGGAATGGAAAAATCTCACTATTGAGCTAGAGGAGTATATTTCAAAAACACCCGACATGGAGGAGGGGAGACTCGTACAACTTGTCTCAAGGAAATGTTCAATTGGTTTTACAGATATACTTTTGGGCAAAAACTATCCATGGAAAAGGCCCGTACAAGTCATTTAGCAAAGGCATCACAAAATCAAGCCAAAATGAGGAGATCACTGAAGTGAAAAGCTGGCACATGACCAACACGTCATGCGACATGGAGATCTTCAAGAAGTCAAGAAGGAAGAATTTGGATTTAGTGTAATGAAATTTTGTATACCAAACAAATAAGAACATGCCATAACAAGTAGACAACATTTTGAAGAACGTTGTAAACATTTTTGCTTAATACAAACTTATAATTAAACTCAGTCAATAATAACATAAAATTGCTTAAGAACAAATAAATTACCTTCTGGTTCTCATCCTCTTCCAACTTGGATGCATCCCAAAGGTTGATGAAGCCTTCTTCATTTCCTTGATCAAGCTCGGGCAAGGACTCTTTTCCCATTTCAGTAATTCCCAACTCCTTTTAAAGACTTTAAAATTCTAGCTCTATGGGAAGAGAGGATTCAGTCTCCTTGGCTTTGTCAAAGCACAATGACATGGCTCTAGGGGCTTGAATGAAGTTCTCAGTCACCTCAGTGTCCAACTTTAAAAACTCCTCTTTATGTTCATTCTCCACATCAAGTATACCTCTGGAAGCTTCACGACCATCTGCTATAATTGCGAGGTGATAATACTCCCTTAAATTATAAAGCTTTTGTATGTGGGAGGGAAGGATATAATTCTTGCCTTTTATAAGAAAGGAGTGCAGCCCAGGGATGACGAAGTTTGATTTTAATCGTCTCCATGCACAGATGATCCCTTATCAATAACAATGGATGCCTTAAACTCTGCCACATCAAATCCTATGCTTAGAAGGCACTCCTCACCAGAAACCAGGTCCATAACCTCATTTTCAGATTTGATCTTTGTGACAAATGATGCTTGTGAAACCTTTTGACCCTTCTAAACTTCGAGCTCATCCTTTGTGTAGTCCTCTTTGTCTGCATGAAGAAATAGATAAGCAACAAACCCAAAGTAGTACTCATGAAGAACCTTGCACGTTTTCTTGTGCAGAGGGCAGTTGTCAAGACAAGTCTTTATCATCTTATCTTCTCAATAGGTATCCCACCTTCCTGACATGCTTTCTTGACATGAGGAGAGGGCAAAGCTAGACATGTGAACATAATGTGATGATCTCTCATTTATAATTTCTGCACTTACCAATTTACTATATGCCTCCCATTCTTCCTCTAAAATAGAGCTTGCCAAGTCCTTAATAATATGTTCCAAACTAAAGGGCACATTGAATATTGCCTCAACATCTGGAAGACATTCATCGTGCCCAGCTCTCCTTAACAAATCAAATAGATTTTCATTAGCAATAGGCTCGTCTCTTCTCTCTTCAAGTGTGTCTAAACCCGTTGTTGCTGCTCCATACTCGAATTGACTTCCACGGGCAAGGGAAGGGGGACTGAAAGGTAACCGAAATAGGTTATCGTGTGGTGAATTGACTTCCAGAGCATGAGGGGGGAAGGGGTATCGAAAGGAACTGAAAACGATTATCATGCAGTGAATTGACTTCCACGCACGGTGCGCGAGAAGGGGGACTAAAACGAACTGAAAGAGGCTATCACCGTGAATGGAAAAAATATGAAATTTAAATAGGGCATGAGTATATATGGACATTTTTAGGGCTGTCATCTTCAGTGTACGATTGACGTGTAGGGTTAACGTCATCAAAGTGTACGTCGAATCGCCACGTGTAGGGCTTATGTCATCAAAGTGTATGTCTAAACGCCATGTGTAGGGTTGACATCATCAAACTGTATGCCGAGTTGCCACATGTAGGGCTTATATCATCTTCATCATGATGACATCACACTCTATAAAAAGGAGAAAATATTCATTTTTTTGTCGGGTTCCATTGACGGCACGCGAGCCATATATCTGCACTTTCGAATTTAGCTTATTGCTCCATGGACGGCAGTCAGTTTTTCCTTGCTCGGTGGGCGGCAGGCACTCATTCCTTCAATGGCTCGATATAGATCATTGTCTTTAATTGGTTTTTCACTATCGCTCCATGGACAGTAGGTGCTTTGTGGGTGGCAGGCACTCATTCCATCGACGACGTAATATAGATCATAATCTTTAATTGGTTTTGCACTATCGCTCCGTGGATGACAGGCATGGCTTATATGAAGCAGACCGTGAGGATGAAGTATCCTAATCCCTCCCTTTCAAAATAGTAAAATCCAGAACCTTAAACTCAAGCTCAGGAATCTAAGCAACCATTAGAGGAGAAACAACCAGTAAAGGAAGGAAAGGTAGAGGAAGACACAAAAAAACGAAAGGGAAGAACTAATATATCCAAGGCTAGAACTTTCCTTCAGAAACAAAGGAGGTTGTTTGTGGAGATAAGGCAAGCACAAGAGTCTATGTATCTTCTCATCCCTAGGGGACCATTCCTAAGAATTATAAGGAAGATAAGTGACAACATCAAAGGGTAGGGACATTATAGATGGCAGAGCAGTGCAATGCAGTGGCCTGCCTACAAGACTTCCTTATAGATTTTATGAATGATAGCTTCATATGTGTTGCCCATGCAAGAAGAGTCACTTTGATGGATAGAGACATGACACTTGTAAGTAGGGTGAGGTACATGCTCGATAGATTTCTTCATCCCTTTGCCATAATGAGGGATAGGAAAGCCTTTGAGATCCTCACAATTACCCCAGCATTGAAAAGGAAATGAAAGACATAGAATATAAAGTAGACGAAGTCATGTGAGATCCCACTGCCCCTCTGTGCACCGGATTCTCGGATGGTAATAGCGGAAGTAGCTTCCTCTTGTGCAGGGCAGGGTTTCTCACACTCGGGGCCTCGCCCTCGAATGTCCGAGCGCACGAGACTAGGCTGGTAGTCATTCCGAAAACCGAAACCGGGAAAATTTCTCATGCCCGGAAAGCGGGGACGATTCAACCATTTTTATTTTCTTAACAAATTTTTCTAACGAGATCAAGATAGTGAACTAATCTTTATTTGAATAAACCAGATAGAAGGGAAACTATTACAGACTTAACTTGAATGAATCAACGCTTTTTTCCTGATTGAATCAGGCACAGCTGTTGGTTTATTCTTTAGAGAAGTCTTCAGGATTCTAATTAACTACTCGAGTTCTAAGCATATTCCTATCTATCAATTTTATTATTAAAACTCTACAGATTCTAGCCTAACCCCATCCGGGGCCCATGGGTTAGCCACCGCCAACCACTGGAATAGTAGAACCAGACAAGTACCCGTTCATCGCCTGGTCAGAATCCTCCAGGATCCTCCTTAGGTGTCCTGGCACTTCACTCAGGGACCACTTCGTCGGCCCTCATCCATCATACCGAAAGTGCACCATTTTAACCATACCGAGGCTGGTCAAGGCTTTGCCGTGTGAGCTGTCCTTTGAACACTCCCCGCCAGCTGTTGCAACCAAACTTCCCTTAGAAAACACATATACCAAATGCTCCCTCCAGTATTCTGGCGTAAGATAGTCCTTTAAGAAAACAGGGTTTCTATGCAAGTTTTCAGTTTTGATTTTCTTTTAAATACAATGAGTATATCTTAATTCCGTATCCCAAGACTTCTAGATCACAGTCTAGATTTCCAAGCAGAATTCCTTGAATTCTGAATTCTTAATCCTCAGATCAAAATCAAAGGTCTCAACGTAGTTTCAGAATCGGTGGGTGATTTGAGTGTAGATTATGGGATTGGTCACATCGTCATTTCTTGAAACTAACGAAGGAGTTATGTCTTGGTCATAGTCTGATTCAAGTTTTGAGTCTGGAAATGTGTTTGTGAGAAAGTAATTTGATTGAACATCTTATCAAAAAGATGAATTGGGAATACATAGCTAAGACCCATAGATCGAGATGGCTTTGCAAACTTCAAAGACCCTTGTATGTCACAAAGCATCTTTGATTTCATGACCATAACTGTCCAAGCATCAGGGGTTGGCCATTCAACAAAAGAGAGGGGAGGATATGTGATGATCTCTAGCTTACCAAACCCATCGTCATGCATTGGCACCACATATGAGTATCAGTAAGACAAGATCTTTTCCTTAATAAGGTCTGCACTGGTTTTATAAGAAAATAGGGCCTCACCAATGTTTGCAGGAGTGCTTGAAATATTTCAGTAAGGATTCATAATGGTTGCTTCTCTACCAAGTTGGAAGGAAAAATATCTACAACCCAAAAATATCATTAACATGAAAGATGTAGCTATTGTAATATCACATGCCTCCTTCCTTCCCTATGATACTTACAGTTGCATGGGAATCGAGTTTGTTGGCAAAGATGGATGTCTCGTGCCATGTACACATGTTGTACAATGGCCACCAGGTCTCCATTGCTCGATTTTTTGAATCCCTATAAATGATCCTTCCAATGAAGCTCCACCATATCTTGTTGTCGAACTCGATGATGCAGACCAATAGAAGTAGGCTGTAGGAAAACCCAAGAACCCTTGCGAAGTGCCTATCTCACCCAAGCACCATAATCGTCCCTCTTATTGTACAACGAGATCTCCTCAATCTCATCTTTTGGTCTTCTTCGTGGTGCGACCATATCAACTGTGAAGCTATAGTAGTGAGATTAGGGTTAGGTGAATGAAATAGAGAAAGAGAAAGCGAAGATGCTATTCAAATCAGGGTTTCGAGCTTGATAGATATTGAAGAGATGGAAGAACAAGGGAGGAATGTTAACAAGAGTTTAATTTGGATGTTCAAGAGGGAAAGTGGACTTGAAAATGAAATTTTTGACTATAATGAAATTTGAGATGGGTTTTTGGGGGGAAAAGTGATTGTTTTGAGGAATCTCAAAAATTTTAAAATTTTAAGGATTTTCTGAGTCACGAGAATGGTGGGACAACACCTACCCTAACCCCCTTACTTTTTGAAAGGGACAAGTGTAATTATTAGTGCTGAAAGCCTAGTCCCCCTCCCTACTGCCTAGTCTCCCTCCCTATATTCAAAGGAGACCAAATGTGCACAATCCTCTATTGCTATTGGTCCATTGCTAATTACTTTCATTAGCAAAAGGCCCAAAATATGTTCAAATTTTCCCTAATGTATCTCCATAAATAAATCTCTTTATCTAGGCACACACAAAAAATAATTTATTTATAGAAAAAAGACAAGAGAATGTGTGAGGTGGTGCTATTCTCTCTCTCTCTCTCTCTCTCTCTCTCTCTCTCTCTCTCTCTCTCTCTCTCTCTCTCTCTCTCTCAACACCAGATTGGGGAATTTGGGAATTTCCTAAGTCCCACTTTGAGAAATAGACCTATTTTTTGTGCATTTTGTATAGAAATATTTGTATTTTTATAGCCAAACCTAAAAGTTTACCTTATCTATGAGAATAAAGCAAATTAAATGTTGAAAAAATAACTAGAAAACTATTGTATGTGTGTTTTCCTAAGGAATTTCTTCTTTACTTCACTTTATATTAATACATGATGCTTGGACATCAATGCATTCTCTCTCTCTCTCTCTCTCTCTCTCTCTCTCTCTCTCTCTCTCTCTCTCTCCAACCCTTGACCTTTGACTACATATGCATAGTCGCCATACAATATAATAGTATGGTTATAATTCTGGTTAGCTCTTTCTAGCAAGTTGGAAAGAATATGTATGTGTGGTTAATAGTCTCGAAAAGAAAATCCCAAAAAATATTACTTAGAATTATTTGAGATCAAAGCACACTATATTCTTTTTGTCTATATTTGTGCTGAATGTTTCTAAGTTGGAAAAAGGATATCTACGTTACCCTTGAAAATAAAAATCAAAACAATAATAATGAGACTAATTTGAGATTTAATATATCTAGTATACTTTGCATTCATACTGCAGTCATTTAATATCAAAGCACAGTTGGTATATTTTTTCATCAAAGCTCGTTCTCTCCATCAAAATATAGTTAGAATATCACTCTTCCACGATGATCTTGTTTACAAAACAATCAAGTCTTCTATGAAATCACAACCCAAAAACCTTGAGCTAGTCTCCAATGTTGAAAGAATTTATAAACACCAAGGTATAAGTTAGAGACATGAATGTATTGTTGCCTTGTCACATCATTTTTGCGGAAGGTAAAATTCTAAAGTTTTTTAATGAAGTGTCTAGCTACATGACCACAAGATACTTCATAAAAGTATATTTTTGACCGTGTGGCCAAAGATCACAAAAGACAATATTATAGGACTATTGAATTAAGAAGCAACAATGCATATAGTTGCAATGAACATTTTAGAATATATTTCCATACACACATGCTACAACACTTCCCACATTAATATGCATATAGGACATATGTGTAGATCATACTTAGAAAAACATATTTTAAGAGGAAAAATATTCGACCATGTGGCCAAATATCAATAGACACCAACTTGATACCTTTGATAATATGAGTCATACCAATATTTCAATCAAAGCAGTGCAATTGCAATTGGCAAAAGCATTGTAGCTATATGATACAAAAAAAATTCTTCCTATATATTTGACCATGTGGTAAAACATCAAAAGATCCAACACTTTAGACAAATATTTGGATCAAAGTAATGCAATTGGAATTGATTCAAGCATTCTAGCTACCATACAAGAAATTGCTTCTTCCAATATAACTTCAACAATATACTTGAAAATAAAATTCAAAACAACAATACCGAGACTAATTTGAGATTTAAACTTTTCTAGTATATTTTGCATTCATGCATGCATTCATTTAATGTCAAAGCACAATTAGTATACCTTTTCATAAAAACACATTTTCTCCATCAAATTACATTTAGAATATCATTCTTCATTGAGGAGCTTGTATATAATACAATGAATTCTTCCATGAAATCACAATCCAGAAATCTTGAGCTAGTCTCTCTGATGTTGAACGCATTTATAAACACCAAGGTACAAGTTGTAGAAAAGAGTGTATTATTTTTGTTTCACATCATTTTCGTGGAAAGTACAATTTTTGAAAGTTTTTTATGAAGTGTCTAGCTACACGACCATTTATGTAGTCATCCTTATATCCTAGCTGATGAGCAAGTTGCATTGCTTCCATATCCTTTAGAGTAGAAACCAAAGGAATCCGCTTTAACCTCGATACTTGTTGTGAGACACCCAATGGATGGGTTGGATGAATTGAGACTCTTGATGATGATCCTTGTACAATTGATGATCTCTTTAAGCAAGAAGTGATTGAAGATTGTTTCATATATATTCCATCTCCACGATTCATGTTCTTGGGTTGTACTGATGATGAAGATGACATAGCATTATCATCTCCTTTAAGCTATGTGTCAATCACAACCTTGAATTGTGTGTATAACTCATGTCCATATTGAACTGGCTCAAGTCCATATCGATCAAATTTTATGACTTCACATGCATCATGAGATCCACTTAAGCGAGTCAAGTAGGGTAGAAGTCCCTCAATCAAGATTGAGTCTCCTTGGTTAACATCAAATATTTGTGGATAGATGCAGTTCTCAAGAGGGTTAGGACACCCCTTGTAGGGACTATCATCTATCAAAATAGTCTTGCTATGTTCACAAACATGGCCATATTCGTTCCACACATACTGAAGGGGCTTGAACATTGCTTCCACCCCCATCTTGTCTGGCTGATAGATGATCTTGAGTGGATGCATATGGCATTTCTCCTGTCCCCAAAACATGAAAAAAGGATATCTCCTTTTTGCATAGCTCTCCAAGCAATTGATTATTGCGATGACATTTTTGTGTGAAGCTGTAGACCAAACTCCCACTTGGAATCTTGCAAATGTAGCTTCAAGAAACTCAATGCATCCTGGTCGAAGAACAACCCATTGCTTGCCCACTCGAAAACTTTGGAACCTCTTTGATGTGGAAAAACAACGTTGTAAAAGAAGACCATTGAGATCAAGTATCACACATAGTTTGGTAGCACTTTTCGCCAAGGCCACATCACTTACTTTGTTTGCTCTGCTGCTCAAATCTGCCAAATATGCAAATAGACTATTCTTAGTCAAATTTGAATCATTCTATCATACAACACAAAGGTTAAGAACAAAATAGACATCTAGTCTCTTACAAGTTTTTTTTTTCATTTTAGAGCTAGTAAGCTAAGATAAAAACATTATATATAGTTCAATAGGGCTAAGTTTATTGTACTATTCCATATGTACATTGTATAAGACATTAAATTTAATATGCAAATAGTATGCATGGATGGTAGATACTTCATCAAAATATATTTTTGACCATGTGGCAAAAAAATCTCAAAAAGTAATATTATATGACTATTGAATTAAGATACAACAATGTATATAGTTGCAATGAACATTTTAGAATATTTTTCCATACACACATGCTACAATATTCCACATTGATGTGCATGTAGGACATGCATGTTGAGCATACTTAGAAAAACATATTTCAAGAGAAAAAATATTAGATCATGTGGCCTAATATCAATAGACACCACATTGACACCTTTGATAATACAAGTCATACCAATGTTTTAATCAAAGCACTGCAATTGAAATTGAAAAACTCAATGTAGTTGTATGACACAAAACATTTTCTTCTAATATATTTGACCACATGGCAAAATATTGAAGGACACAAAACTTTAGAGAAAACCAATACCAACATTTGGATCAAAGTAATGTAATAGCAATTGATTGAAGCATTCTAGCAATACCATACAAGAAAATATTTCTTCCAACATTATCATGTACTTCATACTTGTATTTTAATATAGAAGCACAAACTTTTTGCAACCAATTTTAGGTACAATATGATGAAAATATTTCTAGAAATAAGGACTCTTAAACAATAAACACAAAACTGAGAGAAATAGGCTTGTAAGGCTTGCTTTAGATAGCACCACAAAATGAGAAAATATGTAGGAAATGTTATGTCATAAAATCATCCTCCAAAACACAAGTTCAACCTTACACCATAGTGTTCTCATTGACAAAAGTTAGAGATAGAGAGGTTCAAACACCTGAAGTAGCCTTCAACCTCTCTTTCATAATAATATTTGCTATGTCTTGGCTTGATTCATCCACACCCTCCGGCGGTAGGTCAAGAGCTAGAGCACCAATTGGAGGAACCTCTTGAGCACTTGTAGGTGGGTTGGCACTCTCATGGGCTCTCCAACATGCCACTTCAATCTCTCTTTGCTCTTGACTATTGCACACCACTGCAATAGTCTTCATGTGATGTTCCAATGCGAGCGTTGATGCAACACCACATGAGAATATATCACATACAGCCTCATGTGCATCATTGAATGCCTTGATTGTAGCCTTGATGACCTTCTTTTTCTTTCTAAATATGGCCTTTGCAATAGTTTGTTCTTCTTCAAGCTCTCCATCCTTTCCTTCTTTGTCAATGGCTTCAATGGATTCATTATCCAAAATGCATGGCTTGTTGAAATTTCCAACATATCGATCTAGATTGATGAAGCTTTTCTCCATGGTCACAAGTGTCAACACAACAAATGAATCCATGGCCCCAAAAGCAAGATTCTTGGCCATTGGTAGGAAGTCAACACTTCCAACTTGCATATGGTACTTGCATGAAAGATTCTCAAGGGCCTCCTCCATAGCTGCCATTTGTTTGCGGTTGAGAAATGACAACAAAATGAATTGTTTAGGCTCACATGTCATTTTTAACAATGTGAAGACCACCTTTCCAAACATGATAGAATCCCATGTCATGCCCCCAACTCCATGTGCTGCTTCTAGGACAACCACACCAATGGTAATAGGATCTTTATACACATTGTATATAAGATTGAATGCCTCAAGGTTGCACCCCACAATATATACTTGCCAAGGTAAGCTAGTAGAAGAATGAAGAGGATCTTGCTTCTTCACAATAAGAAAGTTCACAATGTCTTTTGCACCATTTGGCAATGGTCCTGCATCAGCACCACGTGTGAGCTTTTTTGACACCCAATCACTGCAAACACCTAAAATCTTTGTGTATACATCGTTGGTGATGTCATATTCAGCAACAAGATCTTCCCAACTCTTCATCATACTATTGTTAGCATGAGTTGAGGCATTGAAGAGAGAAACTAGCTCCTCATGGAGCAACCTATCTTGCTTGATTTGCTTTGCCCTTGTCTCCATGTCAACAACATCCTCTTTGTCCCATTTGTTTCTAAGAAAGACGATGTGTCCATCATTAACTTCCTTTTGTAATGTGAGGATGTCCCCATCCTTTAGACCCATAAGGCAACGAAAAGTTGCGAGAGAAGGCTGCCTTCCCTTCTTTGTGGTGGTATCCTCTTGAGATGAAAGCTCCCCCTTTGAGTATCTCTTCATGATGGTAATCCAACCATCAAATATCTCTTGTGTGCTCACTATCATATGACAATCACGTGATGCACACTTTTCTCCAATGTATTCTATAAATCTCTATCAAAAATAAAAATATGAAATGAGAAAGAAAACACCAAATGCATCTTGAATAAGACAAGCTAAGGTTGTACATCATTACCTCCCATGGTACTCTTTGAGGACTACCCTTTGGAAGCCCTTGTTGAGGTTTTGGTGGAGACCCAAATGCTATCCATTGATCCCTTACTTGTTGAAGTTGCTCAAGATAAGGACCATTCTTCATAACATTGTGGGATTCCATATTTGTCATCCTAGAAAGCTCAATGCACATTTCAGCAGGACAATCCACCAAGATTCTTGCATTCCTTGTGGCATATAGATGTTTGGTTGCTAGGCATCGATGAGTGCTACTTAGGATATAGATCTTTGCTGCATGGATTGAGTGAAGACCTGATATGATCCAATAGGAGTAAGAATGTAGCTTATCCACTTCCACCTCGTCACTCACGATGCATGGGTCACTTAACATCACTCTCCTCCAAAAAGGGCATGAGGTATGCTACTATTGCTGGATTCATGGGATTCTTTACAAAAGATGATGTCAACTTTTGCACATAATCCTAACAAAGTGTTCTATAGGCATATAAAGGTGGTGCCTCATAGCATCTACCAACATCAATAGGAAACTGTGTGGTTGAGCCAAATGGAAAGTATTTTTCAAACATGTGAAATCCTGAACCATCCTTTTTACCCTTCTTCTTAACCATGTCTGG
The DNA here is from genome assembly GCF_041138505.1 of Cibotium barometz. Classification (NCBI taxonomy): domain Eukaryota; kingdom Viridiplantae; phylum Streptophyta; class Polypodiopsida; order Cyatheales; family Cibotiaceae; genus Cibotium; species Cibotium barometz. The sequence continues at coordinate 74,764,054 of NC_141046.1, forward strand.
AAAGTCAAAGGTTCTTTCAACACCCTTGACTTCAAGTGACACCAAAGGCGTTGCTTGGATTACTTATGCCTTTGAAGATTGGTTTGTGTTGTCTAGAGGAGTGTTAGGAGGTACACTCACACCAAGAGCCTGTGAGTTTGAAGCTATTGATTGTGCTTGTGCATCTTTAATCTTTGTCCTCTTCTTTGGTCGAACACCATGTTTTGTAGGAAAAAGAAGTTCACTATGCTTGATAGACTCAAATGTAGCTATTATGTCCTGTGTGCCTGATATCTCCTCTGGGAGGCTCCAACCCATTGCTCTCAAAGAGTATACTTCATCCTCTTTTATATGTGTAGATTGAAAAGATAAGGGATCCAGGTTATATTCAATGTTCTTTCCCTTGATCTTTACTACAATACACGGGATCCCTTCCTTCCCAGCACATCCATCCATCAACCCCTCAATGATCCCAACTTGATCATCTGTTGAATCCTCAAGCTTTGAAGCATATAAAAGGACATTGTTTGTCCTTTTTCCTTCTTTGTCATAAACATCCATAAACCAAGGCCACACAAAATCCCCACTAACTCCATCAATGATTTGATTCTCCTTCCTTGCCGAAGTAGATTTCTTTGCCATTGAATAAACCTACATAAGTACAAAAAATAAGATATATTAGAAACAAATCTCAAGTTTTGACCACATGGCCAAAGCTTTACTCAATAGTGTTATAATTACCATATGCATGCATAGGATTTGACCATGTATGTCCAAATATCATCATAGAAAGGGTTTAAGTTAGAATTTAACCATATGGCAAGATATTGCATAGAAATATTAGGTTTTGACCACATGGCCAAAACTTTATTCAATAGTGTTAAGATTATAATATGCATGCATAGGATTTGACCATATGGCAAAAACTTTTCTCTTTCTAGTTTTACTCTGAGAAGGAATCTCTACCTAGCCTTGAGGCTTTTCCATATACAAGAGATCTTGATCCATATACAATTTCAGAACACAAAAAGAACCATCTTTGTAAGCTAGGTGCTCATAGATTTTAGCTATAATTTCATGCAACAATCAAACACAGGTGAGCATGGATTTTATCCATACTCTCATGCCACAATGAAAGGTTTATTTGTAATGCCAATTTTTCAATTTTGCATCCAAAATTATTGCTTGTGCATGCACTAACATTTGTGCTTCCCAATATATTAATAACTATTCTACTTACCACGTGGACATAAACTTTGCACCAACCAAATCTTATTCATACTATGCCTGCAATACATTAAACCTTGAGAGGATTTGACCATGCGGCTAAAACATTCTCTACACTAGCACACAATAAATTGTCTTCCTTGGAAAAGTTACATATGGCCTGTAAATATTTTAAGAACGATAAGCCTTGTGAGGATTCGACCATGTGGCTAAAACATTCTCTAAACTTGCACACCATAAATTGTCTTCCCATGGAAAAGTCACATATGATCTAAGTATATTTCAAGAATGATAATCCTTGAGAGGATTCAACCATGTGGCTAAAACATTCTTTACACTAGTTCACAATAAATTGTCTTCCATGAAAAAGTAACATATGATCTATAGATATTATAAGAATGATAAGCCTTGAGAGGATCAGACCATGTAGCTAAAACATTCTCTACACTAGCACATAATAAAGTGTCCTCCGCAAAAAAGTAACATATGATCTACATATGTTTTGAGAATGATAATCCTTGAGAGGATTCAACCATGTGACTAAAACATTCTTTACACTAGCACACAATATACTGTCTTCCATGGAAAAGTAACATATGATTTGTACATATTATAAGAACAATAAGCTTTGATAGGATTTGATCATGTGGCTAAAACATTCTCTACACTAGCACACAATAAATTATCTTCCCATGGAAAAGTAACAGATGATCTACCCATGTCTTGAGAATGATAAGCCGTGCGAGAATTTGTCCATGTGGATAAAACATTATGTAGACCATCACACACACCATGAATACTTTTTATACTAAAGTAAGATATGATGTGCATATAAACTAAAGTAAGATATGATGTGCATATATTATAGGCTATTGAAGTTTTGGCCATATGGTCAAAGCATCCATTTCAACTAAGCAATGATGACTACATAGACCTTTTTTATCTAGTAACTCAAGTAATCTAGATCAAGGATATACTACCATGTTCATTGAGAAAACAAGTTTTGGCCATGTGGTCAAATTTATTCTCTCTCTTATGATGTTGGAAAATGGAATACTGCACTAATTTTGCAATGTATACTTCAGCTTGTCATCTATTAATGCATGTTTTCATTATCAATGCTATGTGATTACTTGATGAATATAAGATCACTCAATCTCTTATAATTAAATGTCTTATGATGAATATAAGATCACTCAATCTCTTATGATTAAATGTCTTATGATGAATATAAGATCACTCAATCGCTTATGATTAAATCTCAAATTTTTTCACTTACTCAGGCAACATGGACCCAGAATTTCATTGTGGGGATCGTGTCAATTTGATGATGGATCGAGATGTTGTTGCACTTGGAACAATATGTGCAATACGTCCAACTGACACATGCCATGGGCAAGTCCTTGGAGATGGATTTTTGTCAGTTTCTATCGACAACTACCTAAATGATGTAGCTTGCTTGCCATTTCCAAACAACAATGCAACAAAGGTCATTCAGGCAGTGGGTAGTTTTGTAAAGTGGGAAAAGAAAGATGTGGTGGTTGTTACAGGTGCCGTCATGATTGTTGATGATGATCATGCGGTGCCACCTTCTACTGATTTTAATGCTGTTGGAGATGAGGACACTCCAAGTATCCGTGAAAGTTGGAAAGAGCGTAAAGTGATGCTCTAGACAGAAGGCAATGAGAAGTACGTTGGAACAGGGATTATTCTCTTAACATTTCCATATGATGTGATTAACTTTGATCTATTAGGAGAAGAAGATGTGGGTGTGGTGGTAGATCAGATCCTTGATCCAACTACAGGGACAGACACATGTGACATGCTTTAGTGCGTCAATTTGGTTAGGTGGCCTATTAAACAGGTCACCTTTGATGATGGTACACCATTGCTACATGAACAAGAAACACAAGCTTTCACATCTCCAAATGAGAGCATAAAAGATGTGTGTGAGGAAACTGAGGACTTTATTTCAGGTTCAAAATCCATTTTCTTACAAAAGAGATCATATTGTATGATCAATAGAAGGCCTAGAATTCTTGCTCTCAAAGCTTCGAACTTGAGAACCTCAATGGAATCAGTTTTACTTGTTGCTACAATTGATTGTTGTCCTGCAAAGTGTTGTCAATATGCTGATAGAGATGTAGTACACCAATTGCGGAGGCACTTCTGGGGGTTACGTTTGGAAGAACGTACCAACTATGTTTATGATGTTTTGGAGTCATCATGCCGCATTGACAATATGGGTACACGAAAATACAGTTTTATATTCAATGGGAAAGTTGTATGCGGTAGGGCATGGTATGGGATGCATGGCATCCCCAAAACATCTTTCTATAGGTATAGGTTGCATTTTGAGAATGGTGTAAGGAGGGCAATGCATGGCAATAAAGGAGCAATTAGAGCAGCTTGGGATCACACACAAATGGGCAGGGCAATCTTGAGAGACTTTATTGAGAAGAATGCAAAGCTAATGCCACATAAAAGTAGAACCATGCAGGATGGTTCCAGAGAGACACAATTGGTCATCCCAGATGTTTATAAGCAAATAGACATATGGGGAGAAGTGAATGCCACATTAGATGCTATTGGATGTAAGCAAATGTCTTTGTCCACATTCAATCGAATTTGGAATACAGAGTTCAAGCATGTCACCTTAGCAAAGACAAGCGAGTTCTCCAAATGTAGTGTCTGCTCAGAGATCAAAGAACAACTTGCAGCAACCAAATGCCTTGAAGAACGCAACATACTATTGAGGAAGCGTCGAAGTCACATGTTGCAACAACAAAGTTGTCGAAACATATACTATGGATGGCGTCTAGCATCAGTGCTAAATCCTAAAAAGAACTTGTGCATCATACATGACAAGATGGACCAACAAAAGACAACTATCCCGAGGTTGAGAGTTCGATCAAAAGAGACAGATAGATCCACTCAATTACCAGTTTCCTTGACAGGCATGATCACACATGGGCATGGGGAAGGAAGATATGGGCACTTTGCGATTGATCTTTGGCCCCATGATCCTAACTTCACAGTTGCCTCATTGTCTCTGTGTTTCAAGAACTTGGAGCGACTTGACAGGCATGAAGATGGTGATCTATAACTAGATGGAATGCCAAGATCAAGCTCTTTGTTGCTAAATGCTTTAAACTCAAGGAAAGCAATAGACTACCATCAACAAGGTTCTCATACTACTACACAAATGGAGGACATAATACTACAGGATGGACAACAAGGTTTTAGACGACTACCGGAGAACTTGTTGCTACAACTAGATAATTGTGGATCAGAAAACAAAAACCGTTATCTCTTTGCATATTTATCATTGCTCCACGAGGGACCTTCAAGATGATCCAAGTTGGGTTTCTCATGGTGGGTCACACACATGCTATGTTCAGCAAGTTCTCAGAGAAGCTTAGAACAAGCATGACATTCACTTTTCCTCACCTTATGCGGCATTTTCAATTGTGCCAGTCAACAAGACCTTCTCCTTTTTTGTTGACACGTACCAGACTTCAAGAGTTACATTGAAGGATACTTATGTGACTCCAAGGGTGCACTTGTTGGTCACTCAAAACCACTTCACTTTCGTTTCTACATGCAAGGGGATACACCTCTAATGCAATACAAGATCCATCCTAAGTCAGTAGAATTGTTGCCAAGAGAAGGCGGTATTGAACTATGGAAAAGAGACTCAACAATAGGAAAGCCTACCCTTCCAAAGGGTCTTCCAACCTTGCTACCCATGTCTGAGTATATTAAAGATCATCAAGAGGTGGTAAGTGGAATCAAAGACTATCTCAAGTATTGGGAAAGATGGTCAAGTGTACAAGGTCCTGAAGCGGAGTACACAAAGTTCATAACACCAGTGATTGATTATTGGAAAACCATGCTTGATGCACTTCAAGCTCCAAATGTCCAAGAAGCAAGAGTATTCATGGACTTTTGGCCAAGGACACAAGGTGATACATTATTTCAAGACATAGATGATGTGGATGACTTTCTTAGCTTGGAGGAGTTGAATGACCACTACTGTGGTCCTCTCAGCAAGCGACCAAAAGATGCATTTCAACCAATGATAGATGTCAAGAAAGACGACTTTGTACTTGTTCGACCTTCAGATCCAATATATCCAGTATGGCTTGGTGTTGCACAAAGTGAGGTTGATACAAATAAAAAATCAAGCAACTATCAAAAGATCTGTATACAATATTGGGCACCAGTTTGTGGTCGACAAAATGCTACAGATGAGGAGGTATATCAGAATTGCTGGGATAAATACTGGATGTGCAACAAGAAAGACTCTCAACGTTGGGAGAGAGTGGATACAATTGTTTTCTCTTGGATAACAAAAGCTACCAAAGTTCCCAAAAAAATTAAAATCCCTCCAAAGGTTGTCTTGAAGGCTAAAGCCAATCTACAAGAATCATTGGGCGCCAAAGACTTCCATGCTGGAGAGGTTGCCAAAGATAAGGTGTTTATTAACACCACCTATTTAAGATTTTATCAATATCTTCTACATATACAATAAATATACTTCACCAATATTCAAGGTTCCAAATTAATGAAATTCCCAAATTCACGAGATTCATTTTGATTTGGAATCCCCAAACTATTGGGAGATTCCCAAATTCTCGAATATGGTGTTTCTCTCTCTCTCTCATATATTCTTACAAAAATCAACTCTTCAACATTGGCATCACATATTAAACTGGAAACACACAAATAGTTAGAGAGAGAAAAGTCTATAAAAACTAACTCAAGTTGTAAGAGAGAATGATATTCCAGACCACTAACTTGCTAGCTATCAACCTTGTGCCTTGCCTCTATACAATCACACATACAAACCAAAACGATAAAAAACTTATGCCCTCTCTCTTTCTCTCCCTCTGTCTCTATTTCTCTCTCACACTATCCCTGCTATGTTTCACACCAAACACACACAAAATGCATGAGGAACTATTTGTGTGGGTTACGTGTGTTACATGTATGTGTGTGTGTGTGTGTGTGTGTGTGTGTGTGTGTGTGTGAGAGAGAGAGAGAGAGAGAGAGAGAGAGAGAGAGAGAGAGAGAGAGGGATAATATGTGTGTGTATGTGTGTATAATAGCAAGAGAGAGTTACAAGGAAAGAGACAATGAGGGAGAGATAGTGTGTGTGTAATAGCCAAAGAGAAAGAGAACTAACATATTTTCTTATTTGTATGTGTGTGTGTGTGTGTGAGAGAGAGAGAGAGAGAGAGAGAGAGAGAAGAAGAAGAACTAATTAGCACATGTGTGTGAGAGATAGATAAATGGAGAGGGGCCAAGATAGCGAGAGTGATAGTGTGTGCAATAGAGATAATGAGAATGATAACTGCTAATTGAAATTTACATGGTGTGTTGGATGAGTCACAAATAGTTACAAAGAGATGTAGAGAGAGAGAGAGAGAGAAAGACATCCATTAATAATCTCAAAGATTAATACACATTATCCATACGAGTTTCCTTCCAAGAATGCACTTAAGTATTTCCCTAAAAATGTAGTGCTTTTTCTCAAATCTCCTACATCTACTACCCACAATGTAAAAACCATCCAGTAATCCTAATGCCTCTTTGATTAAGAGGAGCTTAATATTGTCATCTGGCCTATAGGGGTGTAATGTTATATAAATATATCGTGGATTAATATCATGCCATCCATCAAATCCATACACTTTCCATTTTGGGCTGGGTTGGTATATATAGTATCCAAGATCACACAATTGTGGAACCTCCTCAGAAAAGAATGTATGTGACAATTTATTATTTTCATAGATCACTTTTAAAATGTCTAATGATATATCTATGCATAAAACATAAACAAAACTTTATATTAAATAACAATCATTATCTTTTTTTTTTGTGGGTGAGTAAGAGAGAGTAGAAAGGAAAGGAGTGAGAGAGATAGAGACAATATATATATATATATATATATATATATATATATATATATATATATATATATAACATTAAAATTACAAACAATTCAAATACTTTAAAAAAACCTTCTAGCACCAATAGTCACAATCACAAAGGAAAGACACACCCTAACAAAAGGATAAAAACCTTATATCAACTAAGCTATACTATTCATCTCATGAAAAATAAGCATCACATATATGATTATGAAAATAATACCCGTATTTAATTTCTAATAAATTATGCTTCGGAATACATTTAATTACTTCATTAAATACCCATCTTACTTGATCTTGGTCTCTATAAATCTTATAATCCATTTTATAAAAATCTATCAAACCTAGATTTTCTTTAATAAACATAAGGACTATATTTTTATCCATTTTTTTGGCCCTAGACATATAGTAATTATGGGATATCTATCATCCCATCTAGTAGCTTTGACAGTCCATGGCATAACCCATCCCCTATACCCTTTCCTCTCGTAGGAAAGACTACTCCTCATGTGCTCAAAGTATGTGTGAGTCACCTCTTCCATTTGTATCATACATACATACATATATAGTAAGATGTATGACATGTATGTAGATGTGGTATGTGCATGTATGCAACAACATATATATAAACAAAAAACATGAAAATTAAAAAAGTAATGTATATGCTAAAAAACATAGCACTCTCTCTCTCACTTATATGCTCATGGAGTTATTTTATAAAAATATTTATAAAATGAAAATAAAACTATATTAAAAAACATTACTCTTTGTATGCATATATATATATATATACCCAAAATTATGTTTATCAAATGAGATGCAAACTACAAATTGAAAATTTGATTTGCTTAAGAAATTGAGAAATGAGATGCAAACTATAAATTCCAAATTTGATTTGCTTAAGAAATTGAGAAAGGAATGATACGACAAAGAGGATGATTGTACAAATTAAAAATTTGATTTGCTTAAGAAATTGAGAAAGGAATGATACAACGAAGAGGACGATTGCATGTTGAGTTGTGGGGTGTAATTAAGCAAGTTCTACGTGTATATAATATACACGCTCATCCCTTACCATACATGATAACATTGTCAACCAATAGTGTTACTTTTCCTGCTAAAGAAGTGTGTCTATAGCTCTCTCTTAGCTTCTCTACCCCCCCCTCTCTCTCTCTCTCTCTCTCTCTCTCTCTCTCTCTCCTATGTCTAGATGTTCTAGAGTGCAAGAAAGTTTGAGATTAGGAATAAATGATGATGGATAGGTATCAATTGGTAATAAAATTTTATGTATATGGTATTTGTTGCCTTGTGTGTGTGGATAAGCAAGCTTTGTGACCAGTCTATTATGGTAAAAACATGTGCACATATAAACCCTTGTCCACATATCCACATATTTATGTGTGTTTTGTAAATAGAGCCCTCTTTGTTCAAAATCTTAGACTTAGAAAACTTCTCAAATCATGTACAATTGAGAAGTGTTTTTCAAATATGTTTAAGTGAATCTAGTAATCTAAAATCTTATGTCTGGTTTCGTACTTCTCGTCATCCATTATCACTATTAATTTTCATTTCTTATGTAAATCTTTTTCTCTCACTACCATCCTTTCTCTCACTATTAATTTTCATTTCTTATGTAAATCTTTTTCTCTCACTACCATCCTTTCTCTCTATCCTCCCCCTCTCGCTCTTTAGAATCTCTAGGTTTTAAGACTTATCAAAAGAAAATTGGTTTATCAAGTACAATGAAGGAGCTCCTATCTCTACAAATGTTCCTTTACACATGTGTGTCTACATTTCATTTGCACCTAGAGTGAAAATTGGTTTCTCAAAGCTACATACAATCAAGGAGCTCCTATCTCTTCAAATTACCCTTTACGTGTGTGTGCCTACATTTCATTTGCACCTACACTCATAGAAAAAATGGAAACAATTCAATGTGCATACAAACACACATGTACAACCAAACAAACATAAATGCATACAAATACTCACTTGTGTGTTTGTATTAAAAAAGACACACACACATATGTATAAGTCCATAGAGTACTCTCTCTAATCTCTCTCTCTCTCTCTCTATTATTTAATTATGTATGAGTGTTTATACATGTATATATGTATGCCATGTATGCAGACACACGTACTTGTATATGAATCCCACATAAACACACACACACACACACACACACACACTACTCTTTCTTTTTCACACACACACACACATGGTATTAATAAGTGTGTATTCATATAGATAGTAACACACACACACTACTCTTTCTTTCACACACACATGGTATTAATAAGTGTGTATTCATATAGATAGTAAATAAATGCATGTTTATATACTTTATAAATAAATAGACAAATAGACAAACACACACACACACACACACACACACACACACACACACACACACACACAACTATATCTAGGTTGAAGATAAATTTTGAATAGGAGGCCATAGCTATACACACACACCCACACAAACACACAACTATATCTATGTTTATGGTAAATTCACATTGTAATGAAGTAGAAGCTAAGGTTAAAATATGTAAATAATGGCAATGGACAAGGCTACTATAAATAGGGCCTTGGGTTCATTGTAGGGATCTTTTTGGTCATTCATATCTTGGACACTTACATGTACTCTTGGCTCCTTCCATGGAGATGGCCTTTTATGGTCTAGGGCTTATGGTAAGCTTGATATCCATCCTCATGGTGGTGAGAGGTTAAATCACTTACGCCTTATGCACATACCTTCTTTGCTACATGTGCATGTTGATTTCTCCTATTTTCATCATAATCACATGGATTTCTCCTATGCGTTTGTAATGCCCATCAAATGGATGCTAGATTTGGACTTAATGTGTTGATTTCTTGATATTTGGTCTGGATCCATTTCAATTCATATCAGAGCTTTGATTTTGATCCACTTTCTTGAATTTTCTTGAAAATATTTTGATTTTTCTTGATTTTCTTGATCAAGAAGATGGGAATAGGGAATTTGGAGGGTTGAATCTCTTTATCTTTGTTTATTTCTAAGCTTTTGGGGCCATGGGTTTGATTGGGACCAAATTTTGGGAGAGCTGCACCAAAAATTTGAATGCTTGGACCAAAATTGGGGGAAATTTCACTAATCTTTATTAGTGTCCTTAATCCAAACATTTTTCTTCTTTCTGCTTAATTTTGAGAGCGTAAGGTGCTTCAATCCCTTGCTAAACCCTAGCCATAGCTTATGGTTTCCATTTGTCTTACCAATAGCTTCACAAAGAGCCTTCTTATGATGGAATTCATGGGGCGGCTGATTTATTCTCGTGAGAAAGCTAGACCACTATGCACGTTTTCTTCATTTTTTGGAGCAAAAACCCTATCATTGGAGCTTGATATGCATCATTGAAGCTTGGTATGGCTTAGGGAGGACATTTAGCATTGAAATGTGTAACAAAGACGAGTTAGTGAATCACAGCCTCATGGCTACTGTGCACAGTGACGCCTCTTGAAGACCCTCTTTGGAGCCATTAACCATGGTATTTGAGGGTTGAAATCTGCCATAACAAGTTTAAGCAAGCATTAGACTCATAATAAGCTGCAAATGTCTCCATCCATCTCCTCTTTTTGGCCATGAGGACGTCTTGTGGGCTACGCACATTTCTTGGTGAGTGGAGCTTAACAACCCTAATCCATTGCTAATGTTACTTGAAAACTTTAATCAAAGGTCTAAGAAATAATATTCTAAATGGAGTGCTTCAAATTCTTGATCTCTTGAGATTAGGGTTTCCAAGGAATTTTCAGAATTTCTTCACCAAATTTTTGAGAAATTTCTTCATCAATCTTCGTTATCATGCTTGGCTACATTCAAACATGTGATCAATTTTTGAATGAGTAGGGGATTTCATGGGAACTCTCATTTTCTTGCAATTTGAAATTTCTTAGAAAAATTAGGGTTTCCTTCATCATCATATGTTGGGATCGAGCTACCTTCTATTCACTTTGATGCAATTGCTTTTCTATCAAGCCATTAATGCACATTACATGCTCTAATCAAATCATTAATCATCATATTTTTGGATACTTCTAAGATTAGTCATTCTTAGCTTTTCCTTGATGCATGGGAAGTCCTAGGGTTGCACATATTCCTTCATGATGTCTATTAACTCATGAATACAATGGTATTAATCACATGATGCATAATCACATACTTGGATGTGCTTGGTTTATTCATGGGAGCTAGCTTAAGCTCTTGAATGGTGAGCAAGCATATGGCTTCTCCAAGATTTGAAATAGTGATCTTCTTGGAAGTTCATTGATCAAGATTTGAATGCTTCCTTCATTAAGCCTTGATTACATGCTAATCAACTTACCAAGAAAATCATGGAAGCCACATTATGGTTATTGGATTGGCTTGATTAATGCATTATGGGAAGAGGGGATTGCATTGAGTAATGGATGCATTATGATGGACATGAATCAAGCTTATGCTCAATAATGTGGATGCCTTTCTTTGTATTCTTGAGCCCATGGTAAGGGGCTTTGTAGTATCGGAATCATTTGGGAAAAGCAAAAGGCTATTCGATCTATGAGTTGTAATGATTTGGCATGTTTTTATAAATGCCATTGGTATGTGTCTCATGCTCTCATCCATTTCTATGCTTTCCATTGATTCTTGAACTATTAGAAAGCCAGTTATGTGGTAAGGGTACCTTGGCAAGTGGTGGAGGCCAAGGGGAGAATGTCTTGAATCTGATTGCCTTGGAAAAGTGGTACATCAGAGGATTAGGTATATGGAATGAAGACACGGACTTAACTCTTGCCATCAGATTTCAAATTTTGGTAATAAGAGGTTGAGAAGGCGTGACCGAGAGATCAGTAAGCAAGAGCTCTCCATTGACTTGCTACACCAAATCAAATACAATTGACAATCAATGGGATTTTGCAAGGATGCATACTTGGCATTATTTGGCACATTGGTATTGATATATAGATTGAGATTGGCTCCTAAATGCACCAATGTCATGCCAAAATCTGGTCAAAATACCTTGCTTAGATGCTAATTGGATGCTTATTGATACCTTGGATATGCTGGGATACAAGCATGCATTGATTTGTAAGATGGTTGATTGGCTGACAATTTGACATAATCTCTAGTTTTCAAAAAAGTGTGATTCAGTTTGAGGGGTTTTGGAATGAACCTAAATTGAATTTTGGGGGTTATTTCACATCATTAGGGCTTCCCATAGAGCCCTCAACCACCCTATTTGGTTTCTAGGTTAAGGAGTCATACCCATTTCTCTATCGCATGCCCTGTTTGGATAGAATTTAAACCAAGTCTCGAATCATAAATTTGGCTGAACCATTGTGTTCTTCACTTGAAAAATAAATTAACCACCAAGTTTCAACTCATTTGGAGCATTGGAGTGCAAGCGGTGGACCAAACTATCATCATTTTGACTTGCGGGGGCAAAAGTCAAAATAGAGGCATATAGAGGGTTGACTGGACCAAAAGTGGCATCATAAGCTTACTCTTTATCCTAATATCTTCCTATCCTAGAACACCCAACTCTAACACTCCTACATCACCCGATTGCAAATTTGCCAAAACAGTCCTACTATGGCCGCAGTAAGCTGAGAGGTAGACCTAGAAAGCTTTCATTGTGGCAATGGAGGATATGGAAGGGGAGGAGTTGATGGAACAGGGCACTATGGATACAATGGAAGATCTTTAAGAGAAAATGGTTTGTGGAAGCACTCATAGAAATGTCTCTCAATCCATGGGTCAAACTTCAAAGTAAGTTAAAGGGCAGATGCGAATGTGGGAAGTGCCCAAAGGACACCTCTCAAAGTTTGCAAGCCATTTCAAATGATACACTCTTGAAATTTCTTGTGAATAGACTTGATTTTAAGCCACTCATGGATAGATTGGACATCATCAACCAAACCTTGAATTTAAAGTTTGAGTCTATGATGACTACCAAAATAGGAGTCATTGAAGATCAATTGAGGCAATCTATGAATCAGCACCATGAAGAAACTAATATGGATAAAATTGGTGGGATTCATGAGGGCAAGAAACCTATGAATGAAGTTCACTATGGTGGTCACAAGGGAGGTAAACAAGCTATGCAAGAGGCTTCTAGAAAGGCTCCTTTATTTGGATTTATGATGGATGCTAAGAAAACTTTCATCAAGGATTTGAGGCCTTCTTCATTTTAGCACGGTACTTCTCAAGTGAATAGAAAACCACCACAAGATTCATTCAAGCCTATGGACTCATGCTATGGAGATGCCAAGAGGATACCATATTATTCAAAATCAAATCAATCCATCATGGTAGATGAGGAGATGCTTGGGGATAAGGATGGGGTTGATCATGATTGGGACCATATGTTATTCATGAAAGGCAAAGGAAAGTTTATGATAGTTGGATGGAAACACCTTCTTTCATTAAGAAGCAATGCAAATATTTTGCTCAATTTGTAAATTCTTACATGCAATTCTCAATTGATGAGGATATCGATGAAGAGGATGTTGATGCAATGCAAGCAAGGAGCTATGCATTGTCAATGCCTAATGGTGGAGGAGAAATGAGCACTTGGATGTCCTCTAGGCAATACAAGGAGACAAAGGTCTCAAGATATGATAGTCAAACCGCAAGATTATGGATCTCTTATTGACACTTCATATGTAAATAAAATACATAGCCTTCAAGCTAATTTGCAACAAGGTGATCAGAGTTGTGGTTCTATTTCTAGGCAGAAGAATTCACTTCCACCATTGATGCACCAAGAGGGGACAAGTGCATTGAGGATGCCTATGCAACAAGGTGGGACAAATGAGAATGATATATATACCCATGTATCAAGTTGATGTACATGATGAGACACATAGTCAAACATTATTTTCTTCAAAGGGAGTGATTGGAAGAAGATGATGTGTAATGATTGATGTTCAAACCTCTGTTAAAACCTCTACAAGTGAAGCCAAGATAAACAAGGCTAATATATGTGAATTGTTGGTACCTACACTTAGCATTCCTCTTGCTTTGAGTGGGGATATAAGATCTACTATGCACTCAATGTTGCAAGATTTTGTCTTGATAAAATGAAAAAGAGGACTTCCATTTAGTATCACATTTGGTCATTGCATAGAGTATGACTATGTGGGTCTTTATGCACACATTGTGGATGTTGAAGTGGATGAGACACTTGCTGTAATTTATGGAAAGCAAGAAGATGAAGATACTTTGTTTCCAAATCTTTCTTGAAAAATCACCAATGTATCTATGGTTAAAGGGGATATACAAGCTGAAAATGGGTGTGATTGGACAGCTTTCATAAGTGCTTTGATTGAGGAATTTTCAGCTCATGTTATGATACCACGAGATTGTGAGGACATGGTCATTGATGACATTTTGGATGAGTTTTCATTTGTTGCTTATGAATGGGATGCTGAGTCATTTGTTGGTGATACACGTGATGACCATGCTTTGGATGATCATGCAGTAGGTGTGACTGCAATGCACTAGCATTGATCACTCAACGCATGGGTGAAGGAACACCATCCATGAGCAAGAAGAAGGGTAAGATTTCCATGAAAGCTTATTATCTTGTAATTTGGATTAGTATGAGTTAATTGTGATTAGCAATTCACATTGGCCTTTATACCATGGCTCCCTTTTCACACATACTTATTGATGTCCATCCTACTTAGCCTGGCCCATGAGCCTATGTCCCTCACAAGTTTACACATGGCCCCTTGGCTCAATACAACTTATGCTTGGCCCTTAGCCTCATGTGTACAATTTGTGTCTATCGCTTCATTACAAACCATCCCACCCAAATATGTTTTGTCCTCAAAACATGCAAAAAGTAAAACCATAGTATGGATGATTTACATAATCATCAACATGAACCACTTCGCACTTCTTTGCCAGAGCTATCCAAAAGAGCATGATTTGAGCCTTTGAGACCTCCAAAACGTCATCTAATGCTCCCCAACTCATTGTCTCAATCATGGCTAAGAAGTGTATATGTCAGCAGCAGCTGCATCCATTTGAACCTATTTTATGCGTCATAACATTAAATTACAACAAGCTATTTTTTACTATTTTGACTCAAGAATGCACCTTGGATGCATCAAAAAGGTGTTCCATCCCCTCCAACATAGAGGATGCGGGCTGCCATGTTGCTTCATCTTGAGGTAAACCTTTTCACTTTTGACAAGGTATTCATGCAAAGTGTGGTTGCATACCTTCTCTCTTTCTCTCCCAACACCTTCTCAGGAATGTACTCCACCATGCCACCTTCACTCATGGGTGGAATCTCATCCAATACTTGCACCTCTAGCCCAACATATTCCTTAAATGTGTATAAATGAAAGACATCATGTATCCTTGTAGTAGATGGAAGTAGCAATAGATAAGCCACTTCACCAACCCTTCTCAATACTTTGTATGGCCCATAATAACGGTGTGCAAGCTTTGTGTCAGTACTACCTTTGAGAGATCCATATCGAAGAATAGGTATCCTCAAGAACACAAAGTCCCCTTCTTTGAACTCCAATGGCCTTCAATGTGCATCTTCATCTTCTCTTAATACTTATTGATGTTCTCTTTGTTCTTGCTACTCCAACCTCCTAGCTATACACACGAACACCCACCAATGCATGTGCGAGCTCATTACTGCCATGGAAAGGCGTCTGGTCTCCCCAAGATGAACACCACCCATTGCGTGATCACAACTCGCCATTAAAATAAGAAGAAAGGCTCTTTGTGAGTTGGTGCTCAAGGGAAACTCACGGACAAGAGACTCGTGCCAACTTCATATGCAATACCAATGCATAGTTCAAACCTTGTAGGAGAGGTGGCATGCACGCATGAAGGACCACCACTTACTTTGCTCTTTTGGGTGTCCACTACAAATTTGGAGACTAGAGGAGCGCTACCTCGCCAGTCGGCCTACATAAACAAAAAAAAACAATAAGAATGGCAAGAGAGAGAGAGAGAGAGAGAGAGAGAGAGAGAGAGAGAGAGAGAGAGAGAGAGAGAGAGAGAGAGAGAGAGAGAGAGAGAGAGAGAGGAGGCTCACCCAAGAGACAAAGTATCTACCCTTGCAAAGAGAGTGAGAAAGAGGGGTAGGTAGCACAATCTCTCAAAGTACCTGCACAAACACACATATGTATATAAATCAAAACAGCAAGCAAGAGAGAGAGAGAGAGAGAGAGAGAGAGAGAGAGAGAGAGAGAGAGAGAGAGAGAGAGAGAGAGAGATCACCCACAACAACTAGCAACTAGCAACAACAAGATGGAGGAGACACGAAGACAAAGACGTGAAGAAGATTGGAATCGAGGAGGAGACACGATGAAGAGGAACTTGAATTTTGGAAGGGATATGAATTCGGCCTCTGCAACGACGACTCTACACACTGGAACGTAGTCTGCATAGAGGGAGGGCAGTGGTGGGTCTAAAATGAGGGGACATCATTTTTGGACCTAATGGGCTAGTTTCAGGAGGTCAACCTTGATCTGGCGCGTGAATTATAATCACGGCTTATAACGAAGAGTGAATCTTATGTGAAGTTATGGACTGACAACATATATTAGGTAATTTGTATGTGTTTTTTTAAAACACTCGTGTTTGTTTTGTTTTTTCAGCGTAAATTGGGGTTTGCTTCTATACAAATTGCACAAAATATATGTTACTTCAATCTCTTTCACCTCATCAATGATTATGCCTACTGCACGGGCTTGCCGCCGATGGCATGAAGATAATGGCAAAATACCATCAACAGAGGTTTGCAAACGCTCTCTAGCTGTATAGAAATTAGTGTTAAAATAATCCTAAAATGGGGTTGATCATAGTGATAGAGATAGATTAAGCAACATAATTAGGGTGGGTTAAACCACTCTAAGAACTCCATAAGAGAGAGAGAGATTTTACACTCAACACTCAATTCTATTGCATATCACAAATGAACCATACAATGATATAGACCATCTAGCCTTATCCCACTTTACACATCATCATCCATGTGGCACTACCTTTTCCACTCTTTTGGTCAACACTCACACACCATACATGTGTCATTCTTATCTTACCACAATATCTTGCCCCTCTAGGGTGCTTTCACACAACTCAACCAAATAACCCATTCATTTTACATTGCACATTTCAACACCCCTCCTCAATGTAAACTTGGGTGTGTGCATAAAATCTCTCCAATCTGATCAACTCATCTCTCACCCCATCAATTTTGGCATTAGCAATCTCAACACTCCCCCTCAATGCAAATTGGAGTGTTCAACAAGTGCATGTGCATGTGTCTACCATCCTACACGAAGTCCAATTTGAGCCACCTCGCTCACAACGGAACCACTGAGTCCAATTTTAACATAAATGTTTGGGTGGGAACCAAACCATGAAGTGCGATGACTATGCATGCACAACTCAATGCACACCACATTACAAACCGTTTCGAGCACCCACCATGGGCTCGCGCAGGGGACCCTCATAAATTTGGGTGAGAGAAAATAAAATCCTTTTTATGCGTGCAAGCAAGGGCAGGGTACCCACAAAATCAAAGTGGTCAAAATAATTTCCACGGATTTATTTTTACAAGCCAATATTTTCCTGCTATTTCAGGACGATATAAATTTTGTGTGATTATTACAATTTTCCTTGTGGCCATAGCCAAGCAAGAGATCAGTGGTGTAAACATCTTCTTGTGGAAAAATACAACTTGGGCTCTACACTACATGTGTGAAACCACTTATATAGGGCACTTTTGACACCAACCATTTTAATGTTGTTTAACACCTTATCTTTTAAGTGGCGATTTTCACTCACACCACAAAAAAACAGGAGATTACGTTGTGAGTTTGTTGTCACTAAAGCTCCATGTTCTCTGCACGGGCTGTGGTGTGTGGCCCTTATCCACCCACTACCTCCTCTCTTGTTTGCTTTTGCGCATCATCGCCTATGTGCTCCAAAGGTCGTCGCTTGCCTCTGATGCTTCGATAGTAGGAATATACTTTCAATCCCTTAAGTTCATGTACACGTAATGCTCCCTTGCTACTAGTGTTGTTTGCTTTGATGCTCACCTACTGTTCGTGAGGCAGTCTCTCTATAGATGGCAGTTTTAGTTGCAGAGCTCTTTCTAGGTGGGCATCTGTGCAATAATCTACTATTGGTTGCCTTTCTCTCATACTTTATGACCAATTGCATTACCCAACTCCAAGCCTCCTTTGGGCCTTTTACTACGCATGTGTTGTAGCCTGCAAACTATTTGTAATCATGCCATCTTCTTTGTACCTTTTAGGAACCATCTTCATGGTCTTCTCCACACGAGCTCTCACTTGAGCTCCATTATGTGCATGCTTCTCTTGCATACACCATTTTCAAGGTTGCTTCTTCTTCATGGATTTCCTACAAGAAACCCGAGGTGCATAATCTTGTGAAAGCCAACTTGCTTCCAGCTCTATTGCCCTTCTTCCATGAGAAATTCCGTAAGCCATGCCCTTCCGGCATGCTCCAAATTGAGCTGCAAACCGGCCCCACTTGCCATTGACACAAACAAGCATGCACCTTCAATACACTCCTTGCCCAAAATGAAAGAGCCATGGGATTCACAAATCCCACACATAGCAACCCTTCTCAAATATGAACATTCTTCCATGCTCAAATACCAAATTAGAGGCAAAATCACCAAAAATACCTTCACAAATCTCATTGGCAGCTTCTCCTTGATGGATATCAAAGACTCCATAGCCTTAGTGGACCTCTATATGCTTCGTTTGTTGCGAGCATGAAAAACTGGGTTCCTGGCCAACGGTATACCAGCCCAATCAGCATCTGTGTACCCATGTACACATATCTCTGTCTCCCAGTTTCATAAAATAGTCCACAATGCAAAGTAGACCTCACATACCTCAGTATGCGTCTCAATACATCCAAATGCGGCTTTTGAGGAACCTGCATAAACTGACTCACCAACCCAATAGCATAGCTCAAATCTGGCCTGGTGATCGTTATGTAGATCAAGCTTCCTACTATGCGTCTATCTCTATTTCTCTCAAATTGGCCAACTCTCTCTCTAACTCTCTATAGCACTCTCTCTCTCTCTCTCTCTCTCTCTTTCTCTCTCTAACTGTCTCTATCTATATTTCTCTCTCTAACACTCACTTTTTCTCTCTAACCTACTCTCTTTACCTTTCTCTTACTCGCTCTCTAACTCTTTCTAGCTCTCTCTCTTTAACTCACTATAGTTCTCTCTCTCTCTCTCTCTCTCTCTCTCTCTCTCTCTCTCTCTCTCTCTAACTCTCTCATACTCTCATACTTTCTCTAACTCTCTATTTCTCTAGAATTGGCCAACTCTCTCTAACACACCCTCTCTCTCTCTCTCTCTCTCTCTCTCTCTCTCTCTCTCTCTCTCTCTTAACACTCTCTCTCTCTAGCTCTCTTTATTTCTCTAACACTCTCTAACTCACTCTCTTTACCTTTCTCTAATTCTCTCTTTTTAACTTTCTTTAACTATCTCAATCTCTCGTACTTTGTCTAACTCTCTTTATTTCAATTGAATTGGCTAACTTTCAACTCTCTTTAACTATCTCAATCTCTTACTTTCTTGAAGTCTCTCTATTTCTCTCAAATTGACTTTCTCTCTCTCTCTCTCTCTCTCTCTCTCTCTCTCACTCTTTCTCTCTCTAACTCTCTCTCTATCTCTCTCTACCTCACTCTCACTCACTGTCTACCTCACTTTCACTCACTCTCTCTTTAACTCTCTCTCTAACCCTCTATTTCTCTCAAATTGGCCAACTCTCTCTCGCTCTCTCTCTCTCTCTCTCTCTCTCTCTCTCTCTCTCTCTCTCTCTCTCTCTACGCCTTTCTCTAACTCTCTCTCCATAACTTACTCTCTTTAGCTTTCTCTAACTCACTCTCTAACTCTCTCTAACTCTCTCTAACTAACTTACTCTCTTTACCTTTCTCTAACTTAATCTATAAACAACTCACTCTAGCTCACTCTCTAACTCTCTCTCTCTCTCTCTCTCTCTCTCTCTAACACTCACTCTCTCTCTTTAATTCTCTCCTTTAACTCTCTCAATCTCTCTTATTCTCTCTATTTCTCTTGAACTCGCCAACTTTCTCTCCCTCTTTCTCTCTCTCTAGCTTACTCTCTCTCTCTCTCTCTCTCTCTCTCTCTCTCTCTCTCTTTCTCTAACTTTCTCAAACTAGCCAACTCTCTCTCTAACTCTCTCTCTAATTCTCTTTGGGAGGAGAACTTTACTGATGAAGAATCTGGAAGTGATTGTTGCGAAATTATGGATGGGCTCATCTGGGCACGGAACTTGTTAGTTTCTGGTCTCCTTCTTGAGAGTCTTGGTACCAACGCCCAACCCTCAGCTCCTTCGGGCCTTGGTAGTGCAGCATCGCCACCCGTCGTGCTGGAATGGCTCATTGGGTTTCCTTAAAGTATCCAAAGGTCTATGGTAAGAAAAGGAGGATCGATACCCATGTCGCCAAATTTAAGAATATTTGGTGCGCCAATGGTATGCCACCCACTGTTCCCACAGTTACCAAGCGGAATGCCTTCAGTTGTACTTTTAATGGTCAGAAAACCAATTAGCATGCTCAATACAACCCTAATTATTTTCTTACTTGTGAGATCCTATAAGATGCTTTTCTTTCACCGTTTTTGGAAAGACAAGGCCTCTTCCCAAGTGTTGGATAAGCTTCATCGATTGTGTTGGAACAAAAGAGCTTGTATAGTGGAGGATTATGCAGCACGCTTCTATAATCTTCGCAGTCGAGCGGATCTTGCGGATTGACTAACTGAATCCTTGATGGGGAGTGGTTTGTTTGTGGATTGGAAAAGAAGCTAAAACCAGCTGTGTTGCTTCAATGGATCTCACAGTTGGGGGCTTTGATGCACTGGTGGAAGCCACCCAGTGTGCTCAGCATAGCTTGACAAATCGAACTTATAAGAAGGAAAAGCATAAGTAAGATTCTGATTCCTCGGATCATTAGGACCAAAAAGCGGAGGAAACTTCAGATGGTGCAGACTTGGATTTGGATTTAGATTTAGACTCAAAGCACCAGAACCGGAAGACATGGAAGCTAGATAAGAAAGTTGAAGAACGACTGTTGGCAATATTGGCAAAGTTCACCGGAGGAAGTGCGGGCGGGATTGGATCCAGATTTTGTGATGTCTGGTGTGCCAAGTGCTCCAACGAAGGTCATACCAAGGAGGAGTGCAAGCTAACCTTGTATTGTGCAATCTATCAAACCACCACTCACAGCACAAAAGCTTGCAGATACAATAGTTGTGTTCATCGTCTGCAAACGAGCGACCGGTCCAGTGCAACCTAGTGTTTTTGTACAACAAGTGTAACCCATTAATCCGGTAAATGATGGCTCACCACCTTATTGTCCTTATATGGGCACGGAAGATTCGGAGGTGCATCCGGTGGCAATTTTCACTATTATTGCTATAAAACCCCTGGTTACCAGGCAAGTCTGAATGTCGGTCCTCTAGAAGTGCCATCAAGGGGAATTATAACAAAATTAGATGGAGGGGTTTGTGTTGTTGCAAGCTTTGGCAATTAATATGGTCCATATTAAATCTCTTCCTGTGAAAGAGTCCACCAATGGCTGTAGTACTGGTAGTGACATGAACACAGGAGCCAGTGATAAGAGAAAAGCATGATTTGCCAAGGACAAAGGACAAACCCATAGATTGGGCGAAACAAAAGCATGTCCACGAGCAGGTTGCCAAGTTCATGCTGCGAGAAGCACAAGGGGAAATCCAGAACAATCAACAAGCTCCTTCCCAGACCCAAGTGGTTGAGTGCCGTCCTACCGGGCAAGTACGACTTTGCATTCAGCAAAGCATAGTAAGGCAAGTACGCTTATCGTTTTTAATTCTGGGAAGCCCAACAAAGGCCAAAGTAAGAAGCAATTGCAGATGGAATGGGAAGATTCCAATATATGGAAGGAAATCACTAAAGTCAAAGGAGGCTGAAAAGTGCTAGTTCGTGCACAGGATGTGTGAAAGAAATCCAGTATGATGATACTCAGTTGAAAAGGCAAGAAGCTATACACAAGCTATAAGAAGCAAGAAGCTTCATTCAGATGGGGGAGTAGACCCCGATGAATGAAGACAAGTCCATTAAGTCAAAATGATTCTATTTGAGAGTTTGGAAAGAAAAACTCCAGATGTGGAGAGACGATAGCTCTTGAGTACAATCTATGGGAAGATCTAAAGAATATGAAGCTTGACATGACATTGGATGAGATGTTGTGTCAGGTACCCAATTACCGCACACAGTTAATCCAAAAGCTTGTGGTGGCTGAAGATTACCTTGTTGAGGTTTCACTCGCAATGGTCTGCACTTAGGAAGAGAAAGAGGATCGGTGAACCTTTAAAGTCCAATCGGTTGTGGATTGGGATGAGGTAGTTCCAGAAGTAACAGTTCAAATACATGGGAAGACCATCAAAGGTGTGGTCCTTGATGGGACGGATCCAGAGTGAATATTATCACAAATAAAAACCACCGGGAACTGCACATCCTGGATCAAGAATTGGAATCGGCTCTGTTTCTGATCCAAATGGCAAATCAACAAATAGTAAAGCCGTTTGGGTCAATGCAAAATTCTGAAATCCAGATAGAGTGTTGAAAATGGAAGGAGTCTTACCCCATGTTATTGGGAAGGTCATGGATGAGACAAGAAAAGCTTAAACACAACTAGGCAACAGATTAGATTACAATTCGGAACAATAGGAAGAAGAAAATCTGGGTACAGGTGGCATCTCATGATATGTTGCAACAATCTATCCGCTGCCCCCCAGTTTGTGTTGAAGGATTGAATAAGCTGCAAGGAGTAGATGCGGATGCAGAGGAATAATTTATTAACCAAAATCTGGATTTAGCATCCCTCTTTGAGGTGGATGTGGATAAAATTGTTTCTCATTATACTCCAACTCTGGATATGGCCAAGTCCCCACTATCCCAGAGCACTCTCTTGGATGACATGGGTGTATCGAAAGAAGTTCAAGCTCTGATCGCATGGCATAATAAAATCATGAGAGGGATATGAAGCATATCAGGTCACAACAGATGAACTAGAAGACAAGAATCTGGGAGATGAAGAGGATTTGAAGATGGTCTGGGCCATCAGTAAGCTTGATGCAGATTTAAACAGAATCTCCAACTATTAAAATCACATGTGGATTTATTTTCTTGGAGTTACAAGGATATGAAGGGAGTTGATCTTCAATACTCTTAGCATTATATCAATCTTAAGGAGGATGCTGTTCCAATCAGGCAACAGAGGTATAGGATGAACCCTAATTATGCAAAGCAGGTTAGGGAAGAAATTGATAAACTTTTGAAAGTGGGGTTCATTTATCTGGAGGATAAGGTGACCTGGTTTGTCCCCAATAGTGATTGTACCAAAGAAGAATGGGAAGCTCCAAGTCTGTGTAGATTATCGAAAGCTTAATGTAGTGACTCTCAGACAAATCCGTTTTCGCTTCCATTTATAGATTCAGTGTTGGATGATGTTGCATGGTATGAAATGTATTCTTTCTTAGATGGCTTTAGTGGATATAATCAGGTCTTGATGGATCTCGATGATCGGGAGAAGACAACGTTTGTTATAGAATGGGGAGCATTTGTTTCTAATGTGATGACATTTGGTCTTAAGAATGCTCCAACAACATTTCAACGAATGGTTCAGGAGGTTTTCTATGATTACTTACTTGGTCACTTTCATGGGAGTATTCTTAGATGATTTAGTGTCTTCAGCAAGATGGTGGAGCATCTTCTATATGCACTCTATCTAGAGAGGTGACCTACTTCTCGCTTAAGTCTCAATCCGGCTAAATGCGCCTTTGCAATGACTAGTGGAATCCTTTTAGGGCATGTAGTGTCAGCAGCCAAAATTATGTTGGATTCCAAGAAGGTGGAAGTAATCAAAGCTTTAATGGCGCCTTGTAACATCAAGGAATTAGGGAGAAATTTGGGTCAGATTAAATGGCATAATAGATTCTTGCGGTATCTAGCAGATGTGGCTTATCCAAAATATCATCTCACACGAAGAAGGATGCTTTGTACGAATGGTCGAATACCTATCATCAGCATGCTTTCTGATAATCCTAGAAAGATTAACTAAGGGATTAATTAAACTCTTCTTATTATTTACTCTCTTGAATTTAAAAAATTATGTAGATTAAAGTTCTATAAATCTAATTTAGGTTAATTTAAGTTAAATAAAGAATGATAAAAATGAGAAATGGTCAGCCATACAAAGGAGGTTATGACAAATTTTTTCAAAATTTTGTGGAAAAGAAAGTTTATTTTTATGTTATTCCAAAAGAGTAATTCCCACCATTTTTACATCTAAAAGAAATATTCTAATTACTCTATGTACATATTCACCTATGAATATGCATGGATATCACTAATATTAATTAATAAATTTGATTTCTATGCATAGAAAGATGCATAATGGAAATTTTTTATTACAAAAGTATTATCTCATTAAATTTGATTTTTATGCATAGAAAGATGCATAAATAATTTTTTTAATTACAAAAGTGTTATTCTTATTAAAGTTGTTTTTTATGCATAGAAAGATGCATAAAGTATTTTTTTATTATAAAAGAGTTATTCTTATAAAAATTGATTTTTATGCATAAATAGATGCATAAAGAAATTCTTTTTATTTTAAAAGTGTTATTCCTATTAAATTTGATTTTATGCATAAATAGATGCATGAAAGGATTTTTTTAATATAAAAGTGTTATTCCCATTGAAGTTGATTTTTATGCATAAATATATGCATAAAAGGATTTTTTTAAATATAAAGTGTTATTCCCACTGAAGTTGGTTTTTATGCATAAATAGATGCATAAAGAATTTTTATATCAAAATTAGAATTCTCTTAAATTCTATGAGTATTTGATAAATGAATAATTAAATACTCTAAGAGAGGAATTTCTATCGTTTTATATTCACACGGATTGTAAAAAGAGAATTCAAGAAATCCATCGAGATCAAAATATTCAGATAAATGATTAATCTATTCCTCATTGGAATTCATAACTAATTTAGAAATCAGTTAAGTGAATATTCAAAGAAAGAAATTTAGTAAAATAGTAACTGAATTATCAAACGTTTTCGAGAAAGATAGATCAGGAAAAATCTTATCCGACTCGAACCTGGAATCAGACTATGACCAAGACCAAACTCTTTGGTCAGTTTCGAGGAAAGAAGGTGTGACCAGTTTAGAAAAATACACTCAAAACTCCCACCAAATCTGAAACTCAGTTGAGACACTTCAAATTGATCTGTGGATCAAGGTTATAGAATTCGAGGAATTTTGGTATGAAATTCAGAATTTTGATCAAGAAGTTTTCAAGAAATCAAACTGAAAACTTGCATAGAAATGAGATGTCATGTCATGGAAATCGGGATGTAAATGAATGATATGGGATGTGAATGGATGTGAATGTGTATGTGAAGAATGAATATGGATATGTATATGAAGAATGGATGTGAATGTGTATGTGAAAATGGATGTGAATGTGTATGTGAAGAATGGATATGGATATGTATGTGAAGAATGGATGTGAATGTGTATGTGAAAATGGATGTGAATGTGTATGTGAAGAATGGATATGGATATGTATGTGAAGAATGGATGTGAATGTGTATGTGAAAATGGATGTGAAGAATGGATATGGATATGTATGTAAATGTGTATGTGAAGAATGGATGTGAATGTGTATGTGAAAATGGATGTGAATGTGTAGTGAAGAATGGATATGGATGTGTATGTGAAGAATGGATGTGAATGTGTATGTGAAGAATGGATATGGATGTGTATGTGAGGATGGATGTGAATACGTATGTGAAGAATGGATGTGAATGAGTATGTGAAAGAATGGATGTGAATGAGTATGTGTGGATGTATGTGAAAGAATGGATGTGGATGTGTGTGTGAAAGAATGTGATGTGATGTAAAGATATGTGACATGAATATATGTGGATGTGAAGTGGTAGATATGCATGTATGGATAGATGTGAATAGTCGTACATGTGAATGATTGGATGGATCTGGATGAATGAGATGAGATGTTTATGAATGAGATATGATGTGGATAGAATGTGAACGATTGGATGGATCTGGATGAATAGATGAGATGTTTATGAATGAGATATGATGTGGATAGAATGTATGTGATGGGATGGTTATGAGAATGAATGTGGTGGATATGAATGAATGAATGTGATGGATATGAATGAATGTGGTTATTGGCTTTGGATGAGGAGATTGCAGAGTATCTGGACATCTGATGTCGTTCAATGTCAGAAGACGTTGTGGATTGATCAAAATACAAAATTCTAGTTTTTTGATGTTGATGATCCGGTTTTATTATTCAATTCTAGAATGGGTTCTCATCTGGGTAAACTTAAGTTATAATGGACCGGCTCATACCAGATATCTTCCAAACTCGGCACCGATACATTTGAATTAATGACACTAGATGGTGTGAAATCCAAGCTCGTGAATGGTTTCTGATTAAAGCCTTATTTTGAACGGTTACCAAAAACAACGTCTGTTCCATTGTACACTATTATTGTCATGCACATACCTACCATGTGTCCTAGCTATGACAATCTGCTACATTATACATTGGATATTTGGCAAATATGGCACATCTAGTACTTGTGGTACACATAGCACATACTATTTGACATAAATATCTCAACTAATTAGGATGTATGCTTAGCCAACATAAGGGTACATGTTTTCTTCTAGGATTGCATGGCGTAATATAGATACGTGTGTATTGTCTCACCTAAATGGTATAAATATATGAATATTGTCTCACCTAAATGGTATAAATATATGAATATTGTCATGAATAAGGTCTTGATTCTTGTTGCTTCAGAATTATGGATGTTGTGTTGCTCCTGATTGCAACCAAGTTATGCTTGAGAGGGCAAAGGGCTTGATGGGTTGAAATCAAAGCTAGAACAGAGCATTGCTAAGTTGGGCACATGCTATGTATACCTACTAGTAGCTAAAAGTGATGCTTCAAGTGTAACTAAGACATTGGATTTTCAGGTATAGAAAAAGAAATGACTGAAGATCCTATGGAAGTGCCAGAGCACATATCCATGCAAACCACTCATAAATTTACTATGTATTTTTATATGATACACAAGTTCATTTTTAATACACAATTCAATTTTCAATTATGTGTCCACATGTATGCTTTTAGAACAATACTCACACACCATCCCAACAAAGGTGGTCAATTCCATAACCTAAGACGACCCAACCACACCAATGGTGCCAAGGGCAAGTGAAGCTGAGTCAACATTAGGCAATGATTTGATTGACACGTTGGCAGAGATATGTGTGGAGGCTAACCGAAGAGAAATCCATCCCCAAGAAAAAACTATATGTAAAGCAGAAGCTATATTCTAGTGATAAGTCAAAGCACTCTGATGATGTTCATTAACGATGTGGCATTCCATTGTTTTCATGTTGTAGTCCAAGGGTAAGATTGCTGGAAAAATGGATTTTTTCTTCTAATTTAGTCTTCTTGTTTTTTTCATTTGTGTGTACCTTTTCCTTGTTGCATCTCTTGACTGATCCATTTGCACAAAACTATTTTCATGGGAGTTATGTAGAAATGGTTCAATTGCATTTCCTTGTATACTATTTAAACACATGCACAATTCATTGTACACTTCACACTACATGGTTAAGGTATAGAGTGGAAAAATGTGTATTGTTAATTATTTTTCTCTTGTGCATGTTGTAGATATGTCGTCGGACTATGCCCAGAATAGGACCAAAAACACACTCGATCACGTCCGTCGTCTGGTAGTGCAGTTTCGCTCGCTTGACATAGACGTGCAAAGCCACCCTCTTGAGAAAAACCATCTGAGAAAAGGGCAGAGAAGCCACCGAAGTACACGGTGCCAAAGGCTTATAAGAATGCTGCAGCACTAAAAAAATTCAAACAAAGCTGGTAGCTCTACATAGCGTGTAGTGCCCTCAAAGAAGGATTCTCCATTGCCACAACCTATATATATAGATCAGGAGCATGCAAAGGCTTTTACACTAACTACTCTTGATTTAGCTGTTCTAAAGAAAAAAAACAAGGATTCTTCTTTGCCACAACCTATAGATTAGGAGCATGCAAAGGATTCTACAGTAATTACTCTTGATTTTTAGCTGTTCCAAAGAGAAATTAGCGATGCAGGAGAGAATCTTGAGAAAAAGAGCAATGCCGCGAGAGAAGCTTGATGAGGAGTGAACCATTGTTGAAGTAGGAATAAAGTTTGATGCAATGTCCACATGTGGTACAGATGACAATGTCTAGCCAAGATCAATGATGCAAATATGGCAAGTGTAATAGATAATGGGAATGCTACAATCTTATGTACTAATGCAGTTAATATGGACATCAAGGTTGCAAGTGTTAATGATGTTGATGTGGCTAGTTCTGTGGATGTAAAAGCCGAAGGAGACAACACAACAATGCTTGAGGCGGCAGCCTGCATAAATGCAAGTGTTGATGCAGGCACTACAGAAGTTAAAGGTAGCAATGATGCACTAGGGGATGAATCAAAGGATACTGCTAAACTTGCACCTATAAATGCAAGTGTTGATGTGGATGTCAAAGAAGTTAATGTGAATGTTGATGCTATTACATATGATGCAAGAACTGAATGAAGTTGATGACCTTGTACCTATTAATTCTTGCAAGTGTTCTTTTGGGAACTACAGGAGATAATGTGAATACCGATACAACTGTGCATGAGGTGCATGGCGATGCTTCAAAGGATGATGTGAATGGCAATGCAAGTATTGATGTGGGCAACAATTCTAAGACGTGATGCACTACTATTTCTTCAATGTTGTGGGCAACACTTCTCTTGCATTATGGAGTAATTGAACGACTAAAAATTTGGATGCAACCATGCAAACATTTTTTTCAGAACTGAATAGAGGCATATTTCTTGATGTCATCTCATAGGAGAGGTGTTGACAAGCTAATTTTTGTCTAGCCCATACGCATGGGGTCCCTTCAGAGCAAGGGATAGTAGTAAGCCTATCTTTATTAAGTTTTTGAATGACATGTGCCACTATTATCCAATGTTTAATGTAGATAACACTTTTCTTGTAGCCCGATTTTGTAGATGATACATGCACCAATAGCATGCCAAACCCATGGGAGTGTTGCATATGTCCTCCCTCATTTGACCCAGAGGATGGTGATCAAACCCCCAATTTTCTAACTGAAACTTTATTCCCTTAAGTTGGCTGGTGAGCTAGAGAACTACTGAAAATCCCACAAAATTTTCATGGACAAACATGATGCATAATCCCAAGGACACCTTGTCTACCCTTGTGATGGAGCACCACAATAGTTTGCAATGATCAAGGATCAAGTGGTGATGTAAGTCCTTTTGTAGCATATGTTTTTGTGACTATATAGCAGCTGTTACTACGGGTCAATGCTGATTTCCCCCATATACAAATGTATATATGTAGCTATTTTTTTGTGACTATATAGCTACTTATAGGTTAATGGTGATTTCCCCCATATATGGCTGTATATATTTAGCTATTTTTTAATTACTACATAGCTGTTTTTTAATGACTATATATAGCTAGTTTGCTTTGCATGTGTGCTATATAGCAGGCTCACTACTAGAAATAAACAATTAGACATAGAACATTTAGGAGTGGTGCTATCTTACATGGGCTAGTAAGTGTGCTAAAGGTTCATTGACACCCCAATCAGGCTAGTGTGTTTTGTGCTATATAGCACACACTGTGCTATATAACACCAAAAAAAGATCGTGTTTTTTCATAATAAAAAATAGTTGGATACTTGAAGGCATGCATAATGAAGTGGAAATAAGAAGAGATATTCCATTGATGGAAAAAAAATTCTAGAGGAAAAAACCCCTCCTACAAAGGGCAAAAAGTGCCATGGATACAAAGTCTAGGAGGACAAAATGTTAGGGCATCTATCAAGATGTCTCATAGGGCATGGCATTGTAAATGGACTCATAGAATACATAGCACAAGTAGTGTTTCTTAGAGGCAACATCCACCAAGGGCATGCCAAACTTGATTGTCCCCTAATAAGGTGAGAGTACATGTAACTAACACCCATGTTGTCAAGAAAAGTGTAGTGCTTAGGGTTCTCCTTTTGTTGTTTAAAATAATACCCTGTAATAACATATGTGTCTCTTGAACATCTATTTTTCCATTGATCTTTAAGAGATCTTTCTGTCTTCCACTTTGGCTTTACACATTTCAAAAGATAGAACTCTACAGTTTCTTCATTATTGGCCTTTGCATTCATAGCATGGTTGTCACCCTCATTGAGTAATTCACTTAGTATATCCAAGGATCCCTTAAACATAGTTGTGTCATCTTCACACTCTTCTGCAGGTGTCTCCTTTGGTACTACACTATCATTCTATTCATGTTTTGGGGATGCAACTGAATTATAGCATGTTTTGTAGGTGTCTTCATTATTGGCCTATTCATTCATAGCATAGTTGTCACCCTCATTGAGTAATTCACTTAGTATATCCAAGGATCCCTTAAACATAGCTATGTCATCTCGACACTCTTCTACTACTGCTGTTGTATGTGTCTCCTTTGGTACTACACTAGCATTCTATTCGTGTTTTAGGGATGCAATTGATTCTTTTGAGATAGAGGTTTGAGTTGCCCACTTATGAACATAGGACTCATTATCAAACAAGACCTCCAATGACCTCTAAAGGATCGATATCCTTGTACTGTCTCCTCACAATCCCATGGCTTACACCTATCCACATCACCAATGTTCACCAACCAGAATTTCCTTTTTATGGCAGGGGTTTCCTTAGTGGGCAGTGCATAAGATATGGATTCACCATTGGACATTGTTTTTGTCAAAAACTTAACAACATCTATAACCTACCTAAGAACAACACCATCACTCTTGCGTTGTTCATGCATTAGGGCCCTCTTCACTACAGTGCTAGTGACATCGTGCTCCCCCTTGCCCCCTTGCCATGGCATGATCCAAAAAATCCATGTCTTCTTGACACTATTAGTTGGTAAAATCACCCAACAAAGTCGAATGGCCTTGCACCTTTGAACTGCGAAGCTGCACCATCTGACCACACCCAATGCTTCTTGAAATTTAAACCCTGTTCTTTAAGCCACTGGTTACAAAGAAGGAAACAATGTTAAGCCGACTAACACAAGGAGCTTCAATGAAAATTCTATGCACAAAGAGCTTTAATGGCACTTTTGTGCATAGAGAATTCAAAGGAGAGAGAGAGAGAGAGAGAGAGAGAGAGAGAGAGAGAGAGAGAGAGAGAGAGAGAGAGAGAGAGAGGACTTAAGCGACTAACACAAGGAGCTTCAATGGAAATTCTATGCACAAAGAGCTTTAAATGCACTTCTCTAGATAGAGAATTCAAAGGGGAGAGAGAGAGAGAGAGAGAGAGAGAGAGAGAGAGAGAGAGAGAGAGAGAGAGAGGACCTAAGCTACTAACACATAGAGCATCAATGGCAATTCTCTACATATAGAGCTTCGATGGCATTTCTCTAGAGCATAGATAATTGAGAGAGAGAGACTCGCTCACTCAGAGTAGTGGAGTGGTGAGATGTTTCAGTTAGTTTCTTTTTTTTAAAACTTTAATTTCTTTACTTTTTCTAAATCCTTTTTGATACTTTAAATTTTCAACTATGTTTCTAGAGATATCTCAATATTTGGTGTCCATGGACACTAACTATTGAGCCACCATTTCATGGTTTTACCCTTTACTATATGTATATATAATGCATGCCCATTATGTGGACCTCGATTGGATGCTCGTTACTCTACATCACTTTGAAGGACATTGTACGAGGGTCATGTGGGATATCTCCCTGAGGATCACGAATTACAAGAGGGAAATCTAGGCCGACCACCTCCGTCTTTAAAGACAAGTGACTGGAAGACACAATGGTGGGATAATGGAAATTTTTCACCCCCGGGGATGAAGAGGCTCTCCATTTTCCACAAACTTCCTTATTGGAGTGATCTTCTTCTTAATCATCTACTAGACCCAATGCACATATTCAAGAATATAGCTTATGTGATTTGGAAAACCATAAGTGGGGCTAAAGAAAAAAAGGGCCAAAGGAATGATCTAAAGGAAGTTGGAGATAGTATGGAAGAATTATAGCCACAACCATGATCTGATGGGAAGGTGGTGCTACCTAAAGCACCTTGGGTCTCAAGTAAACTGGACAAAAAATAGGTAACGAGGACTAGTGCCTAGTTTTGAACCCTGTCCGGATGTATGCATTTCCTAAAGGGTGCATTTACAAAGGATGAAAATCTTGCTAGCTTAAAGTCCCACAATTGGCACAAATTTCTACAATTTGAGCTTCCAATAACAATAAAGAGATGGCTCACTCTAAAGACATAAGAGCTACCATATAGTTGCAGGGACTATCCATAGTCATTGGATGTTTTTCTAGAGAGATTCATGAAAACTCTAAAGGGATATGTTTGTCAATGAGCTCACCCAAAAGGTAGTATGATTGAAGGATGACTTCTATAAGAATCTCTTGTTAACATAGTAGAAGGAAATGGGCTCGTAAGGACGATGGACAACACCTTACGAGAGGAGGAGTCGAACAACAAGAAACCTACCATACCCTCTAGACTTGCACAACTACTTGCCTTCCTTTCAAGTAGATGGCTTAATAACACAAGCAAAACATGATGTTGAGGCTATATTGAGGAGGAGAAGAAGATTTCCGAAGGTTGTGATTAGCATGTAAGTGATCAATGATCTCCTTGATTATTATCTCATTAATAAATAAAAAGTCTATTTATCATGCATCAAATTATAGGATAATTCTTGTTGTGCTTGCAGTATTGTAAATATGGTGCACTTTGGTCACACGGCCATCATTTTTTAGAGAAACCAATAGATCATAAAAGAAAAACTTTTGATAGCAGCGTTTAAGCTAACTTTATACAAGAAAGCTGATCAAGTGTAAGTGACTTGAATGCAGAAGTTGGCATGCTTGACTATCAAACCCTTTAAAACATCATCAAGGCTACTTTTAGAATGTTTGACATGTTTATCTTTAATGTGAAGTAGTTCAAGAAGGTAGTAACAAATGGACCAAATGCAACCATAAGGAAGGACAAGAGTGGGTTTGTTCAAGTTGACTCCACAAAGTTTTGGACCGACCAAAGGGACTAGAACATTATGAGTAAGTCATCTTTAAAGTAGATCTGAAGGATCCAAGGTCAGTGTTTGTAGTCTAAGTTTCTCCTCGAGGCAAACAAATTTTTAAAGGTGAGCAACTAGAAGAAGAACGAGAGATTCATAATGATGGAGTTGATGTTGTTGAAACTCAATAGCCAAATGATAGAGTTGACATTGAAATCAAAGAGCCAATTATGACGAACTAGGCCTGAGGGAAAGGTCATCAAGTTTTGATGGAAATCCAAGT
The DNA here is from genome assembly GCF_041138505.1 of Cibotium barometz. Taxonomy (NCBI): domain Eukaryota; kingdom Viridiplantae; phylum Streptophyta; class Polypodiopsida; order Cyatheales; family Cibotiaceae; genus Cibotium; species Cibotium barometz. The sequence goes on from NC_141046.1 coordinate 74,797,745, forward strand.
ACATTTGATGAAGGGGAGCACATAGATGACCTTGATCCTATAGAAGAGCAAGCCATTGACCAACTGGTTCAAAAATTCTTAGGTGACATTAAAGCTGATATACAGAGAGAGTCATAATGATGGAGTTGATGTTGTTGAAACTCACGAGCCAAATGATAGAGTTGATGTTAAAAATCCAAGAGGCAATTATAATGGGCCTAGGTTTGAGGGAAAGTTCATCAAGTTCTGATGGAGAGCCAAGTACATCCAATGAAGGGCAGCACATATATGACCTTGATCCTACAAAGAAGAACAAGCCATTGACCAACTGGTTCAAAACTCCTTAGGTGACATTGAAGAGGATGTAGAGGCATTCTCTTTGAAATTGAGGGCCATAGATCTACTTGAGGATGATAGAATAGATGATAATCTATGAGTTTGTAAGTATTAAATTTAAATAATTTTCTTCATTAAAATCTCTAAGAGTTAATACAATATACATAGCGACGAGAAGTAGTAATAAGTGTCTTCAAAGATGAGTACTCCCAAAATTGTGTAATTTTAGCTAGAGTGATAAATAAGTGGCCATATATTATAGCCTTGAAACTTTATAAAAGTGAAAAAATTACTATTTAGCATACGTATGCAAGGTTTCCTCACCATCCCATCATCGATAGTTTTGCACATATTTTTTTGACAATAATTTGATCCTCCAAAGTATAAGAAAAATTAGAATCTAACAGTATTTTTATTTTCTACATTGAATTACGCATTTTTAATATCATAGATGAGCTTAAAATGGTAAAATATGGTAATTTTGACTATATATGTGAACATACTTTAATATCTTTAAGGTCTATAAAAAAGCAAGAATTTTTATATTTTTGTCCTGTTTTACTGGCACGTATACTAGCCCATATACCGGCGCATATACTGGCACTTATACTAGTGCATATATTGGTACCTATATATTAGCGTATATATACCAACACCTATACCATCACTTATATGATATGCCCATTGTGTACCACTGCTTTGGGCCACCCATAACTATCACTGGTAACAAACTTGCCATGTTGGTAACCCATAGTTTTCTCGTAGTGTATAGTATAGTGTCTAACTCTCTCACTCTCTCTAACTCTCTCTCTCTCTTTATATATATCTCTCTTAGTAACTCTTGGTAACTCTCTCTCTACCTTGTTGAGATATGGAGCTCATCTAGTGAGGTGGTGGGCACTGATGACCCGCCTGGGGGATAGGCCCCACACTTACACCACTGGCATGGTTGGTGAGATCATGGGTGATATGCGGCCAGTGGGATGACAGGTTGTGCGACAGCCATTCTAGAGAGACTGGCATAGTTATAGCGCCAGCTCATTTAGTCACACTATAGGGAACCCTAGTATGTATTTGGTTGAGTACCTTTTCATATTGTGTGTACTCTTATCTTTGTATATGGTGTGTTAAGTGTTGTGTGTACTCTTATCCTTGTATATGGTGTGTTAAGTGTTGTATGAAGAAGAAGAATATTTTCAGCCTCTCACCTTGTGTGTTCTCTTTTAGGGTTTTGTGAGTGTGTGTGTGCTTGCAAGAGCTCAAGCTCTCTTCTCCCCTGCATCTTTTCATGGTATCAGAGCCTAGTTCATGCTAAGGGCTGAGGTGTAAGCAAGAGAAGCACAGGAAGCGGTACGAGGGTAAGAGCTTCAACTACTCTCCCTATTTGTGTTGGCGAGCAACTACACCCTTATCGGGAGCTCTACGAGAGGCACCGGCAAACGATCTCTGATTGAGGAGCTTTCTTCGTTGGAGTAAAGCTATAGGGCAACTATATTGTCCTATCGAACTATATTTTTTGGGTCGAAAATGCATTTTGGGTGCATTAGGACCTCCGTTTTTCAGAAAGCAGGCGATTTCGAGCACTACGGGTAAGTCATCGATTCTCTGCAGAACTCTGTTTTAAGAACTGCAGGAAGACAGATTGGTTGTGCAGACATTGTGTGTGCTGCAGCAAGGAGGTCAACAGTTGCCATTGGGTGCTGCAAGGAGGTCAACAGTTGCCATTGTGTGCTGCAAGGAGGTCAACAGTTGCCATTGGATGTATGTATGCATATTGAAATCACTGGTTTTGTGACATTGGAGTGTAGTATAGTACCGCTGTAGAAAATACAACAGTTTGTGCAGGACAAACTAGAGTGATGTTTCTGGTAAATTTATTTTTCTGGCAAGATGTCAAATGATGGCATAAACCAGATTGTTGGTGAGAAGCTTGATAAGAATAACTTCCATGCTTGGAGGTTCAGGTTGACAAATTTTCTGCTGGGAAAGGGTTACTGGGACTACATAGAAGGTGAGGAAGAGGCACCAAAGATACCGGATATCAATCCGACTGCTGCTGTAGATGTGAAAGAGTTCAAGGATTGGAACCAAGGAGCCAGAAAAGTTATGTATTGGCTCTCTATCAGTATACAGGATGCCAAGTCCCCCAAGGAGATGTGGGACACCTTGGTAAAACTCTATGAAACAAATACCAAGGCACGAAAGATATAGTTGAAGAATGACCTTCATACTGTGGAGAAAAAGAGTATGTCTGTAAATGAATATGCATTGAAGATCAATGGTATTGTGGAATCCCTTGCATCTATTGGCGTTTCAGAGATGATGATGATAAGGTGGAAGTCTGTCTACGTGGTCTCTCGGGCCACAATACAAGGCATTCAAGACGTCTATTCAGACTCGGGAAAACATTCCCAATTTCATAAATTTGGTGTCTATGTTGATTATAGAAGAGAAGAGCTTGGGTGAAGACCAACAGTCTTCACAAAACAAAAACAATTCAGAGCAACAGGCCTTCTACACAAGTTTAGGAAGAGGACGAGGTAGAGGAGGCCGTGGACGCGGCCAAGGAGGTGGCCGAACAGGTAATCAGAATTATGGCCAGTAGCAACAACAACAACAGTCCCAGAATTCACAACAACAACAACACGCAGGTGGAAGAGGCCAATTCAGAGGCAGGGGGAGTCACAGAGGTCATGGAAATTGGCAAAGGCAGCATAATGATACACGTGGATGCTTTTATTGTGGTAAGCATGGACATGTGCAGGCATATTGTTATAAGAAGAAGGCTGACATGCAAAATGGGAAATTACAACAAAATAACTATGCATCCTCAAGCAAAAACAATGAGGATAATGAAAGGTTGTTTGTTATGCAGCATGTCGTTAATGCCATGTCTGAAAATGTTGAAGCAGCACATAAAGATGATGCATGGTACGTTGATTCAGGTGCTTTAAACCACATAAAGATGATGTATGGTACATTGATTCAGGTGCTTTGAACCACATAAAGATGATGTATGGTACGTTGATTCAGGTGCTTTGAACCACATAAAGATGATGTATGGTACGTTGATTCAGGTGCTTTGAACCACATGGGGAGTGGTTCAAGGAGATGAAAAACCTTGAAAGACCAGGTTTTGTGGAAACAGGGGATGACAGTGCTGCTCATCCAATTGCCCATGTTTGGAGATGTCCATTGTCTATGCAGGATGTCAAAGTGAAGTACCTTGTAGATGTACTTCATGTTCCGAACATAACAAAGAATCTGGTTTCAGTTGGGTGGGCAGATGATTGAGAAGGGTTTGCAGGTTTGGTTTAACCCTGATAGTTGTTATGAAGACTTTAAAGACAAGTGTAGGTTGGTTGCAAAAGGCAACAGAGTGGGAAGAATGTTTACATTGAATGTAAACATGCCTGAAGTGAGTGCTGCGATGTTTGCAAACGGTTCAAGAATTGTTGCAGACACAGACATTTGACATAAAAGAATTAGACATGTGAATGTGCAGAGAATGAAGTCTATGCAGACTAAAGGAATTGTGACAGGGCTTCCAAAGTTTAAAGTTGAAGGTATGCAAAAAAATATGTGAAGCATGCCAATTTGGAAAGCAAACAAAGCATGTATTTCCACATGACAGAAATGTGAGCAGAAATGCACTAGATGTTGTGCATTCAGATGTATGGGGTCCTACAAAGACCATGTCTATGGGAGGCTGCAGGTATTATGTGACATTTATTGATGACCACACAAGGAAAGTGTGGGTATACTTCATGAAGGAGAAGGGTGAGGTGTTCACTCATTTTCAAAATTTCAGAGTTATGGTTGAAAAGCAAACAGGGAAATATGTAAAGTGCCTAAGGTCAGATGGAGGGGGAGAGTACTTCTCCAATGAGTTCTCTGAATTTTTGAAGAAGAATGGTATTCGGAGACAATTTACATGCAAATACACTCTGCAGCAAAATGGAGTTCCTGAGCGAAAAAACAGGCACATTGCTGAGATTGCGCGAGCATTGATGGGAGAGAAGAATATGCCGCATAGCTATTGGGCTGAGGCTGTTTCTACAGAAGTTTACATCATGAACAGGACTCCAACTGCAGCCATACATGATGTAACTCCAGAGGAGAGGTTTACTGTGGCAGAAAACCTGATTTGTCTCATCTAAAAGTCTTTGGATGCATTGCATATGTGCATGTGCCAGATGAGCTGAGAACTAAGCTGGATCCAAAAGCTAAAAAATGTGTGTTTATTGGGTATTCCCTTAAGCAAAAGGGATACAGGTGTTATAACCCTGCTACACGTGAGTTGAGGGTAAGCAGGGATGTTGTTTTTGATGAGATGAGCAGCTGGTATGCTGTTGAAAAAGAAGTTGTTGGGGCTGATGTGAGTGGAAATGTGGTTGCACAAAATACAAGTCAGCAATTACGGTCTTTGAGTGGACCAGGAGAGTCCTCATCTTGTGGTTTAGTTGATAGACCATGGAGTGGCAGGCTACGTCATAATACCAGTCCTGCAAATGTGAATAGTACATCACATAAAGGCAAAGAGAAAGTGGTTGAGCCCCTTAGTATGCCTGAAATTTTTGTAGGGCATTCTCATGTTGATGGAGAGTCTAGTGGCTCAGAGATGAGCCTTGATGAGGATCTTGGGATACCAGCTATGAGAACACCTGGTGTAAAGAAGGCTATGGAAGCCATGAATGCAAAGCTACGAAGATCTGGGAGAGTGAAGAATCCTGTGCAGAGGTTTACCTATGATGGTTATGTGGCACATCACTATGCATACATGGCAAAAGTTATACAGGTTGTAGAGCCCACATCCATTGATGAGGCTATTGGAAATGTGTAATGGGAAGAGAAAGCTATGGATGACGAGATGGATGCACTATATGGAAATGAGACTTGGGATTTAGTGCAATTGCGTGAAGGCAAGAAAGCCATTGGATGTAAGTGGGTGTACAAAGTAAAACATAACAGTGATGGAAGCATAAGCAGGTATAAGGCTAGATTGGTAGCCAAAGGATATGTGCAGACATATTACATTGATTATGAGGAAACTTTCAGCCCAGTTGCCAAGATGGCAACAGTGAGAGTTGTGATAGCAGTGGTGGCTGCTTCAAAGCAATGGTCTTTACATCAAATGGATGTAAAGAATACATTCTTGCATGGGGATTTACAAGAAGATATGTATATGTTGCAGCCACCTGGTTATGAGGATGTGAGTCACCCCAAGCATGTTTGCAGGTTAAAGAAAGCCTTGTATGGCTTAAAACAAGCACCAAGAGCATGGTCTGACAAGATTTCTAAATATCTTGTCACTATTGGCTTTCATGTAGCCAATGTAGATTTCTCGCTGTATGTGAGACACAGTGATAAAGGGGTTGTGCTTGTTGTCATCTATGTAGATGACCTGATCATTACGGGGGACCATGTTGCAGAGATCTTTGATGTAAAATCTTGCTTAGATAAAAGTTTGAGATGAAGGATCTGGGGGAGCTCAGATATTTCTTGGGCATTGAGGTGATTAGGTCACCACATGGTATTGGATTACTGCAGAGACAGTATGGCTTGGACATGTTGTCCGAGTATGGTATGACAGGCTGTAAGCCTATCTCAATGCCATTGGATCAGCATGGCAAGCTGAGTGATGATCGTGTTGAAATGCCACTCCACCCAAGTAGTCCCACGGAATCTAACCAAACGGCAAAAGCGCTTGCCGCATATCCCAATCCCATCATTGAAGAGCTTATTAAGAGAGTTAAAGAGAGAATGAGACTGAGTGAGAGTGAGATAGAGAGAGAGTTCAAAAGAGAGACTTAGAAAAAGGTAAAGAAAGTGAGTCAGAGAGAGAGAGAGAGAGAGAGAGAGTGCTAGAGAGAAAGTAAGTGTTAGAGAGAGAGAGAGAGGGTGAGAGAGACAGTGTATTAGAGAGAGTTAGCTAGTTTGAGACAAATAGAGAGAGTTAGAGAAAGTAAGAGAGGATGAGAGAGAGGAGGGGAGAGTTAAAGAGAGAGTAAGTGAGAGTGAGGTAGAGAGAGAGTGTGTGAGTGAGAGTGAGGGGTAAAGAGAGTTAAAGAGAGAGAGAGTTAGAGAAAGTTAGAGAGAGAAAGCTAGAGAGAGAGAGATAGTTATGAAGAGAGAGAGAGAGAGAGAGAGATTTAAAGCTATTTTGTTTTATTAATGAGCATTTTTTAAGGGGAAAAAGAGAGGAGAAGGACGAGAGAGAAAAAGAGAGGGGAGAGAGAGAGAGAGAGAGAGAGAGAGAGAGAGAGAGAGAGAGAGAAGAAGAAGAAGAAGAAGAAGAAGAATTAGTATAAACAAATTGTTTTTTGTTTTGTTTTAAAGGGGAAAAATAAAAAAGTGCGAGAGAGAAAGAGAGAGAGAATCAACTCGTTGAAAGGCAAGTCTAGGCCACTCGTGTATTTTTAATTTTCTATGGGTGTTTTTCTTGTGGTGGCTAGAGTTAATTTTCTATTTGGGTGTTTTGCATGTGGCTAGAGTAGAGTAGATGAATTGGAGAGAAAAGCAAACCTCGACATGGAAAACTTGACATTTATATGTATTATTATGTTCAAGCCCCCAACCATCTCTCATCATTTATTCGAATCATCAAGGCATTGAATAGAGAAAAAACACATCCCATCTTCAATGTAGCAAAACACACTTAAAGGCGGCCTCCAGTAGCTTTAAATGCAGCCAACATGGCAATCCTCTGGGGCAAGTACATTATTGAAGGTAAATAAGCTAATTGTTGTCATGTAGAAGGCAACTAAGACACTTGAGGTACTTGTAGTTGTTATGTCTAAGATGTAGCACCTACATATACTCATATCATGGTTCCCAAGTTGCATACAATGCATGCAATACATCAATGGGCAAGGCCTCAACTAAGGACACCGGTGTGCTTGTGTGATTTTGTGGACATATTGAGCACCATACCAACTCTCATCAAGGATATAGATGTTGGTTTGTGTGGGCAGCTCCCTCACCTCTTTTAGCTTTATCTTATCTAAAAGCGCAGTGCTTAGCTCATCTAGAGTCATATTGAGCACCATACCAATTCTCGTTCGGGGATATACATGTTGATTCTCGTGGGCACCTCCCTCACCTCTTTTATCTTTATCTTAGCTAGAAGCGCAGTGCTTAGCTCATCTAGAGTCGTATCCTTTATTCGTCTCTCTGAGGTTAGCAACAACCATCTCTCATCATGAGGTAATCGACAACAACATTTATGCAAAAACGCACTTCATCTTAACCTATAGGAGAAACACACTCAATAGAAGGGGTTCATCTCAAACCGATTTTTTGAAATACAGAGAACATCATCAAATTAGAGCTCCATCATCCACAAAAATTTAGGGCTTTTGCAAAATTGAGCCTTTTGCACCAAATTGCAGCCTTTGCATCTGCAAAAATTTGGGGCTTTTCCAAAATCAAGCCTCCTCCATCAAATTGGAGCTTGCAATTCCATGAAAGTTCCAAGCATCTAGAATTAAGGCATCATTGCCTTCCACAACAAAATCTACATTGGCACTTGCATGGAAACATTGTCGAAAGAGTATAAGTACTCTTCACCAACATGCATTCAAGGAGAAATTTTTAAAACTTCCAAAATTATATTCTATATGTCCATTATGGCATTCCATATGTTGGACTAAAGTGCACTCTATGTTGAGGCATAGGAGTCTTTTTTGAGTGATTCCTGAACACGCCTTTGATTGCATAATGGATAGAACATGATATTGTTAAGAGTTCAATCTTGCTAATATCACATGATGGCATGATAGTGCAATCTGCATTTCTTTCATGGAGAAGGGGTGCAAGTTGATTTTGGTATCACTATGAGTATGTACTTCATTCCTATAGTGGAGTAAGGGGTACAAGAATTATGGTTATGCATTAGTGCCAAGTGACTCATGAAAAGTTAGAAGTGGGAAGGAGGTTTTCTATTCTCAAAGTAAAAGGAAACCGAAATGTTTCTTTGACATGTGTTTGACAACTTCATTTTTATGAGAAGAAGTGTGTTCAATTTGATATTATAATTGACCTATTTGAGGTACAAGTGATACTTTGATGGTCAATGAGTGCAAGTGGCAACAGCAACATAAGCTCAAATAAGTCCAATTGAGCATGAAAGCCAACTCATGATAGTTGTCTAGGATTTCTTAAAAAGCCAAGTTCAAGATGCACATCACTTAGTGTATTAAGTGTGAACCATCATACTAATGAAGTTCTTGAGTTACAATTGTTATGCTAAAGGACCTAGTGATATGTAGCATGGGGACCAAATGGACACTGGAAGGGTGTGTGAGTATGGTATGGTCGACACCGGAAGGGTGCAAGAGTCTGGTATGGTCGACACAAGCCACTAGTATATATATAGATGAGTGGTTAAAAAGTGTATGCCATGCAAGAGTTTCATCTTTTTGGAGTTCTCAATCTTCTTCTTTTCCATGTTTGTGAGCTTGGAGGCCCCCAGGTTTCCCACACCTACCTCTAATATCTAGCAACGTCAACAAGTTTATTTCAGGCTTTGATAAGACCATGCAAATATATCTATGCATCTTTGTAGGGGCTCTTTCTAGGTTCTGAGTTTACTCATCTAGGTTCTGACCTTAGCTTTCCTTCGAGTGGTTCGTTGAGCTCGCTTGAAAAAAGGTTGCCCTTCTTCCTCTTTCGAGCCCTCGAGGTGGATGCATCGTCACTCATATAAGAGCAACTCTCTTGGAAGGGTTATAATTAATGACTCAGTTCATCTCCTCCACCACCTTACCAAAGAAGATACATGACAGCAAAAAATCAACTGCACTTCAATCGAGATCTTGATGTGGGGACGGTTCTGCTGAGTAAGCGATGCCAACAAGGGGGTAACCTTCACCAGCTCATTCAAAGGAGCTATTGGTTCTCAACTTCCCTCGAGAAGGCTTTTCATCTTCCTTCGAGTCTCTGGAGACACCATTAGCATTTGAAGCATATAGGCGTGTTGGCATAACTTTCATTAACATTCTTCTGTACGTCATAATCTATTGAGTCTTCAGGAACCAAACCAGAGCATATCTTGAGTATTTAATGAACTTTTAGAGGGGCGTAATTAGACAGGTCCTTAGCCCGTTTCTTTTTCCTACGAAATTCCACTTTGCCTAGAGGCTGTTGAGACTAAAAGCAAGCTGGTGGATTCTACGGCACGATCTCTTCTTTTGTTGTTGGAAGTTTAGATGCCAGGGACTTAACTCAGGATCTGCACTTCAACTGCCTGAGCCAAATACCACTCGGGCTAGATAGAGCCTGCTGACAGGCCACTTTCTCCTCTACTTTGGTTTTACTCTTTCCTTAAGCTGCTGTCTAACGTTACCTTCTCCCTTTGCTTTAGTTAGGCACAATGAGTCTCTGTCCTTGGAGGGAGTCTGGTTTGATGTTCAAATAGATTGATCTACAGGTAATAAAATATTGAAGACCCTCCCCCTTTCCTTGTGGGCTTTTATGGTACTCAAGTCCCCGCTCGGACTGTTAATGCAAATACAAAAACGTCCTGGTTGTAAGGTATCTGTGGTTTTATGTCAGACAACTTCTCAAAAGGTTCATAGCACTTTCCAGTTTGTGCTTGTTTGATAGGCCCACAAGAGAACGTGTTTTTACAAATTGAAGATAAGATGACATTTTCTGATCCTAAGAGCTTTTGAGACAGTGGTGGGTGATTGGATAGCCCAACGTGAATCATGCAATTCTGTAGATGACAACATTACTGGGTACACATTGCTTGTGCAAACTCATTGTTTCAGCAAAAGCTGCCCAATATGATGGCATTTAGTTGCTCTATCATGAGACCCTATTGTGACTCCCCTTATCCTTACACATTGCCTTCCCATGCCATTACCTTTAAAGGTGTTGGGGTCTTCTATGTTACAAGTGCTGCTGTCCAAACTCCCTCGTGCAAAGCCCAGGCTCCATTTCAAAAGCTTGGCTTGCTTCAACCTCCTCCATTCACCATATTACTGTTCGATTGAGCTCTATTTCCAACGAGCCTCTTGCTGACATATACAGTTTGTGAGCAGTATGCTACGTAGTTGCAACTTGGGGCCATTACACATACAGTCCGCCCCCTTCCTTTTGCTAAAGAATCTATCCAAGGCAGGCATCGAACAGCAACTCATGGACAGGCATTTGAGCCCATCCACCATAACCCACCATCCATAAAATGCAAGAGGTGTGTGCAAAGGCTCTTCTATAGAAATGATATTCAACTGAACAAGATATATCCAAAGTCAATACATACGTAAAATCCCAAATTTACACAGGATTTGGTATGACACGCCATTACAAGAATGTATTGGTCTTTGCAACTATACTTGAAGAAACTTTGCTGTTAAGAGGTTTCCACACATGAAAGATTATACAATTATGTAAAATATTCTGCATGGACATACTGATTCGAAGAAAAGCTGCATGCTCTATAACTTGGAGCAAACTGGAATTTCAGCATACCAATGAAGTTGCTCTGTGATTGCTGACTTGCAGCAAGGGGCCTCATCATAGTCTCCATAGTCAAAAGGGGGTACAGAAAATATGTTGTAAGTGGAGCTGCCTTTGCGGAACTCCCTCATGATCCTCCATGCAGCCATGGTGTTTCTGCAAATCCTGTCAACATCATCATCTCCTGCAAAGGTCTCTGCTAGCTCAAAACTGGGGGAAAGTGGGTCACATTGATCAAATCCATTAGGTTTCCCACTGCCATTCGGAGCAGTATTAGCTGATCTGCAGCCATTAAAGCTGGAGAGTGGAAACAGAAACTGCAGTGTTTCCTCACACTCACGAACTAGTTTGGATATGATGTCAGTTGCAAAGAAAGGTTCTTGCAGGACACTCTGTATGAAAGGCATCCGCAACACTCCACCCGTCCTCTTGTCATGCTTCTTTATAATCTTCACCAGACCTGATGATGACAAAGAGGAGAACATAAGCCAAGGCATACAGCTTGCCATGTAAATATGGATTATTAAACTTGTTACACAGATAATACGGCAGACTAAGCATTGAAACATCTGACCTGTATAGTTCAAGGCACTGTAATTTTCCAACAGCACCATCTCTCCATGGACGTTCACGATGGCCTTCCGAATCTCCACCATCTCCCGACTCAGCTCAAGGTTTCCACCAAAAGTTTCTTGAAGCTTTTCAAACTTTCCCTTAACCTCCTGCATGTAAAAGTAAGGAAACTATCTCATGCCTTCCACAAAGCAAAAATTGCCTCTGTTGTCAATGTAGAAAAAACCCATCATTGCCTGCTATAAGATACATCTTCTCAAATCAAGAAGAAAGAAATCTTTGTCAATAGCATAGGCCCTCCCACATGAGGAGGCAAAACTATGCACATGTCAGTTCAACATGAAATAGGCTGGTTACAACATAATTCTGCATGACCAATGAATCTGAATTGTTTGATCCAGCAAATGGGCACTCGCCCCTTACACACATCAGCTCTGCCAATCCTAGTCTTTGCTCACTAGGATGCCAGCTCCCTTCAATGGCTCTGCTCCTGATCTCTACAACATATCTTTCATGGGTCCTTTTTGGTACCACCAGGTAAGGTTCCAAGTCAGAGTGTTGAGGCTTGTCAAATCAACTTCAGTAACTGCTTCATTGCAAACTGTCAAAGAAACATCATCCGGATAGCGAGCATAAAACATCCAACGGTGGTACTTGACTGAATACTACGGTCTACCTTTCACTGATGGGGTAATTCTTTATTAACTCCAGGGCTTTGAGCTGCTCTTGCTCCTGTAATGTGAGCCAAACTTCATGGCTCGGCTCATTTGAAATGTTGATGCCTACACTGCAATATGAGCTTCTAAAAACATTCAACAGATGGAAAGCGGGTCCTTAGCAGCGCAGGCAGGAATGGCACAGGGTTGCCGTCATACGTAAAGCCCTTACACCCACCATGGTAGACAATAAGCTGCAGATGCCAGCCCAGTCTACTGGTGGGTGTTGTTGAGCAGGTGTGTGTCCTCCCTTGTTGTTAGAAGGGGTACCTTGGAGTCTTTTTGAGAAAAGGGTACACATAATTCATCTTCATAATGCACAGATCATGTGCATGACATGGAGACTGCTCTTCAATGGATCATTCATGTGGCATACAGGCTGTGATGAAAGCTTACGGCTCCACACACAGCTCGTCTGCTGCTTAATGTGATGGGCAAGAATGAGAAGAGGAGATGAGAATATCATAAGACCCCTCAATGTGATGAGCAAGAATGAGCGAGGGAGATGAGACTATCATAAGACACTCCTGGGTCATTAAATCAAAACCAGTAGCAGCTATTTCCGTGTATATCGGACTGGTATTAGCAGGATACACAATTAACTCCAAAGAGCCTCTCGTCTTGAGAAAACCAAACCCGTCATACAGAACAGACCACTCATATGCAGCATTAAAGGAAACCACTGCATGGATCTAAAGCAAACCAACCTTAGATATGTTCCACAAAACACATGCATCCCATAAGGCTTACCTGTAGGCGAATGACAAACTCCTCTTCCTTCTCCAAAAAGAAGGTGTTCATCTTGTCGAGTTCCGTGTAGAGGAGGCCAATGAAGTCAGCTTCTTGGCGTGCAAGGCTTCTGCAAAATACGGACTCTTGTTCTTCAGAGCAGCTGCTGCTGCTGCTACTGCAAGGCCCTGTACTGTACCTGTTGCCATAGCCATTGCAGTAGCACCTAGAGAATGAAAGAGGGTTGTCCTCATCAGCGGGGACGATCAGCTTGAGGCATTTCTTGAGCTGTTTGTAGGAGATGAACTTGTCCCGCCACTCTGGGAGGCTGTCATCAAGCAGGTGTTGGAGGCGCTTGCCGAACTTCATAGCTTGTTCACAGCGATTTCGTTTTGCAGGAGCTATGGCAAGAAGATCAAGATGAAGAATAAGAAGAAGCAGCTATAAAGCTTGTTGAAAAGCTATGGCGAAGGGCAGGCAGAAGAAAAGGAAATGTGCAGGACGACGAAATCAGGAAACCGTGGGCACATTATAAGCTATGATGGCAAGAATCTCTGCAACATAGCAAGGAAGCCCTAGAAAACAGCTATCTGAATCTTCTGGCTATGTCAAAAAGAGGCAAAGCAAGTATGGATATGGCGGTGGCAATGGGAAACTGTGCGAAGAAGCTATGGCTATGTGGAGTGAGAAGCGATGCTTATGGTGATGGCTATGTGAAACAAGCTGTGCAGGAAAAAGCTATCGCAACCAATACCAACAGTTGTGCAGTAGTGAACTATGGCTGTGTCATCAAGAATTCACAGGAAACTCAAAACAAAGGACATGGCTGAAAGAAAAAATTTTGGATACTGCTGTGCTTGAGGCTATGGTAGGAAGTTGTGCAGTTTAAAAAAGGAGACCTTAGCTAAGCATATGCTATGTGAACAGGACAAAGGCAACAATGGATATGCTGCGGGGAGGTCCGACTGTGACTGGTAGACAGGAAGCATGGGGCGCATGATGTGGGTTCGAACTTTGGCTGTGGCGCAGGTGTTCGATTGCCTTTTATCAGTTCGATTGTTGGAACAGTTTGCTGTCTGAATGCACATGTCGGAGACGACGGAAGAATATTCTTGTCGAATATTTGGAAGACCCGCTTTGCATATTCCTCCTTTTGTCCCCGCATTTTTTCCGAGGTCCAAGTTTCCAACCCCTTTGGAAGTTTGGCGTCTTCCCAAGTCACGTGACCTCCACAAGTTCTGAGCGGATTCCACAACATGAGACGTATTGCTATCTCAAAACCGCCGCCCCCAAACTGGGCCAACTATATGACACATCTATCTGTCGCCCACGCTCTCCATTGCCTTGCTCGTGCGCGCCCACAATGCACACTATTTTCAAACTTGAGGTGCTATATACACTAGTATTGCACCCACGCGTTGCTGCGGCCAACCAAGGTTCCAGAAAAGAACTATTCAACCATCTCTCTCTCTCTCTCTCTCTCTCACACACACACACACATGCCCTCTCCCTCTCTCTGTCATGTACACACACTCTCAAATGTTGAAACTCTCTCTCTCTCTCGCACACACATATACACACCTACTCTCTCTCTCTCTCTCTCTCTCTCTCTCTCTCTCACACACACACACATGCACACACTCCCTCTCTCTTCTTACACTCTCCCACACATAGAAGCGCTCTCTCTCTCTCTCTCTCTCTCTCTCTCTCTCTCTCTCTCTCAGGCACACATACACATATGTAAATATATAGTATATACAATATTATGTTTTAGATACATAAACCTATACATAGACACATATACTTATACATATATACATGTATTTAAAAATATAAATACAATTATCGACATAATTTAATTAATTTTGATTAAATTTTAATGTGCGGAGATGGGTGATAAGTTGTGGTCACTTTTAATATATAGATAGATATATCGTACACACACACACACAAACATATATATGTATGTATGTATACATATGTATATATACATATATGTATACATATGTATACACAAACATATATACACACATGTAATGAAAACACACACTATCTCCTCCCACACAAACTATCTCCTACATAGAAATTCTCAGCCTCTCTTTCTCTCTCTCTCTCACACACACACACTCTCTCTCTCTCTCTCTCTTCACGCACACTCTCTCTCTCTCTTCACGCACACTCTCTCACATAGAAACTCTCTCTCTCTCTCTCTCTCTCTCTCTCTCTCTCTCTCTCTCACACACACACACACACACACACTTAAATAGATTTACACACATATAAATAATTTTAATTAATTAAATTTTAGATTAAATTTTAATGGTAGGGATGAGTGGTGAGGTGTGCTCACTCTCAAATAAATGCATCTTACATGTAATCTCTCTCTCTCTCTCTCTCTCTCTCTCTCTCTCTCTCTCTCACACACACACACACACATGCACATGCACATGCACATGCACACTATTTATATATACATGCTTACATACCTATAGATACACATACATACATAATATATATAAGTGTGTATCTATAGGTTTGTAAGCATGTATACAAAGATTTCATTGAAAGATGTGAGATGAGATCTTCTTAGATTCAAATTCAAAATTGCATTGGAAGATGTGAGATTTGGCTCCTCCTCACGCTTGCAGGAGGAGTGGTTATTTTGAAATAGTCCCACCTCCTTTGCCCACGCGGAGGGAGGTGGGATTGTGGTTAATCTTGTATAGATATATATATATATATACACATACATATACATATATATTTACACACACATATATATTATAAATACTAGTATTGCGACCCGTCTCCGATGGACAAGAAGCATTTCGCATTTAGGTATATGCAAAAGATATATGTATAAAATCACTCTTCCTTTCCTTTTAGAAGCTAGGTACATCGAGTTACACACAAACACGCATAAAGATGTACGTATGTATGTACATGTATGTATGAGTACGTGTACATGAAATCCATTGAAACCATACATGCCACAACTGGAAGATATGTGTAAGTGTGTGCGCGCCTATGAATGCATGTGTGCATGTCACATACACACATATAGATATGTGTCTGTGTATGCGCACGCACCCATATATCCATAGATACTGGTCACACTCATACATATATGTATACATCACCCTCAAAACTTGCCAAACTAATATATAAAAACATCATGATTGCCATATATATACATATAAAAGCTCCTAGCATTACAAACCCATAAAATGATGAGTATCTTAACACACATGAACACAACCTCAAAACAATCTTCAGACAATAGGATTCTCTCTCCTTAGCCAATATCCCGCACCTCCATCTAGCAAAATGTATGCCATAAAAAATATTAGCATTGAAAATATAACTCTCGTAGAAAAAAGTTGGATAAAGATAAAAACTTACAAAACTCATTTGGTGGATCAATATTTGAGGCGAACGGCGTTTGAACATGCTTGTAAACAGTAAATCAAACAATTCTGTATTGTCCGGTGCCTATGCACCGAAAATCTAACTTATCATGCTTTTCATAATCCACAAACATTACGCGTACATAAAGCTGATCTGCAACCTTCCACAATCGTAGATTGTAAATTCCTCGGAGCCCAAAGCTCTCGTCTCGTAACTGTCTCGACCATACAAACCCAACAATAATCTAGGTTCTAAAAAGTGAAGATATTCCCTGTTGCAAATGAATGTTTCAATAAAAATATAAATTAATTAAACAAAACACAAAAGCTACATAAAAAGAAAGTTTGTATATATACCGTAAAACACCAATGCTCTCTAACAGTTCGATAATTAGAGAAGCTGTTGCTTGGCCTTCCCAAAATGGAGGGTCTACAATTCAGCCATGAATATTAAATAAATCTTGGAAAAAATAATAATACCTAAATTATAGCAAACGTCTAAAATATTTACCTTCAATATCTTGTCCATTACCATAAATGAACGAAAATGATCTCCTTGCCACATCCATCCTTGATATCAAATATAACACTCTCTCTCTCTCTCTCTCTCTCTCTCTCTCTCTCTCTCTCTATATATATATATATATATATATATATATATATATATATAGACACACACACACACACACACACACACACACAATATAAGGGCACTGTATATAAAAGCAATCCAATAGCAAACAAAGACTGCACTTGCACATCTTCAGAAACATTCTCTAATCAAATGCTTTTTTCATTGCACAAAGATAGGTATAAATGTAGTCTCTTACATTTGCAAACTGCCATTTACATTTAAATTCTTCGACATGCCATTTGTAAAACCTCCTTGTAGACAACATTGGTTGTGAAGAGTTCATTTGAACATGTTGTGCCACTATCATATTCCACAATATGCTTTACACACACTTTCACTGCATTGGATAATCTAACACGTGACATAGCAACGTACAATTGTCCATGTGTGAGTACTTGCATGGCCAGATAAAGTCCCAATACACTCAATGTTTGTCCTTGGGACTTATTTATTGACATACCAAAAGCTAACCTGACAGGAAATTGCCTCCTTCTCATGTCAAACGACGGCAATTGAAGCATAGTAGGCACAAATGTTATCCTAGGAATAAAGACTTTGTCTCCAATGTTTGTACCTGTAATGATTTCTGCTTCTATCCCCTTTGAGTTAAATTGCTTGCATATCAATCTGGTACCATTACAAAGTCCCCATCGAGGGTCCAAATGGGGAGAAAAATGATGGGCACATTAATCTTTAGAAGTAAGCGATGAGGAGGGTAACCACCACCTAAGTTCAAACTGTTCAAGTACTCAATTGGATACAGTATTGCGTCATTCTCGCAAGAAACAATAGAATCTGCACTAAGGTATTCTCTTTCAAGACCAGGCAACGAACTCAAGGCTAGTTCATTGATCTCATCAACCTCTAAATTTCATGGTATAAGAGTTGCACGGTCTTTGAAGAAGCATGCATAATCCTCAACTCTATGAAGATCTTTGTATACCCATTCTACCAAACTCAAAACACAAATCCCAATACCATTCTTCAAATATTGATTTTTTAACCAATAAGTGCATCATGTCCTTATTCTTCTCATAAAAGACCCGTGTAGTTAAGTCAGGTCGATCTTGAGCAACCTGACCCGGCAATAAAGTGTTAGTTATTTCATCCCACTTAGGATTGCAAGTAAAGGTGATAAATAGGTTAGGTTTACCCATCTTTCTAACAATAGCCATTGAATCTTGGTACAATTGATGCATATATCTAGCCCCCCCAGTATATGTAGATGGCAGCACCACCCTGTGTCCAGTAATGCCTGCAACAAAGACTCTATTAACTCCATTACTTAAATTAACCATATCTGCAAGACCCTGGTATATTTCTGCACGCAATGCTTTCTGGTTATTGTGTATCCATACTAATCTAGATTCTTCCATGCTACTAAATGCATCAACAATGTACTGTTGCAAAAGACAACCACCACGTAGAAGGCATGCATTTGTATCTTCCCTAATCTATAGTCTATAAGCATAATATTATCGTTGAGTTACGGTTTTTGTATCCTCATTTGAGCTTTCTCTATTGAGTGGAATTCCAACATGCCAACCATCCTCTCCTTGAGGAAATAGAAGAACATGTAATAGAGACATATATAAGTGATGCAAGTTAGATATTTTTTTTATAGCACCTGTGCGTGACATTATTTGAATGTCTCTATGCCCCACATGAAAATCATCTCCCTCCTTGACCCAGCATGATAGATGCAACCTCACATCCTGCAGGAACCAAGTATTGCCATGAGGTTGATCGAGCTTCAGTGGGATGACCATTCTCAAATCTGCATGTGGACTTGACAGCAACATTTCTCTCATTGAACAAAGTGCATGGGCGTATGGATTATGTACATACATCATTGTTTGCAACCTTTCAACAATGTTGTGATTTAAAGAGGGCATCCCATGAAGTCTATTCTCTAATTCATGCTATGTATCATACACATAAAGCTGAGAAAATCGAGGAGCCACATCTCGGGCTCCATCAGGTATGACAGAACCAACACGATGATAGGTGGTACCATGGATTCGAAAATTGAATACTCCTCCTCCCCTTGTGAACTGACTATCCAAGTAAGCACCCAGTGAAACAAATGCCAGGGCATTATTATAAGAGCGTATATTCTTTCTGTATTCCTTACTTGCATTATCATTACCAAAGCAACAACTCGACCAATGAGGGAGGTGGATTTTCCAATGGCAATAAAGAGACCTTCCCACTTCCACAACAATGTTTGCCCACATATTCTCCAAGCTTTCTTGTCGCCTCACACTTCCAAATCATTGTGCCACAAAAATGACACTTGCAAGAAAGGGCTCCTAATGAGTGAAGAGTACAATCTCCAAAATATAACACTGTAGTAGCTGGGTGCTTGACATTCCGAGGCAAAGAAAACACCCGCCTTATAGAGTGACATTCAGATTTAATATCTTTCACATCACCAACAACAAATGTTATAGAATGTAAATTATCATCCATAGGTAGCTCATTTAAATCAAATGAGAAAGGGCCCTGCGCCAAATCTCTATGTGTTTGCACATTGTGAGGTTCATTGATAAGTTCCTGTGAAGAACCGTAGCATTGAGAATAGTTCTGTTTCTTGAATTCAAGTGGATTCCACCATGGGGTTCACTATGCTCCTCATTTTCAACCCTTCCAAATGTTTCAATTCCAGCTATGGCAAAGTAATCCGTAAAATTAGCACCATTTTGTTTTCGAATGCAAGTCCTTGTCTGTGACCGTTTATGGTGAGTCATGCGTGTTGCATCCAAAATTCGAAGCCGACAAACTTGGTTCGAGCTCAAGTATGTACACCTCCTAGCCATCTTTAATCTCCTTCGAAACACAAAATTACGAATACTATTTTTCTTAACTTCAAACAACATAATACTTGAGATAGACAAAGAGAGAGACAATGACATAGATATACATACATACATACATACATACACACACACACACACATGTATATATATATACATACATATATATATGTATATATATATGTATATATATACATACATATATATATGTATATATATATATATATAGAGAGAGAGAGAGAGAGAGAGAGAGATAAAGGAAGGCAGAGTTGAAACATGTTGAGAGATAGAAGAGAGAAGTATTAAATTTGAAAAATAGTAATTTCATATATATCGCCAAAATGAAGAGCCAAAATTTCTAAAAGTTGGAACACAATTTGACCCTTGATAAAAAAACATCATCCCTCTCACAAAATCTCTAAGCAACTACCCTGGCTTCTAAAACACCGCACATCTTTTTCATAATTGCATTGAGTTGATTAACAGATATCTTTAGACTCAATACCTCCATGCCTAATGCACACACTTGATCTTTTAGAGAGTCTACATGTTCTTTACATTGCCCATGTAAGATTCCTCCCCAGCCCCTCAAGATGTCCAGTTTATTCCCCTATAATCAATCCCCTTTTCAGAATAATAAAAGATCTTGTTTCTACCTGTTTTGGCCTAGAGAGAGAAAATATTCTAGAGAGAGATAGTTTACTTTTTAGATATCTTTGGATGGAAAAATATCCCTTCTTATTAAAATAAATTCCCCCGAAACAGAAGTTTAAAAAAAATTCATAAGATGCATTAGAAATAAATTATAATGTGCACAAAAGACCTTAGCCTAAGGGCCCCTGTTTTTAGAAAATTTTGGATTAAGGTCCAAACAAAAGTTTGACAGGCCAATGAGATTAATCCAAATGTAGGGAGGAGATAAATTGAAGAATAAAAGAAAACCCCCCCAAAAATGAGTAAATGCTCACATAAGATGAAGAGTGGACTAAGGACCAAAGAAAAGAATTAAAAAACTAAATTTTGACACCTCAGTGTGGGGATCTCCCCTCATGAAGTAGGCGCCTTTTTCTCATCATTAGCCCCAATTTTTAATCAATAAAATGAGATATTTTCATCTCTCCTCTCTCCGGTTTCAAATCTAGATCCAAAAAGTAAGCTGAACTGACCCAAAAATGGTCAAAAATTGACCAAACTGATCTAGAAAATTCTAGAATCAGTTTGCTTGGTTAGAGGCTCACTTTTTCCTATAAATAGAAGCCTCCCCCTTTTGTAAAAGCTTAATGGTGTTTATGCACTGTTACTCTACTTCTGTCCTGAGCCATCTACATTGAATTTTTTAATAATTCAATTGTTTTTGGCCTAATCCTCTCCAAAGTGAATTGGTGGCCACTATTGATTCAAACAAGAGTAGAACCCTCAATCCCTCAAGCCAAAGGAGAGCTTACAAGCTCCATGTAAGCTAATTTTCTTACTTTGTTTACGAATTTTAATGAGAAATCTATGGTTTTCTTGATTTTTATGTTTTGCAAATGATTGAATTAAATTCAAATGCTATGCCTTGATGAAAAGGCCACCCCCTTCTCTTCTTTACATTCCAACCTTTCTTAATCCTAGAAAGATTAACTAAGTGATTAATTAAACTCTTCTTATTGTTTACTCTCTTGAATTTAGAAAATTGTATAGATTAGAGTTCTATAATTCTAAATTGAGTTAATTAAGTTAAGTGAAGAAAGATAAAAATGAGAAATGGTCAGCCATACAAAGGAGGTTATGGCAAAATTTTTCATAATTTTGTGAAAAAGAAAGTTTATTTTTATGTTATTCCAAAAGAGTAATTCCCACCATTTTTGCATCTAAAAGAAATATTCTAATTACTCCATGTATATATTCTCCTATGAATATGCATGGATATCACTGATATTAATTATTAAATTTGATTTCTATGCATAGAAAGATGCATAAAGAAAATTTTTTTATTACAAAAGTGTTATTCTTATTAAATTTGATTTTTATACATAGAAAGATGCATAAAGGAAATTTTTTAAATTATAAAAGCGTTATTCTTATACAAATTAATTTTTATGCTTAAATAGATGCATAAAGAAATTCTTTTTATTTTAAAAGTGTTATTCCTATTAAATTTGATTCTATGCATAGAAAGATGCATAAAGGATTTTTTTAATTATAAAAGTGTTATTCTTATTAAATTTGATTTTTATTCATAGAAAGATGCATAAATTTTTTTTATTATAAAAGCGTTATTCTTATAAAAATTGATTTTTATGCATAAATAGATGATGAAGAAATTTTTTTTATTTTAAAAGTGTTATTCCTATTAAATTTGATTTTATGCATAAATAGATGCATAAGAGGATTTTTTTATATAAAAGTGTTAAACCCGTTGAAGTTGATTTTTATGCATAAATAGATGCATAAAGAATTTTTATATCAAAATTAGATTTCTCTTAGATTCTATGTTTAAATTCTATGAGTATTTGATAAATGAATAATTAAATACCCTAAGAGAGAAATTTTATCGTTTTATATTCACACGAATTGTAAAAAGAAAATTCATGAAATCTATTGAGATCGAAATATTCAGATAAATGATTAATTTATTCCTCATTGGAATTTGTAACTAATTTAGAAATTAGTTTAGTGAATATTCAAAGAAAGAAATTCAGTAAAATAGTAACTGAATTACCAAACCTTTTCGTCGAGAAAGATAGTTCAGGAAAAATCTTATCCAACTCGAACCTTGAATCAGACTATGACCAAGAACAAACTCTTTCGTCAGTTTCGAGGAAAGAAGGTGTGACGAGTTTAGAAAAATACACTCAAAACTCCCGCCAAATTTGAAACTAAGTTTGAGACCCTTCGAATTGATATGTGGATCAAGGTTATAGAATTCAAGGAATTCTAGTATGAAATTCAAAATTCCGATCAAGAAGTTTTGGGGATACTGATTCAAGAAATACTCCTTGTAGAAAATCAAACTCAAAACTTGCTTAGAAACCTTGTTTTCTTAAAGGACTGTCTTATGCCAGAATGCTAGAGGGAGCGTTTGGTATATGTTTTTCTAAGGGAAGTTCGGTTGCAATAGGTGGTGGGGAGGGGAGTGTTCAAAGGACGGCTCACATGGCAAAGCCTGCCCAGGTCTTAACTAGCCTCGGTAGTATGGTTGAAAAATGGTGTGCTTCCGGTAGGATGGGCGAGGGCCGACGAAGCGGTCCCTAAGTGAAGTGCCAGGACACCTAAGGAGGATCCTGGAGAGTTATGACCAGGAGATTCACAGGCTCGCGGTGCCTATGACACCCATGTGTATGTCGTGGAAGATATGTATGATGGACGAAATGATTATTGTAATCTGTTACTGGATCTCGTATTGCTGACCACAGTTGGTCTCAACGAAGAGTCCAGAGTGATACTTTTTGAGAAACAAGGGACTAGATGTAATTTTTGAGTTATGTCATCTGTAACCAATAACTGTTTGTCAATGGATTATTTTATGTGTTAAAGTTTTAAAGAGGAGTATGTGCGTATCTGTATTCAAAAGCAAAAGTTAAGAAAGGCATTCAATTATGGGTGGGTGAGTAATTGTCTGGTTCTACCGATTCCAGTGGTTGGTGGGTGGTGGCTAACCCATGGGCCGGATGGCTAGAATCAGTGGAGTTTTAATAATTAAATTGAAATAATAGGAATACGCTTAGAATTCGAGTAGTTAAATAAAAACCTGAAGAATTTCTCAAATGAGTAGATCAATGGCTGTGCCTGACTTCGGTTAGGAAAAAGCATTGATTGCCTCAAATGATTAGATCAACGGCTGTGCCTGATTTCGGTTAGGAAAAAAACGTTGATTTCTTCAAACTAAGTTAGTGATATTTTTCCTTCTATCTGGTTTAATCAGGTGAAGGATAGTTTAATCTCTTGACCCCGTTAGAAAATTCGTTAAGAAAATCAAAAAGGTGGAATCGTCCCCGTTTTCCGGGCAAGGGAAATTTTCTCGGTTTCGGTTTCGGAATGACCACCAGATTAGTCTCGTGTTCGGACATTTGAGGGCGAGGCCTCGAGTGGGAAACCCTGCCCCACGCAAGAGGAAGCTACTTCCACCTGCTAGCAATCGAGAATCTGGTGCACGGAGGGGACAGAGGGGTCTCACAGCCCAGTACATCCACGTAGACATTCCCCAATTTCAGACTGCATGTTCTCCATGAAAGAAATCATGCCTAGTTGGTTTGCCTCCATGCGACCACTACTGTCATGGTGGATGCGATGGAGATGATGAGTCAACTTATCTCTCAACGTATCTCCCCTTTGGCTACCACTTCCACGAATCTCATCCCAAAGGGCATCTAAGTACTCCTTGCAAAAGAAATCAAAGTTTTCTGAGTGCGGTCGCATGTATCCGCAATAGTTTGAAGATGTTTAGAGCTTGTTTGTCCATATAGAGACCTTGACCGAGCAAGGTGCTTTGCAGCTCGAACATTCATCAAACTCATATGGCATAGACAAAGCTACTTCTTCATTGCAAGAATCATCCACAACTACTACATCTTTGGAGAGGTTATTATCATTTTGAAGCTCCATTTGCTAAAATCCAAAATTAAAATCTTAAAGATCTACAATTATCTCTATGTATCTTTGCCAACATAAACCCAGCCCTAGTATCGTATATGTATATCGCAACAATAGAAAGAAGTACACAGCGATACATATATTTCTCTATGAAAGGTTTTTTTTCTTTTTTTTAAGTATGTTAATGTACACAATTCTCTCTCCACCACTCTCTCTCTCTCTCTCTCTATGCATCTCTTTTCAACACAAAAATTGAGAAAGATAGTGATAGCATCAAAAGAACTAACCTCAAGTTGAAGATAGAATTATACTCAAAAGCACCGACTTTGATTCAATCCCCCTTGTGCTTGCTTTTCTACACATAGACATACAAAGATACATAAAATAACAAATATATGATCTCTGTATTTTTTTCACCCTCTCCTAACTATATTTCACACCAAATAAAAGTAAAGTGAATAATAAGCATTGGTTTAGAGAGAGACAGAGACAGACAAACAATCAAACATACAAAAGAGGAGAGAGAGAGAGAGAGAGAGAGAGAAGGCTCATCCATCAATAATCTTAAATCTTATTACATTATCTTTACTAACTTTTTCAATGGAATGCATTTCAATATTTCCCTAAAAATGAAGCACTTTTCCTCGGAGCTCCTACATCTACTACCCACAATGTAAAAGCCATCTAATAATCCCAATGCCTCTTTGATTAAAAGAAGCTTAAGATTGTCATCTAGCCTGTGAGGATCTAAGACTATATAAATGTATTTAGGATTAATATCATCCCACACATCAAAGCCAAGAATTTCCCATTTTGGGCTACAATGATATCCAAAAAAGCCCAACTGTGGCATCTCCTCAAAGAAGATCATATCCAACAATTTGTTATTCATAGGTCAACTTCAAGATATTTAATGACATTTCTCTGCATGAAACATAATCAAGCAGTATATTAATAACAATCATAGAGATAATAAGAAACAATAAAAAATACTTATACAATCTACCACCAATGGTTACAAAATAATAACACAACCATGTTTATTTTCGAAGAAGCTTATGCTTTGGGACACATTTGATGACCTCATCAAATACTTGTTTTGCTTGATCTTTATCACCATGGACATTATAGTCTATTTCATAACGATCAATCAAGCCCAGGTTTTCTTGAATAATCATGAGTATAATATTTTCATCTAATTTATTTGAATCTAATCGTATAGTAATTTGGAAAACATCGTTCCAACAATTAACAGCAGAATAACAACACTCAAACTCGGCAACCAAACTCACCATTTCCTCAAAGCAAAGAGTGCTTCTCATGTGCTCAAAAACAATGCTAATCACCTCTTCCATATGTCAATCATACATACAATTATATAAGTAGAAGCATGAATACTATATACGTCGAGGTGTGTCAAATATACTAATGTAAATACATTGTGTGTGTGTAAATGGATGTTTGGGTCTATACATTTGGGTGCTTAACATTTGTGTGTGTACATGTGTGTTTTACTCACACACACACACAACAACCACAACAACAACAACAACAACCACACACTCACACACAAACACACACACACACACACACACACACAAATACATAAATATATATATAATTATTTATATATATATAAGATATAAATATATCTATATATACACATGTGTGTGTATGTACACATCTGCACGTCATGTTTGGGTGTGTTTGTGTGTTTCTGTGTGAGTACATGCACACACACACACACACACACACACACACACACACACACACACACACACACATACACACACACACACACACACACACATAGTTAATGCATGAAAAATAATAGCTCATTTAAGATTATTAAAGCATTTTTGCACCATGTGTGTCGGTGTGTGTGTAGGTGTGTGTGTGTGTGTGTGTGTGTGTGTGTGTGTGCAGGTGAGGGTGTTTGTGCCATGTGTGTGTAGGTGTGTGCTTGTGTGTGTGCGCGCTTAGGGGTGTGTGTGTGTGTGTAGGTGAGTGCAGGTGTGTGTGCGTAGGGGTGTGTGTGTGTGTAGGTGAGTGTGTGCACGTGTGTGACAAATTCTACTCTCTCTCTCATTTCATTTTTCATTAAAAACAACACATGGGTATATGTAAATAAATACACACACACACTCTCTCTCTCTCTCTCTCACGCACACACACAAACATTTGTGTGTACATGTGTGTTTTACTCACACACACACACACACACACACACACACACACACACAAATACATAAATATATATATGATTATATATATATATATATATATAAGATATAAATATATCTATATATACACATGTGTGTGTATGTACACATCTACACGTCATGATTGGGTGTGTGTTTGTTTGTGTGTTTGTGTGTGAGTACATGCACACACACACACACACACACACACACACACACACAGAGTTAATGCATGAAAAATAATAGCTCATTTAAGATTATTAAAACATTTTTGCACCATGTGTGTCGGTGTGTGTGTGTAGGGGTGTGTGTGTGTGTGTGTGTGTGTAGGTGAGGGTGTTTGTGCCATGTGTGTGTTTGTGTGTGTGTGTGTGTGTGCGTAGGTGTGTGTGTGTGTGTGTGTAGGTGAGTGTGTGCACGTGTGTGTGACAAATTCTACTCTCTCTCTCTCATTTCATTTTTCATTAAAAACAACACATGGGTATATGTAAATAAATACACACACACACTCTCTCTCTCTCTCTCTCTCTCTCTCTCTCTCTCTCTCTCTCTCTCTCTCTCACGCACACACACACAAACACACACACATAGTTAATGCATGCCAAATAAAATAGCACATATTATTAAAACATTAAAAAAGTCTCTCTCACGTGAAAAAAAACACACAAACTCTCTCTCTCTCTCTCTCTCTCTCTCTCTCTCTCTCTCTCTCTCTCTCTCTCTCTCTCTCTCTCTCTCTCTCTCTCTCTCTCCACACACACACACACACTATTTCAAAAAGCCTCAAAAAAACTTTGCGCGTAGGTGTGTGTGTGTGTGTGTGTGTGTGTAGGTGAGTGTGTGCACGTGTGTGTGACAAATTCTACTATCTCTCTCTCATTTCATATTTCATTAAAAACAACACATGGATATATGTAAATAAATACACACACCCACACTCTCTTTCTCTCTGTCTCTCTCTCTCCTCTCTCTCTCTCTCTCTCACACACACATGCACACTATTTCAAAAGCATCACACACACACACACACACAAACAAATACACACACTATGTCAAAAAAACGCACATACCCCCACAAAATACACTCTATTCACCAACTCAAAAACCCTCAAACACACACACACACACTTTTAAAATTTAAAAAGACTAAAAAATTTAACATTTTTAATATACTAAAAAATTTAACACTCGAATGTGGGTGCACGTCATTTCGGGATAGGCAAGACCTTTGCATGCACTTGGAAGAGAGAGAGATAAGCGTTGGAAACGCAGGTGGTGGCCCACGTGTTGCAAATCGTAGCTCTTTGTCTGTGTATGCTCGTCGAGGAGATAGGCACGACCTTTGCATGCACTTGGAAATGCAGGTGGCAGCCCATGTTGCAAACCATAGCAGAAAGAGAGATATGCTTGTCGAGGAGAGGTTGTGAAGTCTGCATGATGCCAAGGAAAATGCCATCCGCGAGAGAGAGAGAGAGAGAGAGAGAGAGAGAGAGAGAGAGAGAGAGAGAGAGAGAGAGAGAGAGAGAGAGAGAGAGAGAGAGAGAGAGAGAGAGAGAGATGCTCACTAGGGCACACAGTTCATTGTGGGCATTCTCCGAGGAGAGGATCAGAGGTCGTCATGTCTGCCTGCGAGATCAAAAAATGCCATCCGCGACACAGAGAGAGAGAGAGAGAGAGAGAGAGAGAGAGAGAGAGAGAGAGAGAGAGAGAGAGAGAGAGAGAGAGAGAGAGAGAGAGAGAGAGAGAGGGAGGGAGGGAGGGAGGGAGGGAGGGAGGGAGAGATGCTCACTAGGGCACACAGCGCAAGCCGCTCTGAAGGCAAAAGAAAAACATGAAGAGCTCATTGAGGAGATAGGTAGGATAGATTTGCATGCACTTGGAGGGGAGTGGATGACATCGAATGCTGGCGCGTGGCGACACCTGCAACCTCCTTTGCAAACCGGCCGCCCAACATCAAATAGGGGCGGCGTGGACTGGTGGCAATCTAGCAGAGGCAGCGAGGCGGTGTGGGCATGGACATGCGCCCAGGAAGTCGACATGTAGACGGCTTGCCACCCCCTTTTTTTGTGACACGTGTTGCGAGAGAAAGAAGCCGGGATAAATATAGTAGAGATACACCAGTACTTGACCTGCAGGCTCTTGCAGCCCACGCACGGCCCTCTTGGTATTACACTATTACCATGTGGCACATGGCTAGAGAGGAGCTCTCAGACCTACCACGTGGTAGATAGAAGATTAGTTTTCCCGCATTGCTGCTTGTGTGTCACCTTCAAAAGAGAGAGCATGTGGTAGGAGAGATGGTGCATGCATACATACATGTGTGTGTGTACACTTAAGTGTGTGCACGCACATGTAGTTGTGTTGTGCATGCGTATACAAGAGAGTGTGTGTGTGCGTGTGCATGCTAGCGAGTGTGTGTATTGAGTCATGTGCACTTGTGTGGGTGTGTGCACGCACATGCATGTGGGTGATTGGGTGTGTGTTGATTCTGTGTGCACGCATGTGAGTGTGTGATTGTGCACATGCGTAGTCGTGTGTGTGCATGTGCATATGCAAATGTACAACTATGTACCTATATGCTTGCGTGTGTCTGCGTGTATGTGTATGTGAGTGTGCATCAGTACATGCAAGTGTGTATGTATACGTGCATGAGAGTGTGCGTGCATATCGTGTGTGTACACTTGTGTATGTGTATGTGCATACACATGTGTGTATGTGTATGTGCATATATGTATCATGTGTGTGTACACGTGTGTATGTGTATGTGTGCATGTATGTAGAATTTTTGTTAAGAAAAACCATTTTTTAAAAATAGAAATGGTTATTGCTTTTTCTTTTTCTTTCATTGAGGTGTGCTCACTTATTATATCCTCAAATTGATACACCTTACATATAATGATGGGGTGTTCTATTTTTAACCCAATGATGATAGAGAGATATGTTTTTATCATATAAGTAACCTTCCTAGAGCAGTGCCCCCTCTTTACACTAAAATTTGAATTTGAAATGGGAATAAAGCTTGTCTTTCACTCTAACTCTCCATTCTTACACATGGTAAAATGAGATGACCACAGAGTGACAATGCTATGGTAAGGGCAAAATACTGTGAGCAATAGTGTAGGATTACACATGGTAAAATGAGATGGCACCACAGAGTGACACGTGGGTGAATGTTGTGGTGGTAAGGGAGTAATAGTACAGGATGGCCATAGAGTGACACATGGGTGAATGTTGTAGCAAGGGCATAATAGTGAGAGTAATAGTGCAGGATGGCCACCATAGAGTGACAGTGGGTGAATGTTGTGGCAAGGGCAAAATAGTGAGATTAATAGTGCAGGATACATACACATACATACATACATACATACATACATATATATATATATATATATATATATATATATATATATATATATATATATATATATATGTACACACACACACATGTATATATATATATATATATATATATATATATATATCCAACTCTCTCTCTCTCTCTACCTTAAATATTTTTTTAAACTACCCCTCTCACTATACAGAGAAAAATACCAAGTTAACTATGCACACTTCAAGAGAAACATTATATAAAAAGGCACCTCCTAGCTTCTTTAAAACTTCAAAAGTTGTGTCCAAGTAGTCATTTGTTTGAATGGACCCAAATCATCATCAACTCAATGTGGCAATAAATGATGGTACATTATATATTTGTAGCATCATTCAACCCTCCATCCCTACCCTACATCTTTTGCTCTTGCATATGTTTTAACTAAACCATCAATTTAATTTCATCAATTTTTCTATTGAGCCTCTATTAATTGAATTAATAGTTATTTAACCCATGGTGATGGTGCATAAGTCATATTATGGACTTATATCATTCTTTGATAAAAATGGCCTTTGCTCAAGCATTCCTTTAAATGTCTACTTTGCCTAGAAATGGCTTTATTGAGTGGCACAAAAAAGTTTTCCATGTTGAAGATTCTTTTAAATTAACATCTAAATCATTTATAGTGGTCAAGTCTATGTTCAAACTTATAATCATTTTGTAAGATGCAGGGCTTCTTTTGTGGTACTCTTTTATGTGATACAAAAAATAAGGGAGATGAGGAGCTGTTATCTGTGGAAGGCTAGTGAATCCTTGGGGTAGCACTTGAGTCTTATTATTGCACTCTTTTTTGAGAGATGAGATTCACATGGAGAACTACAAGGAATGAGAAGATGAAAACACTAAACACATATGAGAACAAGCTTGATTGTTTTTTAAGACTACCACTTATAAGCTTACATTAATTTCTAAGGTTATTAGCATAGTGCACTCATGCTTTCTACTGATCTCTCTTGTAGGAATGTATGAGAACAAGCTTGAATAATTTAGAGACTATCACTTATAAGCCTACAATAATTTCCAAGGTTATATGTATAGTGCACTTATGCTTTCTACCAATCTCACTTGTCATAATGTACAAAAATTCTTAGACATGATTGCTGATATAATACACCATTATATATACTAATGAGCAAACCATAGATATTTTTTTCTTGGCTAGATGACTCCTAGGAAACTCACAAAAGCTTGGAACATATATTAAAGAAAAAGGATTTTGCTTATAATTCTCTCTATGCATACACTTAACTTATCTCATCATTAGTCTTGCAACACATCATGCTACATACAAATTCTTTCTATACATAAACTGGTCCTATCATTATTAGGCTTGCAACACATCATGATTATGAGGTACTCAACAAGCTTTTCCCTTCTCAAGTAGAAGGATAGTTTGTATGATTTGAAAGTATTTTAGATAATGTCTAAATGAGAATTAACCCATATTATAATGGAACCACAAAATGGCATGAGTCTTTTTATACCTTAAAAAAGCACCAATTTGATAGCAAGCATTACTTTGTCTTGGGTTCATCAGATGTCTTTAAATTATATGTCATTCTAGAATGATGTGATTGAACACTGTATATCATTCTTTATGTCCATAACACCAGCAAGGCGCATGGTTAAATCCTAATCCTCTCATTCTCCTTGGAATCCCTCATGAGAAGTAGAAAAATCATGCTGAAATAGTAATGGCTGCTTTGCAAGATTTTACAGGAAAATTTTCTTTTGAAGTCTAACTCTTGTGAATCTCTTTTCCTTTTTAGGATTTATGTCTTGCATTGTGCATCCACCCATGGTGTTTTTAAGAGCCATAAGGGTCTAAGCATGTTTCAGTAGGCATACTATTGGCATGTCACCATTCATGTCTTACATTGTGCATCCAATATTTTAAGAGCCATAAGGATCTAAGCATGCTTCACTAGGCATACTATTTGCATGTCACCATTCATGTCTTGCATTGTGCATTTACCCATGGCATTTTTAAGAGCATAAAGGTCTAAGCATGTTACAGTAGGTATAGTAGTGGCAAAAAGAGTACAATTTTAGTATAGCTCGCCATAAGGGTCTAAGCATGTTGCTATAGGCATACTATTGGCAAAAAGAGTACTATGATATTATATATGATTACCCTCCACATAACCAACCAACAGATGAAAAGGTGTGTCTTTTAGTAGCTAACAACACGCTACAATGATCACCTTGCCAACTGCCAAGAATGTATGTGTTTTCAACTCGTATGCAATCCTTTTGTGACTCATGATTGCTCTCCTTATCAAAATGAGACTTTATCTTCCTCATATGCAAGATGTGTATTTCTAGATATGCATTCATATGTACATACATCATAATCATAATGCATATATACATTCATCAAATGTACATACATCAAATGTACATATGCATTCCTATGTACATACATCGTAATCTCTATCAGACATAACAATACTATATTGCATGTATATGTATTCATATAAACATACATCATCATAATGTCTACTATCAGATATAACAATACTATAGTACACTGACTTGCAATGTCTGATAAACATTCTCAATACTATTGTGTAATCTCCATAAGTATTCCAATCTTGTCCATGTATGATTTCTCTAGGTGGACATTTTGATTCTACTCTTTTTTATAGTCATTATGGAAGTGGATATTCTAATCCTTAGTTAATGCTTTACTTTTAATCTCGTTAGACCCTAGGATAAAGGTTCTAATGTGAGTTATATATCATACATTATTGGATACTAAAATTCATACTCATGATACGCTATACCATACAAGTTCTTATAAAAATGCCTTTTGTTATTTAAATCTCCAATAGATTTTCAATATCTCAAATACATGATACTGTTTTAAATTAAGAAAAATCCTTATTTCTCTAAAAAGTATCCAAACAACTTATCTAATGTAAAATATATGAATTTACTAGCTAGGATGCTATTTTAAAATATGGCAAAATACCATGTCTTAGTGTGTTTAAATTGCATTAAAAAATTATCTTATATGCACATCGCCCCCCCCCCCCCTCTCTCTCTCTCTCTCTCTCTCTCTCTCTCTCTCTCTCTCTCTCTCTCTCTCTCTCTCTCTCACTCACTCACTTAAGCGCGCGCGCGCGTGTACATCATCTATTTTTAGTTGAATGATTTTAAAAATTGTTATTAAATTTTGATTTGCTATATAAAATATCATCTTTTTTAAATATTAAACGAATTAGCTTTTATCAGTATTCACAATAGCATTGTTATTATGCATAGCAGGGCATAATGGATCCTGTGACAAAGTAAATGCTCCGTCAAAAACTTTACCGCCGCTACAAAATTAGTACACTTGCTAAGGATGACATCGAAGACTTCATCTCCAATGAAGTCCAGTCTCTAGGGGCTCACAGTGGAGATTGTGAAAGCCACAAAGGCAGTTCTACACATAGAAGATAGCTCCCTAGATGAGAAGATACACAATCCATCATAGGGGATATACAAAAATGTGCCATAGATCTATGTGACTCTCTCCCTCATGGAGTAAACATGCAATGGCTACAGTTTTGGTTTGCAATGACTCTCTCCCTCATGGAGTAAGCATGCAATGGCTATAGTTTTGGGTTGGAAAGTGGAAAGAAAAAAAAATCCAAAAGCAAGAGAGCAAAGGGATAGACTCCCAACACACACTGTCAAAGTGAATTTTCTTAGAGCAAGTAGTCCACGGGGAGGCCCCTCACAGTGGAGAATCGAGCCGTGTCTGGAAAAAAGTAGCAATAATACGTAGTATGTCACACTTAGAACTTACTTCTAAAAATGCAAAATTCTCACTCCTAATAGGGGTGCCTCACGAGACCATCCTATACAAGAGCAAGATCAGAGAGGGTGCCTTTGGGGGTGTTCTAGAGTGTAATTTGAAGGTCTATCCTTTTTTCCTCCTCACATCACCTATGATACAAAGGCTCTTATTTGTACAAGCATAAGTCCTTCACAAAGGAGTATGGAATGCAAATATCACACCATGGCCTTGTGAGATGCATTGCATTTGCCCGTCAGCCTCCATGGGTAACAATATTCCCTTACTACAACACTGGTATGATGGGTTCCTTACTCATGACCCTCCCCTTCAAACTGGGGACCTTCAAGCGTATAATCACCAAGCTACGACAATAAGGCATAAAAAGATTCCTAGGGGAGGATCTTGTTTTAGAGATTGCACAAATGGCTTGGTTGGATGCCTTTTTGGAGGGGCTACCAAATATTATTCATGCATGAGTCGCAAGGGGAATCATTCATTGTGATCTCCACACCTACAATATTACATTAGAATATACAAGGGAGCATGCATGCAAGGTGGGAGTCATTAACTAGGGGTTGTGAATGTTTGTAGGGGAGAAAAGAGAATCTATGAACTACTTGTAGTGTCTTGTAGGCATAGATGATGTAACATGGGAGCTCATGAAGAATGAAGCCAAAGACAGGAATTGATTGCGCCCTTGGCAAGCCCCAGAACTAATAGATCTTGAAAATCAGGATGCTTTTTGTAAAGAGTCAGATATATATGCATTGGGTTGGTTAATTATCCAACTAAAAACTTTTTTAAGGAGAGCTTGAGCATTACGCTAAAGGCGATTTGGAATTGCATCCCAATCGGGATAAAGTTACTAGAGCATATTCATTTTTTTGTAATGCATTGTATGCTTGTAAAGGAGAAGGTAGCTAGAAAGAAGCTACTTAAGTTTTCTGAGATGTTAAAAAAGATTCATACTTAGCCTCAAGCATCGCTTCGACCAACCATTGAGTTGATGTCAGCATTTTATTGAGATATAGATTTTTTTATAAAATATACTTGATACAATCTAATAAGGATCGAGATGTATTTTTTTTTTGCTATCAATCAATATTTGATACAATCTATTGAAATGTATATGTTTTATGTACTTGTTTGATTTTAAATGTTACTGTAAGTGGATAAGTTTTAATGTTTGTAGGATATTAAGTCCTTATCCTGTGCTAGCAATCCCCTAAGCAATGAGTGAATAAGTTTTCAACTACTATTGCCAATCACTTGAGTCCATGCCATCCACCGCACGATCGCTCATTACTTGATGTTAATTTTCTTATTTTTTTAAGCAATTTTTAACCTTTATTTATAGTGATACTAACATGGGCGCATACTTTACGTTAACAGCCATGGCCAAACAAGGTGGAGAAACAGCACACCGAGCAAGAGAAGGGGAACAAGAAGACAATCCTACAAGACAAGCATGCAACAAACAAGCACGAAAAGCCTATGAATGCATTCAAGCTCTGGCTGCTAATGTGGACACCACATAGGCTACTCAAACTGCAACAAGATCATCCCAATGGGTGAATCCTACTCACATACAATGAAAGGAGGTCAACAAAGCAGTGATGAACCAAATGGTTTGTAATATATAGAATATCAACAAGATGGGGAGATGGAGAAAGGTAGATGGAAAGTGGATAAATGTTTGAATGATGATATAAGGGCAAATGTAGAAAAAATATATCTTTAAATCAAAGGTCATCCAACATTGCATCATGCAGAATATCCTCTTAGGTATGTAAATATATTGTACATGAAATTTTTAGAAGGTACTCTAGTGGACTTTACCCTAAAAGATACCCATCAGTCAGTACATGATATCTGACAAGAATTAGTTACACTCACTTGAGAGGATCTTTGGCAGGCTATCCATGGGGCTTCCTTGAAGGTGTATGAAATGAGAGAAGAGCTATGTACACAGCTCAAACGCCAAGAGACACCTCAAGAAGGTGCTACCATGACGCCTACCAAAGCAACTCAAGATAAAGTATCTTTGAGTAGAGAGCTCCATGCACTTAGGGAGCAAGTTGCAAGTTTAGAAGAGAAGCTCATTGGTAAGCATATAAGCACACTATTCTCTCATCCATCATTGATAAGGGAATTCCCAATCAATCCTCGCAAACGTATGTCCAATTTGCGATAAATCGTTTGACAAATGGAGTGGTTATTACACATTGCCTCATGGAAATTACTACCATATATCGTGATTAATTTAGTCAATGTTATTAGTTAACCATTGTTAATTATGTGACCTAGAATTACAAGAAGACTTGTATAAGATGTTTGGACTCAAACAAGAGTTTCAACAAATTATTTTCAACATTGGGCAAGGAACCCCTAGCATCTTTAGAAACATCAACTTTGATGAAATCAATTAAGAATCATCCCACAATGATGAACTTGCTCTTTAAAAACATCAACTTTGATGAAATCAGTTAAGAATCATCCCACAATGATGGAATTGCTCTTTAAAAACATCAACTTTGATGAAATCAGTTAAGAATCATCCCGCAATGATGTACTTGCTCTTTGTACTCTCAATCTTAATGGATTTACACTCTTTAAGCTTTCATATTGTCCTAGTTGTTTTTAAATCAATAAAAACATATATTGAACTCATACATCAAGAGTTTCAAGTTCTGATGTAAAGTGTTGCCTTCTTTTTTGTAGACATTATTCAATTTATTGATCATCTACCTTCAAATTCTCATCTACTTCTTCTTGTGTACTCATCATAAAAGAGAAATTGACATTCTGTAAATCCTCTTCTTTAATATCCCCATTTGTATCATCCATGCACTTGTACATCCATCTTCTGAATAGGCAAATATATCAATCTCACGTTTGCAAGCCGTACAAAGCTTACTAAAAAATCTGCATGTTTTAAATACAAGAACAAGATTTAGATGACATTTTACACACTAATCTTGTAAGTTGTGTAAAAAGACACTTTAACCATTTATAAATCTAAACTTCTATAAATATACTACATACTCTCGCCAAAGCCTTTCAACATGATATAACCAAGATATAAGATAATATAATACAAAATCATATTATACATGTCCTCCAACAACCTATAAAAAATGAGAACATACTAAAAAAACATGACCAAGACATGGATTGCCACTAGTAAGGACCACTACAGCCTAAGTGAAGGAATCATAGTCCAAACTACACTCTGCAATAAGCAAGTTATATCAAGCAAGTAGCTTACACCAAGGGAGTAGCACAACCCGCTGAAGGATCAATACTCCAATAGCTTACACTTCAAAATAAAATAGAGATAACAAAAGACAATAGGACCAATGATGCCCAATAGTAGGACAAATGGTCCAATCAATCACGTTTGCTTTTCTATGGTGAGAGATGTAGCACAAGAAAGGACTACAACTACCCAATAGTAGGACAAATGGTCTGATCACTCACATATACAATAATATTGCTTTATAGTAAGGAATAGTGCTGTCCAATAAAGGACAACTAGTTCAAGCTAAAGTGCAAACTAATCCTTAAGCCCTAACCCTAAGTCTGAAACTAAAGTGCATAAATGGCATACAAATGTAAAGCAAGGACAGCCACCGCCCAATGAAGGATAAGATGTCTAATCCATACAGTGTACTCTATATGCAAAATACAAGTTGAGTTGTCTATATTAAGGGCCAAAATAGTCCAATAATTGGACTAATAACCCAATCCACAAGTAGCACATGGATTTTCTCAAGGATAACACAAGGGCTTTTTCTTTTTCCCAGTGGGCTAAGTGGGAAAAAGAGAAAAGCACGGCAGGAAATATGAAAACCCCGGCGGGCTTTACCTATATTCCAGGTCAAATACCAAAAATGTTATCAACATTAATTTTGTGCTATTTCAATAGTTATTAACTTATTGACATGTTTGTAATTATGTCAGTGAAGTTGTTGGATAATATTCTTAAAAGCCTTGTGTAATTGTTAAAATGTATCAATTGTTTTACCAGTGAGATGATCATGATGCACATTTTGTGCAGTATTGCCTCTCTCATTTTGTGCACTACTGCCACTCTCATTATGATACACACTTGACAAGTCATACACATGGCACCAATGTTGGTTTTGGTTTGATAGCTATGGTAATCTACTAGAATTAGGGGATCTTTGGAATAAAAAAGGGACCCTCTAATGGCCTTCTCTCTCTTCCTTAAATTAAGAATAAGTAGAAAATAAATTATAAAAATTAGGCACTCTTCTTTTAGAATATAAAGGATCAAACTTATTCTAATAAAGTTTTTTTCTTTAAAAGAGTAGCCAATCTTATCAAAATCTTAAAATATTAAAAAATACCCATCCACTTCAATCAAAAGTATATATATACTTTTTTAATTGTCTCCTCCTATCTTTTTCCCTTTGCCATCATTGAGAGACGAATTTGAGGATTTTGTGCACTACTACCGCTCTCATTATTATGATACACACTTAACAGGTCATGCACATGGCACCAATGTTGGTTTTGGTCTGATAGCCATGGTAATATCCTAGCATTATGGGATCTTTGGAATAAAAAAGGGTCCCTCTAAGGGCCTTCTCTCTCTTCTCCTTAAATAAAAAATAAGTGCAAAATAAATTATAAAAATTAGGCACTCACTTCTTTTAGAATATAAAGGATCAAACTTATTCTAACAAGGTTTTTTTCTTAAAAAAAGTAGCCAATCTTATTATAATCTTAAAATATTAAAAATTACCCATCCACTTCAATCAAAAGTATATATACTTTTTGAATTGTCTCCTATTTTTTTCCCTTTGCCATCATTGAGAGATGAATTTGAGGATTTTGTGTTCTGAAGGTAAGCTATTTAAATTTTTTGCCATGTAGATTTTGAATCTTTTAATAATTTTTTAAGACTAAAATTAAATTATGCATACATAGCATAATTATAACCATAATTATAGCCATAATTATGCATACATAGCATAATTATAACCATAATTATGCATACATAGCATAATTATAACCATAATTATAAGCATAATTATGATTAATTCTCTTGATTAAACTAAAATAACCATTCCTCATTTCTAAAAATGTTAGCATAATCCTCTTTCAATTTAGGATGAGTTAATATGATTTTTCTATATCATAAACAAGTTTAAAAGAATTAATCATCCTTGTTTTTCTAGATTAAAAATCATAAAAATAACTAATCTCTTTCTCTAGCTTGTCAAGCCTAGAGTTTGGATTAAGATAAAGAGATTATCATTAAGAATCATCCTTCTACAAAGGATCTAGCCATAAAGATGATTAATCTTTTAAGAGAGATATTTTCTTAAAGAAAATATTATGATTAAGCATAAATATTAACATTAATCTAATTAGACATTATGAATCTTTGGAAATCTTGAATTGAAGAAAAAACCAAATCATTGAGAGAATTGAAAAAAAAAACATTAAATTAGGTTTATCTTTGAATTTGGCTTGATTCTTTGGCTAGAAGTGAAGCCCCCAAGCAAGTCCTTCGCCACCAAGAGGGGAAGGGTAATTTCCAGGAGAGGATGGAGAATAGAGAAGCTCCAAAGCTCTCAAGAGAAGAGGAAA
Organism: Cibotium barometz; assembly: GCF_041138505.1. Taxonomy (NCBI): domain Eukaryota; kingdom Viridiplantae; phylum Streptophyta; class Polypodiopsida; order Cyatheales; family Cibotiaceae; genus Cibotium; species Cibotium barometz. Next base: position 74,836,972 of record NC_141046.1, read on the forward strand.
ATTAGAGGGATAATAGAAATATGCTAATCTAGAGATAATACTGGCATGGTATTGCTCAAAGATAAAAATACAAAGGAATGAGGGTCTATTTATAGGTGAGGGAGGCCACTAACCAAGTCCAACTGGGTTCTAGAGCCTTCCAATTTCAGTTTGACCCAATTTAGACAAGATTTGGATTAGTTTGGTCCCCTTTTTGATCCAGTTTACACCAGGAGAGAGGAGAGATGAAATATCTTGATTTTTTTAAATTAAAAATATCAAGCAATGATGATAAAAAGGTGCCTACCTCAAGTGACTTTCCCTCCTTTTATTGAGGTGTCAAAAATGTATCATTTTACCAAAATATCCCATTTTTTACTAATATACCTTAATTTTTAACTAATAAACCTGTACTCAGTCAACTCTTCATCTTATTTGAGCATTTACTCATTTTTGGGGTATTTTCTTTTATTCTTTGCATTTTTGTCATCCCAACACTTGGATTAATCCTATTGGCCCTTTGGAACCTAATTTGGACCTTAATCTAATTTTTTTTGAAAATGTGGACCCTTAGGCTAAGGTCTCTTATACACATATTCAGTTAATTCCTAATGCACATTGGAAAGTTCATTTTGAACTTTTGTTTTAGGGAATTCATTTTAGATATCAAAAAGTTATCATATTTAAAATCAATCAAGGCCAAGAAGATTCTAAATTCAAAGTTATTAGATAGTAATAAATTTGACATGTAGAGCCATCTAGGGTAGGAGAAGCCTTGCATAAAATTTTGGCTTCAAAAAATATCAAGAGGGTCCCAATTGAAGGCTTAAAAATAGGGTCTAGAATGCCAACCCCTCTTGGCATTATTTCTGGTCAAAATTTGATGTATAACCTCTCCTACTGTTTTATAAGAGGCCATAAATCAAAATCTGGCCAAAAATAATGCCAAGAAAGGGCCCTAGTTGAAGGGCTGATTTTTGGGGCCTTGCTTTCATTAAACTATGTCCCCATCAAAACCTTTTTATTGGGCTCCTTCTGGTCTCTCTTTTTTTATACCTTAGATGACTCTACATGTCAAATTTCATCGCACTCCAATAACTTTAAATTTGCTCATTTTCGCCTTCTCAACCTTAATTTACACAATAAAATATGTTTGTTATGTCCACTAAAGGTGTCCAATAACTTTGAGCTTGTCCCTTGCAACCTTAATTTATATACTAAAATACGTTTATTATGCCTCTTAAGGTGTCCATACCTTTGTCAACCCTAAATGTTCTTGCACATCAAATCCTGTATAGATGACCTTTTGTGTGTAGACATAATAGTGATATGTGGACATAGGCTAATAATGAGCCGGGAAACAATTTTCCTTCTTAGGGGGTTTTCCCTGAGCGTGCATTCACACTCTTATGAGTGTGTAAAAGTGACCTTATCATGTCACTTCACTTGCACTTCATTCATTCTCATCAAATTTTTTTCAATGTTATGCTTTTCTCTATCTCTCCTTCCTTGTTGCATCTATGTGTGTGTGTGTGTGTGTGTGTGTGTGTGTGTGTGTGTGTGTTATGCTTTTCTCTATCTCTCCTTCCTTGTTGCATCTATGTGTGTGTGTGTGTGTTGCTACCTTGAGCTCCACTCCAATAGTTAGTATAAGAACAGGTTAAGGCTTGGCCCTTACCGCCATGTCATCTTCTGCTAATATTCGAGTGAAAGGAGTTGGTAAGGTTGCTCTCATTGCTAATGGTGGGTTAGTCACTCTCTCAAAAGTCTTGCTTGTGCTAGGGATAAAAAACAACTTGTCTCTCTCATTGCTAGGCCATCAAATGCTAGAATCAACATCATTAGAAAAGAGATTAGATGATAATTAAGATGTGATTAGTGAGCAATTAATGTAAGCATTGATAATTAAAAACCAGCAAATTCTCATTAGGCCAATGCCTCAATTTATAGAGTTTACATCCAAGCATCCAATCCCAATGATTTCTCCTTGATTCACTCCACCTCTTTTGCTTGATTCTCTCCACCTCTTCCCAGAATATCTCCACACCTCCTAAATCTCTTCATGCTACCCTTTATTCTCTCCTAGTAGATACTTCTCACCTTTTCACAGCTTCTCTCACATTTACAAATTCTCTTTTACAGCCTCTTGCTAAGGGCTTGTTCCCGCACACACCCTATTCACTTGTATATTTCAACACAATTGGGGTATTGGTAGCCCACGCTCTTCAAAGATTGTGCACTATTTGTCAAAGAATGTGACAGAGTGCTAATGTTGTACAAAGCCATAGAAGAAGGACATGATGCCACTGCATCCTGTCAGAGTCAACCAACATTTTGAAAAATGGAGCTTAGATTGCATTGGCCCTATTAGACCTGCTGCACCTGGCACACAAGCACGCTTCGTTATTGTTGCCACATATTATGTAACCAAATGGGCTGAAGCAAGAGCTTCACAACAAAAAGCGGATGCCATGGCGATTGCTAAGTTTCTCTACGAGAACATCATTACCCACTTTGGCTGTACTTTTCAAGATAGTGAGTGACCAAGGAAACCACTTTATAAATGATGTAATCCAACATCTCACCACAACCTTCATGATATCACACTATAAGTCCATGACTTACTACCCATAAGCAAATGGTCAAGATGAGAGCAATGATTGGGAATTCAAGCTCACAATAGAGTTATGGGCTTAACGAATCTCTTACAAAGTTGTAATTAATTGCACTGATACCCTGCTTAAGGTTTGCAGTGTGACTGAGAGACTAGAGAGTAACTTGTTGGCCAATTGGCTATTCATTCTTGAACAATCGGAGGAAGAAAGATAAATTTTCGTGCACAACATGTTAATAGAAAAGGATTGACAAAAAAGTGGTTTGATAATAATCTCAAAGATAAGGAAGTCAAGGAGGGAGACCTTGTACTTATGTATGGAGTCCGTAATTGAAAAGAATAAACAAAAATATACCGGTGAAGGACTATTTTGACTATATGTGTTGAAACCCTAGACGGGGTCAAAACTGTCAGCTTCCTTAATGGTAGGAAATTCAAAAAATATCATGGTCCTCTTGCCGTGGAAGCCTTGCGGGTTTCACATGATAAAATGTAGCCAAGGAGAAAGCGGACCTAAAGAAAGCTCAAGCTTAACAAGAGGCTAAAGAAAGGCAAATCCGACAATAGTGCAACGACGAGAAGCTATTATGGGATCTGTACAAGCATTCATGGGAGAAGTTAAAGGAGACACAGAAGAGCACATAACACCTCTACAAACATCCATGCAATTTCCTAGCCCTTATGGTAAAGTGTTTTATAAGGCATTACTTGATACGGGGGACTAGTCATAATCTAATTTCTTTTAATGCATGGAACCAGTTGGGAAAACCCCAACTTGCAGATACCTCTTTAAAGGTGAAAGGTATCCATGATAGAAATACCAAGGTTCTTGGGCTACTACAAATAGAGACATATTGTGATGGCAATGAGTAGACTTTCCAGTTAAGCCTGCAAGGACATTATTTGAACCGGTAATACTTGGTCATACATGGATGAAGGCTGCTGGATGTATGATTGACTAGTCGACAAGAAGTGTATCTTTGGGTGAAGCCACGACTGAACATTCTACTCATAAACCCCTACCACATCTCACTATTATCAAGAGTCGCAACAAGGAGGAATCTTCAACATCCAAAAAATCCAAGGAAATCCCCTCCACTTTGGCATCCACTATATTCAAGGAACTCCTGATTCTTTACACCCACAAGGCAAACCCTTGCATGTCAAAAGGATGATCACATACGATGAGTTAAAAAAAAGTTGTAACCCAAATCTACATTCAAATGGGTTCCCAAAATTTCTCCATCTATGCGAACTCAACCAACGAAGCAAAGAGGGCCTGAACACTATAATCGATGCATGAAGTCCAAATTACAAGTTATCCAAAAATGGATACCCAAACACTTATTCAAAGCTCAAAGCTACTACGAGGGTAACCATTGTATTTGGATACCAAAATATAAAATGTATACCACTAGTCTCATTGCCGCCACTTACAAATTCCTAAATCTCCTCATCAGTGAGATGGATAAAGGCTTCAATAGCTCAAATGCCAACAAAGGGAAAACTATTATAAACAAACCTTCACCACCAATGCCCAAACAAATTTGGATCCCAAAGAGAAACCCTATCACACGAGACATGGTGATTGATTGGTGAAGCTTCTACACGGTGATTGATTGGTGAAGCTTCTACATCACACGAGACATGGTGATTGATTGGTGAAGCTTCTACATCACAAAATGTTACAAAACCATTGTTGGCTATCCAAGCCCCAACCCCATTGGTGTGAGACCCCTATGCCCCCTTCGTGCACCGGATTCCCGGTTGCTCTAGTAGAGGAAGTAGCTTCCTCTTGCATGGGGGGCAGGGTTTCCTACTCGGGTGCTCGCCCTCGAATGTCCGGACACGAGACTAATCTAGTGGTCATTTCGAAACCGAAACTGGGAAAATTTCCCTTGCCTGGAAAACGGGGACGATTCCACCTTTTTAATTTTCTTAACGAATTTTCTAACGGGGTCAAGAGACTAAATTATCCTTCACCTGATTAAGCCAAATATAGAAGGAAAACTATCACTGACTTAGTTTGAAGAAATCAACGCTTTTTTCCTAACCAAAATCAGGCACAGCCATTGATCTAATCATTTGAGAAAATTAACGCTTTTTTCCTAACCGAAGTCAGGCACAGCCATTGATCTACTCATTTGAGAAATTCTTCAGGTTTTTATTTAACTACTCGAATTCTAAGCGTACTCCTATTATTTCAATTTAATTATTAAAACTCCACTGATCATCCGGCCCATGGGTTAGCCACCACACTAAAATCGGTAGAACCAGACAATTACTCACCCACCCATAACTGAATGCCTTTCTTAACTTTTACTTTCGAATACAGATATGTACACACTCCTCTTTAAAAACTTTAACATATAAAATAATCCATTGACAAACAGTTATTAGTTACAGATGTCATAACTCAAAAATTCCATCCAGTCCCTTGTTTCTCAAAAAACAGTATCACTCTGGACTCTCCGTTGAGACCAACTGGTCAGCAACAATAAGATCCAGTAACAGATTACAATAATCATTTCGTCCATCATACATATCTTCCATGACATACGCATGGGTGTCATAGGCACCGCGAGTTCGTACATCTCCTGGTCAGAACTCTCCCCAGGATCCTCCTTAGGTGTCACGGCACTTCACTCAGGGACCCCTTCGTCGGCCCTCGCCCATCGTATCAGCAGAAGCGCACCATTTTTCAACCATACCGAGGTTGGTCAAGACCTCGGCAGGCTTTGCCGCGCGTAAGCCATCCTTTGAACACTCCCCACTAGCTGTTGCAATCGAACTTCCTTTAGAAAAACATATACCAAATGCTCCCTCCAGCATTCTGGCGTAAGACAGTCCTTTAAGAAAATAGGGTTTCTAAGCAAGTTTTTAGTTTGATTTTCTTTTGAATACAAGGAGTATTTCTTGAATCAGTATCCCCAAAACTTCTTGATCGGAATTCTGAATTTCATACCCCAATTCCTCGAATTCTATAACCTTGATCCACAAATCAATTCGAAGGGTCTCAAACTTAGTTTCAGATTTGGCGAGAGTTTTGAGTGTATTTTTCTAAATTGGTCACACCTTCTTTCCTTGAAACTGATGAAAGAGTTCTGTCTTGGTCATAGTCTGATTCAAGGTTCGAGTCGGATGAGATTTTTCCTAAACTATCTTTCTCGAAAAGATTTGGTAATTTAGTTACTATTTTATTGAATTTCTTTCTTTGAATATTCACTTAACTTATTTCTAAATTAGTTACGAATTCCAATGAGGAAAAAATTAATCATTTATCTGAATATTTAGATCTCGATAGATTTCTTGAATTTTCTTTTTACAATTCATGTGAATATAAAACGATAGAAATTTCTCTCTTAGAGTATTTAATTATTCATTTATCAAATACTCATAGAATTTAAACATAGAATTTAAGAGTATTCTAATTTTGATATAAAAATTCTTTATGCATCTTCAACTTCAATGGGAATAACACTTTTATTTTAAAAAAATCCTTTTATGCATAAAATTAAATTTAATAGAAATAACACTTTTAAAATAAAAAGAATTTCTTTATGCATCTATTTATGCATAAAAATCAATTTTTATAAGAATAACGCTTTTATAATAAAAAATTTTCTTTATGCATCTTTCCATGTATAAAAATCAAATTTAATAATCATAACTCTTTTGTAATAAAAAAATCCTTTATGCAACTTTCTATGCGTAAAAATCAAATTTAGTAAGAATAACACTTTTGCAATAAAAAAATTCCTTTATGCATCTTTCTATGCATAGAAATCAAATTTAATAAGAATAACACTTTTATAATAAAAAAATTTCCTTTATGCATCTTTCTATGCATAGAAATCAAATTTAATAAGAATAACACTTTTGTAATAAAAAAATTCCTTTATGCATCTTTCTATGCATAGAACTCAAATTTAATAATTAATATCAGAGATATCCATGCATATTCATAAGTGAATATGCACATGGAGTAATTAGAATATTTCTTTTAGATGCAAAAATGTTGGGAATTACTCTTTTGGAATAACATAAAAACAAACTTTCTTTTTCACAAAATTCTAGAAAATTTTGCCATAACCTCCTTTGTATGGCTGACCATTTCTCATTTTTATTTTTCTTCACTTAACTTAATAACCCAATTTAGAATTATAGAACTCTAATATACACAATTTTCTAAATTCAAGAGAGTAAACAATAAGAAGAGTTTAATTAATCACTTATTTAATCTTTCTAGGATTAAGAAAGGTTAGAAGTAAAGAAGAGAAGGGGGTGGCCTTTTCATCAAAGGCATAGCATTTGAATTTAATTCAATCATTTGCAAAACATAAAAATTAAGAAAACCATAGATTTTTCATTAAAATTTGTAAACAAAGTAAGAAAATTAACTTACATGGAGCTTGTAAGCTCTCCTTTGGCTTGAGGGATTGAGGGTTCTACTCTTGTTTGAAGCAACAGTGGCCACCAATTCACTTTGGAGAGGATTAGGCCAAAAACAATTGAATTATTAAAAAATTCAATGTAGATGGCTCAAGACAAGAGTAGAGTAACAGTGCATAAACACCATTAAGCTTTTACAAAAGGGGGAGGCTTCTATTTATAGGAAAAAGTGAGTCTCTAACCAAGCAAACTGACTCTAGAATTTTCCAGATCAGTTTGGTGAATTTTTGACCATCTCTGGGTCAGTTCAGCTTACTTTTTGGATCTAGATTTGTAACATGAGAGAGGAGAGATGAAAATATCTCATTTTATTGATTAAAAATTATGGGTAATGATGAGAAAAAGGTGCCTACTTCATGAGGGGATATCCCCACATTGAGGTGTCAAAATTCAGTTTTTTAATTCTTTTCTTTGGTCCTTAGTCCACTCTTCATCTTATTTGAGCATTTACTCATTTTTGGGGGGTTTTTCTTTTATTCTTCAATTTATCTCCTCCCTACATTTGGATTAATCTCATTGGCCTGTCAAACCTTTGTTTGGACCTTAATCCAAAATTTTCTGAAAACAGGGGCCCTTAGGCTAAGGCCTTTTGTGCACATTATAATTTATTTCTAATGCACCTTTGGAATTTCTTTTTAAACTTCTGTTTCGGGGGAATTTATTTTATTAAGAAGGGATATTTTTCCATCCAAAGATATCTAAAAATTGAATTATCTCTTTCTAAAACATTTTCTCTCTCTAGGCCAAAAAAACAGGTAGAAACAAGATCTTTTATTATTCTAAAAAGGGGATTGATTATAGGGGAAGAAACTGGACATCTTGAGGGACTGGGGAGGAATCTTACATCCTCTCCCACTTGAAAAACGCGAGATGTCCTCATCTCACAAACTGGGGGTAATCCCGTATCAGTTTGGCTTCTTTCTCCCAAGTGGCGTCTTCAAAAGGATAGAACTTCCATTTTACTTATAATTCTCTCAGAATTCTGTTTCTAAGAACCTTCTCTCTAACATCAAGGATTTCTTCAGCTTGGAGTTCCATCTGCCCATGGGTTGAAGAAGTTAAGAGTTCATCATTAAGCACATGATTCGGGCTTCGTACATACTTCTTAAGTAGGTTGACATACATGAAATACATTATGTATTTAAACTCATAAAAATTGAGATATTTCATCTCTCCTCTCTCCTAATTCAAGTCTAGTTGCAAAAAGTTAGCTCATCTGACCTAAAAATGGTCAAAAATTGACCAAACTGAGTTGGAAAATTCTAGAATCAGTTTGTTTGGTTAGGAGCTCACTTTTTCCTATAAATAGAGGCCTTCCCCTTTGTTGAAAATTAACAATGTCTAATGCATTGTTACTCTACTCCACCCAAGCCAAGAACTATGAATTTGTTAATAATTCATTAGTTTTTGACATTTCCCTCTTCCAAAGATTGGTTGGCCACTCTTGTTCAAACAAGAGTTGAACCCTCAAACCATCAAGCCAAAGGAAAGCTATCAAAGTCATTAGTAAGTTGGTGATTCTTCTTTCTTTCAATTATTTTATGGATTTTTATGGTTTTAAATGGTTTTTATGCTTTATGTCTTCTCTATAATGTTAGGCCTCATTACAAAAGGCATTCCCCTCTCTTCTCTAAAACAAAACCAACCATTCTCTATCCTAGGTGAATGGTTAAGTGATTAATGTCAAATTTTTATAATGTTTATCTCAATTAAGTAGAAAAAAAATATTTACTCTAGGATAATTTCAATATGGGTGTACTTTTAATTAGTTTTAAAGATGTAGAAAATTGAAAAATGGTCAGCCATACAAAGGAGGTTATGGCAAAATTTTTAGAAATTAGTAAAAGAAAATTCGTTTTTTTAAGAGTTACTTTTAGCAAAATTGAATTTCATGCATAGAGGTATGCATTAAAAATGAATATTTTATTATAAAAGAGTTACTTTTAGCATAATTGAATTTCATGCAGAGGTATACATAAAAGATGAATATTTTATTATAAAAGAGTTATTTTTAGCATAATTGAATTTCATGCATAGAGGTATGCATAAAAGATGAATATTTTATTATAAAGTGTTACTTTTAGCATAATTGAATTTCATGCATAGAGGTATGCATTAAAGATGAATATTTTATTATAAAAGTGTTACTTTTAGCATAATTGAATTTCACGCATAGAGGTATGCATAAAAGATGATTATTTTATTATAAAAGTGTTACTTTTAGCATAATTGAATTTCATGCATAGAGGTATGCATAAAAGATGATTATTTTATTATAAAAGTGTTATTTTTAGCATAATTGAATTTCATGCATAGAGGTATGCATAAAAGATGATTAATTTATTATAAAAATCTTATTTTTAGCATAATTGAATGACATGCATAGAGGTATGCATAAAAGATGATTATTTTATTATAAAAGTGTTATTTTTAGCATAATTGAATTTCATGCATAGAGGTATGCATAAAAGATGATTATTTTATTATTATAAAAGTGTTATTTTTAGCATAATTGAATTTCATGCATAGAGGTATGCATAAAAGATGATTATTTTATTATTATAAAAGTGTTATTTTTAGCATAATTGAATTTCATGTATAGAGGTATGCATAAAAGATGATTATTTTATTATAAAAGTGTTATTTTTAGCATAATTGAAATTCATGCATAGAGGTATGCATAAAAGATGAATATTTTTTTATAAAAGTGTTACTTTTAGCATAATTGAATTTCATGCATAGAGGTATGCATAAAAGATGATTATTTTATTATAAAAGTATTATTTTTAGCATAATCGAATTTCATGCATAGAGGTATGCATAAAAGATGATTATTTTATTATAAAATTATTATTTTTAGCATAATTAAATTTCATGCATAGAGGTATGCATAAAAGATGATTATTTTATTATAAAGTATTACTTTTATCATATTTGAATTTTCATGCATAGAGGTATGCATAAAAGTTGATTATTTTATTATAAAAGTGTTACTTTTATCATATTTGAATTTCATGCATAGAGGTTTGAATAAAAGTTGATTGTTTTATTATAAAAGTGTTACTTTTAGCATAATTGAATTTCATGCATGGAGGTATGCATAAAAGATGAATATTTTATTGTAAAAGTGTTACTTTTAGCATAATTGAATTTCATGCATAGAGGTATGCATAAAAGATATGGGAAGTGATAAGAGGTGATAAGATGCATATGAGATGAGTTAGGATGTGATAAGATGAGTTAAGAAGTGATAAGATGTGTATGGGATGAGGTAAGAAGTGTATGTGATGGGATAAGATGTTTATGGGTTGTGATAGGGTGAGAGTATGGATGTAAATGTGGATGGGTATGTATGGATGGATAAGTATGGATGTAAATGTGGATGGGTATGTATGGATGTATGAATGTGAATGTGGATGCATGGATGTGAATGTGGATGGATATGTATGGATGTATGAATGTGGATGTGGATGCATGGATGTGAATGTGGATGTGGATGTATGGATGTATGCATGTAGATGTGGATGTATGGATGTGAATGTGGATGTGGATGTGAATGTGGATGGGTATGTATGGATGTATGAATGTGGATGTGGATGCATGGATGTGAATGTGGATGTGTATGTATGGATGTATGCATGTAGATGTGGATGTATGAATGTGGATGTATGGATGTGAATGTGGATGCATGAATATGGATGTATGGATGTGAATGTGGATGGGTATGTATGGATGTATGAATGTGGATGTGGATGCATGGATGTGAATGTGGATGTCTATGTATGGATGTATGCATGTAGATGTGGATGCATGAATGTGGATGTATGGATGTGGATGTGAATGTGGATGGGTATGTATGGATGTATGAATTTGGATGTGGATGCATGGATGTGAATGTGGATGTGTATGTATGGATGTATGCATGTAGATGTGGATGTATGAATGTGGATGTGGATGTATGGATGTGAATGTGGATGTGGATGTGGATGTATGGATGTGAACGTGGATGTGTATGTATGGATGTATGCATGTAGATGTGGATGCATGAATGTGGATGTATGGATGTGAATGTGGATGGGAATGTATGGATGTGAATGTGGATGTGGATGTGGATGTATGGATATGAATGTGGATGTGTATGTATGGATGTATGCATGTAGATGTGGATGCATGAATGTGGATGCGGATGTATGAATGAGGATGTGAAAATAGATGTATGCATGGATGTGTATGTAGAATAATGAATGTGAATGTGTATGGGAAATAATGTGTCGTCTCGATATGAATGAATGGATGAGAATGAGTACATTTGAAGGGAATGTGGAATAAGTAATGTTGGATTGAGGAGGGATAATGTGGAAAGACGGGAGTTTGATATAGAAACTGTATTTTGTGACTGTTTGTAAATGACTGTTTTATGTCAAGAATGCTGGGAAAGCATTTTGACCGTCTTATGGATTAAGGTCATGGAGACCTAACTGATAAAGTTGCAACTGCTGACGGAGAGTCAATGGATGACGTCTCGCGTAGCAAGGTCGGTCGAGGTCTTGACCAGCCTCAGTTCGATTTAAATGGTGAGCTTTCGGTACGGTGGATTAGGGACCAAGGAAGCGGCCTATGAGTGAAGCGTTAGGTCACCTGCGAAGGATCCTAGAGGGTGCTGACCATACGGTGCTCGGGCTCTGGGTCGCCGAAGATACTCACACGTGCGTCATGGAAGATATTGGAACAAGGAATAAGAGTTGTTTTCTGAAACCGGGCATGGATCTGGTTGATTGACCTTGCTGGTCCTCAACGGATGAGTCCATGGCTCTTTTATATGGATCTGTGGGTTGATCTTGCTGATCTTCCACGGAGATTCCATTCTGTTATATGAATATATTACCGGTTACTATGAGCTAGGAACTATGGAAAAGGCCCTTGAGTGAACAGGTGGTGAGCGTTCTGGTTGCCAATGATGCCATAAGTATACCGATGAATGAATGATTGGAAATAAGGATTCAACCAGAGACTTTGAGGATTGTCATCAGTGACATAATGGTTTCATTAAAGGATTGTTTTAAAGTTAGCTGATGCTAAGAAAAAGGCAATTTCATATTGGGTGTGTAAGTGGTGTGGCTAGTTTTATGTTTGCATGAACTTACAGCTAGGGGGCCTTGAAACTCTTTTTCTTGGTACCCGAGATAGAACCTAACCAAATTCCTAATTGGATCCCATCACTATAGTGGTTGGGCAGTTGGCTAACCCATGGGACTGGATGGGGTTAGGCTGGACTGATGGATCCGTAAATCGAGACTCAATTTTTGTTATTACGATAGATAAAGTAAATCCCGAATAGTAATTGTTCTATGGATAGGAATCAACGGCTGTGCCTCTTGATGGGGAAAAAAGCATTGATCCCAATGATTCAAGTGCAAGTTTCATCCTTGATCCGACCGAGTATCTTTATAGGTGCAGTCGGATCAATGTGATCAGTAATGGTCTTGACTATGTTAGAGTAAAAAGTTATCCTGGTGAAATCGCCCGTGCTTTCCGGGTAAGGGAAGTTTTTCCGGTTTCAGTTTTGGAAAAACCAACGAATTAGTCTCTTGTCCAGATATCCGTGGGACGAGGCCCCGAGTGTGGGACCCTGCCTTGCGCAAGAAGTGCTACTTCCGCTGCTAGTACCCCGAAACCGTTGCGCGGTGGGAACAGGGATCTCACACTTGGGGTGGTAAGCTGTGCTTTGCTGAGATCCAAGAAAGTTCCTACTGCTTCGAAGAATGCAGTCCAAAATCTTGACGTGAATTTGGGATCTCGATCACTTACTATTCTCCTGGCAATCTCAAGATTTCCTTGAGAAACACTCTGGCCACATCCAATGCAGTTTAGGTTTCTTTTACTGGAATCAGATGGGCAACTTTGGTTAGTCTGTCAACTACCACAAAGATGGAGTTGTAACCTGATTGCATTGAAGGTAGCCCAGTAATAAAATCCATACTGATACATTCCCACTTCATCTGTGGGGGATGTCTAATGGATGTAACTTCCCAGGCATTTTTAATCTCTCTGCTTTGACTTTCTAACATATCAGGCATTGACGTACATGATTAAGTACATTCTTTTTTAGTCCAGGCCAAAAGAAGCTTTTCTTTACAAACATGTAGGTCTTGATGAAACCTGGATGTCTTGCTATAAGGCTATCATGGGCTTTATTCAGAATTTGACCCTTAGTTCCCTCATCATTGGGAATGCATAGCCTGCTATTGTAATACATAACTCCTTCATCCAGGCTAGACCCGTGAACTCGGTTCAACTCCTGAGGAGTTTTGCTTTCCTGCATAAGTAGGGTAGCAATAGGGCCAAAAAAAATTAGCTTGCATGATCTTCTCTCTTACTTCATTAATCAATGGATTTGACACCACTATGATTTGCTACCACATTTTCTTTGCCTAGGCGGTACTTGATTTCAAAATCAAATTCCCGCAGGGTCTGCATCCACCTTCTTTGGCGCATGTGGAGATCCTTCTGAGTGAAGATCCACTTTAAGCTCTGATGATCTGTCATCAAAGTGAATCTTTGACCCAGTAGGTAATGTCTCTACAACTTCAGGGCGGCATAGACTACTCAAAGTAGCTCCAGCTCATGGACAACATAATTTCTCTCATGCATTCTAAGTTTTCGGGATTCATAGGCCACTACATGACCTTCCTGCATGAGCGCACCTCTCAGGGAAAAACCACTGGCATCAGTTTTACTACCTCAAAGGCTAGAGAGAAATTTGGCAACTTTAGAATGGGATTGGTTTACCAAAGCAGTCTTCAGCTTATCAAAAGCGTTCTGATACCTGGCAGACCATTGAAACGGGGTATTCTTCTTGAGAAGATTAGTCAAGGGGGAAGCTATGAGAGCATACTTAGGTATAAAAATTCTATACCAACCAGATAATCCCAAGAATTCCATGACTTCTTTCACAATCTTTGGTTCAGGTCAATCTATGACTGCTTGGACTTTTGTGGAATCTAGAGAAATTCCATCTTTGGATACCAAAAAGCCCAAGTATTCAACATGGTCACGACAGAGAAAGTGCATTGCTCTTTTTTGTAAAGAGTTGGTGCTTCCTTAGAATCTCAAGAACTTTACGGACGTGAGCTTCACGGTCAGCTGCATTCTTTGAGTAAATTAGAATATCATCAAAGAAAACAAGAGCAAAATCATCCAAGTATTCTCTGAGAATGTCCTGCATTAGGGGATTGAATGTAGCTTGGGCATTTGTCAATCCAAATGGCATGACAGTAAATTCATAGTGCCCATAGCGAGTATTGATGGCTGTCTTAGGGATATCTTGATCATTAATCCTGATCTGGTAATACCCTAATTTGAGATCTATCTTTGTGAAGATTTGGGCTCCATTTAGCCTGTCTAGAAGCTCATCAATTCTGGGGAAAGGATACTTATTCTTAACTGTCAGCTAATTGAGACCTCTGTAATCCACATAGAGTCTTAACATTCCATCCTACTTTTTCTGAAAGAGAACTGGCGCTCCCCAAGGTGAAACACTGGGTCTTACAAACCCTTGTTCTAAGAGCTGCCTAAGCTGTTCCTTGAGTTCAATGGCTTCAGAGACTGGCATTTTGTACGTGCGCTGGGCTACTGGCTGAGCTCCGGGGGTCAATTCTATCTCATGATCTACTTCCGGAATCGGAGGCATCTTAGTGAGCTCTGCTGGGAATAAATCATCATACTCACTTAACCATTCTGGTTCTTTAGCCTTTAACTTTGTGTCTACCAGATTCATTTTGACAACATAAATGAGCTGCTTCTTTCTAAGTCCTTTCAGTAACCTAGAAGCTTTTTACGATCTGGGGATCCAAAAATTCAAGTTCCTTGAACTTTGTTCTCGTGAAGGACACGGAAGGAAATGGTTCCATTGTGACAGTGAATATCAGCTTGATTTTTGTGGAGCCAATCCATTCCAAGGATTTCGTCAAAAACTCCCAAAGGTAAGACTCTGAACTGGCAGTCAGTTACATTCCCATCTAGATTAAACTGAATATGATCTGTCTCATGGTGAGTGAAAAGAATCTTCCCACTGGCCAATTCAACTTGCATAGGTTTCCGTGATTTCTGTTCTAAGACTAGCTTACACAAGCATCCTGGGGAAATAAATGAATGAGTACTACCTGAATCAATCAAAAGCTTAAATGGCTTACCCTTATACTAAACTGGAGCATGGATGACAGAGAATTGACGATTTGGCCCTTGGTTTTCAATCGCGGCATAAATTTGACCTCTTTCCTCTTCCACTACTTCTGCTATCGTAATTGCTCTGGCTGCTATAGATTGGGGGGGAACTCTTTCTCTTTGGTTACCCCAGTTTTGGGAGGGAGTTTTGAGATTACTCTAAACAAAGGCAGATGGTTGAGCTGGAGTCCTCTTGGGGTTGCCCTGATTTTGGCGAGACGGACCCTGATTTGACGAAGGGGCTGGTCTTTGCACTCATGGCAGGAGTCGAGCAGTCTTTAAGGTGGTGACCAAAACCCTGACACCCAAAACACCTGTTCTCACTTCTAAGCTCATCCCTTTGAATCCTTGAAAGAGGTGGGGCTCCTGAGAAAGTGTTCTAAGGGAAGGGTCTTCCTTCACTTCTGAATTTCCCAGCATCTTGATTATGAATAGGGCCTTGCTGCCTCTTTGGGGGTGGAAAGTTTGAATCACTTCCCGGGGTTTGGAACCTTTTAAAGTTTGAGGGTGCAGGCTTCAGCGGGATCTTAACAAATGCTTTGGCAAAGTCCTTTGCCATTCTGACAGCTTCTTCTGCCATTGAGACTGGTTTGGCATTTTCCACTAAAGTGTCCAATGGCTCGTTCATCCCTTGAATGAATCTGGCTATATCGGCTGCTCTTCATCCAAAAGTGGAGAATATTTGAGGAGAAGGGCAAATGCCTGATGGTATTCTTCAATCGTTCGGCTATCCTACTTCAGTTCCAAGAACTCATTCATTTTGGTTTCCAGGAATCCCGAAGGACAGAACCTCTTCCTGAGGTAAGCTTTAAGATCTAACCAGGTCTGGGTATTTTGATCGAGACAATTTGTCTCACAATGGTTCCTTCATGCAACCCTGGCCATTTCCATAATTTTCAACATGGCAAGAGCCATCTTTCTCTTCTCGTTATATAACCGGTTACATCAAAATACTCTTCCATTGCCTCGATCCATTTTTCCACTACTTCTCCTAATTATTTTCCTTCACCCTTGAAGGGAACAGGTTGGGATCGATGCAGGGCTTTACGAACGTCCAGATCTAACTCTTCATCATCAATAAGAGGATCCAACTACCTACCACGGCCCGCGCGCCTCATGATTCTGACAAAATGATATTTTTGTCAACTTAACTTTGTCAGCAGATTTATGACTATTTAATTTTTGAGATTTATTTCTTAAACAATAAATATTCCATCATAATTCTTGAAAACAAGATTCACTCTGATAATTTTATTAACCAATATTCACAACCACGAAAACAATTTGGAATCTTTTGCAAAACATCATTTATTATCAAAAGTTTTTGATATATACATAGAGCATCTCGGCTCCAAAAGTCACCGCCTCAATCGCATACGCATAAAAAGGCGATACTGCGATGGAGACATGCTATGATATACACGATTCATCACTGATAATGGTACTGTAATTCTTCTCCTAGGAATAAAGCAACTAAGAAGTCTAAAAATATGGCATAAAACTCTAAAATTCCAGGGTGAGTGATTATAGAGTTGTATATAATGAACAACTCCTAGCCTTATCAAGATCATGGCTAGTGAGATATTCTGTCTGAGTCTCTGTCGTTGGTATTGATGCAAATACTTCGCCCTCCAGAGAACCACATATGCTGACGTCATTCTACTGGATCAGGAAAGTATAGATCCTCAAAGTGACGAGCGAGTCTCACTTTGCTTTCTTGGGTTATAGCGGAGTTGATGAGATTTTCGAAGGTAAAGGCGATCATATCCTGACTCTGGGAGAGTCCAATAATGCTAACAGATTTGGGGTATCCGTCTAAAAATCCAGTTTAATTTATGAGTTTTCAATTTATGAAGTTCATTTCAAACATAATCTTAACAAGTGAAAATATTATTTCTCATATTTACTTCAAAATTTTAGGCAATTTCTGTTGCTATTTTGTAAGTTTACAATAGCGCTATGATACTAGCTGTGAGACCCCTCTGCCCCCTCTGCCCACCACCGGATTCCCAGTTGTTAGCAGAGCGGAAGTAGCTTCCTCTTGCGCGGGGCAAGGTTTCCCACTCAGGGCCTCGCCTCCTTGAATGTCCGCACGCGAGACTAATCTGGTGGTCATTCCAAAACCAAAATCGGGAAAATTTCCCTTGCCTAGAAAACGGGGACAATTCCACCTTTGATTTTCTTAAACGAATTTTCTAACGGGGTCAAGAGACTAAATTATCCTTTACCTGATTAAACCAGATAGAAGGAAAACTATCACTGACTTAGTTTGAAGAAATCAATGCTTTTTTCCTAACCGAAATCAGGCACAGCCGTTGATCTAATCATTTGAGGAAATCAACGCTTTTTTCCTAACTGAAGTCAGGCAGCACAGCCATTGATCTACTCATTTGAGAAATTCTTCAGGTTTTTATTTAACTACTCAAATTCTAAGAGTACTCCTATTATTTCAATTTAATTATTAAAACTCCACTGATTCCAGCCTCTAACCCCATCCGGCCCATGGGTTAGCCACCACCCAACCAACTGGAATCGGTAGAACCAAACAATTACTCACCCACCCATAATTGAATGCCTTTCTTAACTTTTACTTTCGAATACAGATACGCACACACTCTTTAAAACTTTAACATATATAATAATCCATTGACAAACAGTTATTGGTTTATAGATGTCATAACTCAAAAATTCCATCCAGTCCCTCATTTCTCAAAAAAACAGTATCACTGTGGACTCTCCATTGAAACCAACTGGTCAGCCACCAACGAGATCCAGTAATACAGATTACAATAATCATTTTGTCCATCATACATATCTTCCACGACATATGCATGGGTGTTATAGGCACCGTGAGCCCGTGCATCTCCTGGTTTTAGAACCCTCCAGGATCCTCCTTAGGTGTCCTGGCACTTCACTCAGGGACTGCTTTGTCGGCCCTCGCCCATTGTACTAGAAGCGCACCATTTTTCAACCATACCAAGGCTGGTCAAGACCAAGCTTTGCCGCGTGAGCTATCCTTTGAACACTCCCCGCCAGCTATTGCAACCGAACTTCCCTTAGAAAAACATATACCAAATGATCCCTCTAGCATTCTGGCGTAAGACAGTCCTTTAAGAAAACAGGGTTTCTAAGCAAGTTTTTAGTTTGATTTTCTTTTGAATACAAGGAGTATTTCTTGAATCAGTATCCCCAAAACTTCTTGATCGGAATTCTCAATTTCATACCAAAATTCCTTGAATTCTATAACCTTGATCCATAGATCAATTCGAAGGGTCTCAAACTTAGTTTCAGATTTGGCGAGAGTTTTGAGTGTATTTTTCTAAATTGGTCACACCTTCTTTCCTCGAAACTGACGAAAGAGTTTCGTCTTGGTCATAGTCTGATTCAAGGTTCGAGTCCGATAAGATTTTTCCTGAACTATCTTTCTCAAAAAGGTTTGGTAATTCAGTTACTATTTTACTGAATTTCTTTCTTTGAATATTCACTTAACTGATTTCTAAATTAGTTACGAATTCCAATGAGGAATTAATCATTTATCTGAATATTTTGATCTCGATAGATTTCTTGAATTTTCTTTTTATAATCCGTGTGAATATAAAACGATAAAAATTTCTCTCTTAGAGTATTTAATTATTCATTTATCAATTACTCATAGAATTTAAACATAGAATTTAAGAGAATTCTAATTTTGATATAAAAACTCTTTATGCATCTATTTATGCATAAAAATCAACTTCAATGGGAATAACACAAAAAAAATCCTTTTATGCATCTATTTTATGTAAAATCAAATTTAATAGGAATAACACTTTTAAAATAAAAAGAATTTCTTTATGCATCTATTTATGCATAAAAAACAATTTTTATAAGAATAACGCTTTTATGATAAAAAAACATTCCTTTATGCATCTTTCTATGCATAAAAATCAAGTTTAATAAGAATAACACTTTTGTAATAAAAAAATTCGTTTATGCATCTTTCTATGCATAGAAATCAAATTTAATAAGAATAACACTTTTATAATAAAAAAATTTCCTTTATGCATCTTTCTATGCATAGAAATCAAATTTAATAAGAATAATAATTTTGTAATAAAAAAAATTCTTTATGCATCTTTTTATGCATAGAAATAAAATTTAATAATTAATATCAGTGATATCCATGCATATTCATAGGTGAATATGTACATGGAGTAAGTATTTTTATTTATTTATCAAAAGTAAAATTCTGAGTATTATCATTTTCTTAGAAAATATGGAAATGAATTTATGTAATAATATTTATGCAAAAAGAGGAGTTTTGGGAATTATCCAATTGATAGAAAAATAAAGAATTTCATGCACATTTTTTTTTCTAGAATCATTCAATTGACAAGAATTATGCAGATGATTCATTTAAATTAGTGTTTATACTGAAAGAAGAAATATGGGTATAATTGATTTTGTAAATCCCATGAATCTTGTATTCAAAAAAGAAGAATATTGAGTATATCTTATTTTGAGAAATTTGAGAAAGAATGTGAAAATATTCATCGAGAAACTTGGATAATTCTTAATCAAAAAAGGAATTTTGAATACTTTTGACCTTTGAAAATTTAAAGTATATGTCTAGATTCTTGGAAGATAGAATCTTGGAGTACTTTCTAGATAAGAAAAGGACTTCCCACAGAAAAAGACCAAAAACACGCTTAGTTGAATGAACGTATGACTAATTTATTCCTAGTTTCCCTTAAAAAGGAATCTGAGAGGATCAAGGATCCAAAAAGTGAACGAAAATTTAGATTTAATAGGAATTAGATTTAAACATGGGATGTCCATCTATAGAATCCAATTCATCGATCAAAAGTGTTCATTAATGAAGCTTAAGGAATGAAAACACAATACGTAAATGCTCTTCCTGAGTTTTTAATATAAATTTCTGATAAAATTCATTTTTCCTTTTTAAGCCTTCAACAACACTCTTATACTTTGATTTAATTGAATCAAGAAAAAGTTACCTTTAACTAAGCCAAGTAATTGACAGAGACCTAGAAAAGTTCTGTCATCAGTAAAATCAAAATAAGAGTAACCGTACTCTCAAACTGATGTGAATGGATCTGAATGAAGGAGATGTGATGTGAATGGATCTGAATGGATGTGATGTGGATCTGGATGGTTGTGATGTGGATCTGGATGGATGTGATGTGATGTAAATGGATGGGATGTGATAAGACGTGATGTGGATCTGAATGGATGTAAAAGGATGTGATGTGGTGTAAATGGATGTGATGTGATGTGAATAGATGTGATATGATGTGAATGGATGAGAATGGATGTGTTATGATCTAAATGGATGTGAATGAATGTGAATGGATGTGAATAGATGTGAATGGATGAGAATGGATGTGTTATGATCTAAATGGATGTGAATGAATGGGAATGGATGTGAATAGATGTGATATGATGTGAATGGATGAGAATGGATGTGTTATGATCTAAATGGATGTGAATGAATGGGAATGGATGTGAGTGGATGTGAATGAATGGGAATGGATGTGAATGGATGTGTTATGATCTAAATGGATGTGAATGAATGGGAATGGATGTGAGTGGATGTGAATGAATAGTGGATGTGAATGAATGGAAATGGATGTGAATGGATGTGTTATGATCTAAATGGATGTGAATGGATGTGTTATGATCTAAATGGATGTGTTATGATCTGAATGGATGTGTGGATGTGAATGAATGGGAATGGATGTGAATGAATGAAAATGGATGTGAATGGATGTGTTATGATCTAAATGGATATGAATGAATGTGTTAATGGATGTGTTATGATCTAAATGGGAATGGATGTGAATGGATGTGTTATGATCTAAATGGATGTGAATGGATGTGTTATGATCTAAATGGGAATGGATGTGAATGGATGTGTTATGATCTAAATGGGAATGGATGTGTTATGATCTAAATGGATGTGAATGGATGTGTTATGATCTAAATGGATGTGAATGAATGGGAATGGATGTGAGTGGATGTGAGTGGATGTGAATGGATGTGAATGGATGTGTTATGATCTGAATGGATGTGAGTGGATTTGGAATGATGTGAATGGATGTAGGATGATGTAAATGGATGTGAGTGGATATGGAATGATGTCAATGGATGTAGGACGATGTCAATGGATGTGATTGGATATGGAATGATGTGAATGGATGTAGGATGATGTGAATAGATATGAATGGATGTGGAATGATGCAATGTGAATTAATGTAGAAGAATGTGGAATAATAAAAAATGACGTGGAACGATGTGGAAAGATGGGAGTTCATTGGAAATTGTATTTGTATATGAAACCTATTTTTAAAAGACTGTTTTATGTCAAGAATGCTCGGGAAGCATTTTGACACCTCCTCAGTAGAACCAAAAAGGATGAAACTTTGCAGATTTGGACCCACATATTAAGTTTCATGCCCAAATTCAAAGGAGAAGGCCCCCAACAGTTCTATAAGTCCCTCAGGTCCTTATGTAGTCCTAACTAGCAGAGCAGCTATTAGATAGGTACTTTTCACACCTATAAATACATGCCTCCTGGTGTCAAAATCTCATGAGATTTGGTATGCTTCAAGTACAACATATGGACATACTCCATACAAAACCTTGTACCCTAGTTCTCTTTTAGCATGGAGAAAATAGGGATGGAACATGGAACTTTGACTAGTTTGCGTTTTTGGAACAAAGCAACACTGCTAGTCCCAATCTCCTACCTTCCACAATACCAAAACTACAAAACATGTACTGCAAGGATTCCACTCTCCAAACCTTGTTTAATAATATCTCTCACATCAATCCCCCCTCCTTGCTCTAAAACACGAGTCTGTGTAGCCCTTAGAACTTCTCGCTGGACAGCCTACAACCCATAGCCCACAAGAAAGAGATAGGAAGAAACACTAAGATTCAAGCTTGTCTGGTTGTTATATCTCTCTCTACAGAGCTGGTCGGGCTATTACCTTCCTTTCTACAAAGCTGGATGGGCTATTTTATCACTCCACAACTATTGTCTTCTATGTCTAGGGATGGACAACAGGTACAGAGGACTAGACAACAAGTATAGACGGTTGGACAACAAGTACATAGGGTTGGACAATGGTCGCTTCTCTCTCTCTAGGGCTGGGTAGCTTGTTCTCTCTCTATAACTGGACAACATGCGCTTCTCTCATAAAAACAGGCTAGACAACAAGTGCTTCTCTCTCACAAGGTTGACTAGAAGTCTACGGAGATGTCTCGGGTCATGGAGGAATAGACGAGGCTTGTCTAGTGGTTTAGTTGTGTTTTGCACTCGCCTTCACGTTGGCATATAGCATCATGTCGACCCTAGCTGGAGCATGTTGGCCTAGAACCACTTTCACTTTTCCTCCAAACACTACCAAACTAGATGGGAGCAACCCTCTACCTTTGGTCCACCTTCACACCAAGCTCCAACTTAAATCTCCTTTAGCAAACCCTCCATTAGCTCTCGGAGATGGCTACAAGCTGGTAGCTAGAGATTCTTTGGACTAGACACTAACCCTTCTGTCATACCTCCTCAGTAGATCCAACATAAGAATCAGGGCTTACGTTCGCATTGGATTAGATCATCATGGCACCATGGTGGACACATGGACACTTATTTGTGAATGTGTGTGTGTGTGTGTGTGTGTGTGTGTGAGAGAGAGAGAGAGAGAGAGAGAGAGAGAGAGAGAGAGAGAAATGAAATGAAATGAAATTTTATTATTGTCTTCGAAGGACCATAACGGGTCCATGAGACACATGTCCAACATACATGAATACATAAGTCGATGCACTCGAGAGCCTCATCGAAAAGCATAATGAAACTAAAATGTGTGAAACTAGAACTGAAACTGAAATGAAAATCAAAAAGCTATGCAGCATGCTATAAGTGTACATCATGGAGAAGCATGTCATGCCATATAGGTACTCTGGGCCCCCTCGTCAGGTGCACCATATAGGTACTCATGAGGATTGGGCCCCCTCGTCATGCCATATAGGTACTCATTGTTGAGATATCGAGCTCTAGTGAGGCGGTGGACACTGATGACCCGCCTGGGGGATAGGCCCCACACTTACACCACTGGCATGGTTGGTGAGATTTTGGGTGATATGCGGCCAATGGGATGACAGGCTGTGTGACAGCCATTCTAGAGACTGGCATAGTTATAGCGCCAGCTCATTTAGTCGGGTTCACACTATAGAGAACCCGTGTATGTATTTGGTTGAGTACCTTTCATATTGTGTGTACTCTTATTCTTGTATATGGTGTGTTGAGTGTTGAGTAGAGAAGAAGAAGATTTTCAGCCTCTCACCTTGTGTGTTCTCTATTAGGGTTTGTGAGTGTGTGTGTGTGCTTGCAAGAGCTCAAGCTCTCTTCCCCCCTGCATCTTTTCATGGTATCAGAGCCTGGTTCGTGCTAAGGGCTGAGCTGCAAGCAAGAGAACCAACAGGAAGCGGTACGAGGGTAAGAGCTTCAACTACTCTTCCCTATTGTGTTGGTGACTACACCCTTGTCGGGAGCTCTACGGGAGGCACCGGCAAACGATCTCTGATTGAGGAGCTTTCTTCGCGGGAGTAAAGCTATAGGGAAACTATACAGTCCTTTGGACTACATTTTTCAGGCCGAAAACGCGTTTCGGGCGCGTCTGGACCTCCGTTTTTCAGAAAGCAGGCGATTTCGAGCACTGCGGGTAAGTCATCGATTCTCTGCAGAACTCTGTTTTACGAACTGCAGGAAGACAGATTGACTGTGCAGACACTGTGGGTGCTGCAAAGAGGTCTACAGTTGCCATTGGGTGTATGTATGCACATTGAAGTCACTGGTTGTGACATTTGAGTACTACAGTACCGCTGTGCAGAAAATACTGCAGGTTGTGCAGAAAAACCAGAGTGCAGGTTCTGGTAAAATTGTGTGTTTGGCAAGATGTCTAATGATGGCATAACACAGATTGTGGCTGAGAAGCTGGATAAGAATAACTTCCATGCTTGGAGGTTCAGGTTGACGAATTTCCTGATGGGAAAAGGGTATTGGGACTACATAGAAGGTGAGCATGAAGAGGCACCGGAGATACCGGATATAAATCCGACTGCTGCAGATGTGAAAGAGTTTAAAGATTGGAACCAAGGAGCCAGGAAGGTTATGTATTGGCTTTCCATTAGTATACAGGACACCATGATTGGGCACATTCAGGATGCCAAGTCCCCCAAGGAGGCGTGGGACACCTTGGTAAAGCTTTATGAAACAAATACCAAGGCACGTAAGATACAGTTGAAGAATGAACTTCATACTGTGGAGAAAAAGAGCATGTCTGTGAGTGAATGACTATGCGTTGAAGATAAAGGGCATTGTCGAATCCCTTGCATCTATTGGTGTGTTAGTAGATGATGATGACAAGGTGGAAGTCTGTCTACGTGGTCTCGGGCCACAATACAAGGCGTTTAAGACGTCTATTCAGACTCGGGAAAACATTCCCAACTTTACAGATTTGGTGTCTATGTTGATTATCGAAGAGAAGAACTTGGGTGAAGACCAACAGTCTTCACAAAGCAAAAACAGTTCAGAGCAACAGGCCTTCTACACGAGTTCAGGAAGAGGACGAGGTAGAGGAGGCCGTGGACGCGGTCAAGGAGGTGGCCGAACAGGTAATCAGAATTATGGCCAGCAGCAGCAACAACAACAACAGTCCCAGAATCAACAACAACAACAACACGCAGGTGGAAGAGGCAAATTCAGAGGCAGGGGGAGTCAAAGAGGCCGTGGAAATTGGCAAAGGCAATATAATGATGCACGTGAATGCTACTATTGTGGTAAGCCAGGACATGTGCAGTCAGAATGTTATAAGAAGCAGGCTGACATGCAAAATGGGAAAGTGCAGCAAAACAACTATGCATCCTCAAGCAGAAATAATGAGGATAATGAAAGGTTGTTTGTTATGCAGCATGTCGTGAATGCCATGTTTGAAAATGTTGATGCAGCACAAAAAGATAATGTATGGTATGTGGATTCAGGCGCTTCGAACCACATGACGAGTCATGGAGAGTGGTTCAAGGAGATGAAGAACCCGGAAAGACCAGGTTTTGTGGAAACAGGGGATGACACTGCTCATCCAATTGCCCACGTTGGAGATGTGCCATTATCTATGCAGGATGGCAAAGTGAAGTACCTTGCAGATGTACTTCATGTACCGAACATAACAAAGAATCTGGTTTCAGTTGGCCAGATGATTGAGCAGGGTTTGCAGGTTCGGTTTAACCCTGATGGGTGTTATGTTGAAGATTTCAAAGACAAGTGCAGGTTGGTTGCAAAAGGCAACAGAGTGGGCAGAATGTTTACGTTGGATGTAGACATGCCTGAAATGAGTGCTGCGATGTTTGCAAATGGTTCAGGAGTTGTTGCAGACACAGACATATGGCATAAAAGAATTGGACCTGTAAATGTGCAGAGATTGAAGTCTATGCAGACAAAAGGAATTGTGACAGGGCTGCCAAAATTTAAAGTGGAAGGTATGCAGAAAATATGTGAAGCATGCCAATTTGGGAAGCAAACAAAGCATGTGTTTCCACGTAATAGATATGTGAGCAGAAATGCACTAGATGTTGTGCATTCAGATGTATGGGGTCCTACGAAGACCATGTCTATGGGAGGCTGCAGGTACTATGTCACTTTCATTGATGACCACACAAGGAAAGTGTGGGTATATTTCATGAAGGAGAAGAGTGAGGTGTTTACTCACTTTCAAAATTTCAGAGTTTTGGTTGAAAAGCAAACAGGGAAATATGTTAAGTGCCTAAGGTCAGATGGAGGGGGAGAATACTTCTCCAATGAGTTCTCTGAATTTTTGAAGAAGAATGGTATTCGGAGACAGTTCACATGCAGATACACTCCGCAGCAAAATGGAGTTGCTGAGCGAAAAAACAGGCATATTGCTGAGATTGTGCGAGCATTGATGGAAGAGAAGAATATGCCGCATTGCTATTGGGCTGAGGCTGTTTCTACAGCAGTATACATCATGAACAGGACCCCAACTGCAGCCATACATGATGTAACTCCAGAGGAGAGGTTTACTGGCAGAAAACCAGATTTGTCTCATCTGAAAGTCTTTGGATGCATTGCATATGTGCATGTGCCAGATGAGCTGAGAACTAAGCTGGATCCGAAAGCTGAAAAATGTGTGTTTATTGGATATTCCCTTGAGCAAAAGGGATACAGGTGTTATAACCCTACTACACGTGAGTTGAGGGTAAGCAGGGATGTTGTCTTTGATGAGATGAGTAGCTGGTATGCTGTTGAAAAAGAAGCTGTTGGGGCTGATGTGAGTGGAAGTGTGGTTGCACAGAATGCAGGTCAGCAATCACAGTCTTTGAGTGGACCAGGAGAGTCCTCATCTAGTGGGTCTGTTGATAGACCATGGAGTGGCAGGCTGCGTCATAATACCAGCCCTGAAAATGTGATTACTACATCACGAAAAGGAAAAGAGAAAGTGGTTGAGCCCCTTGGTAGTGGCTCAGATATGAGCCTTGATGAGGAGCTTGGGATCCCAGCTATGAGAACACCTGGTGTAAAGAAGGCTATGGAAGCTATGAATGAAAAGCTGCGAAGATCAGGGAGAGTGAAGAACCCTGTGCAGAGATTTACATATGATGGTTATGTGGCACATCACTATGCATATATGGCAAAGGTTGTGCAGGTTGTTGAGCCCACATGCATTGATGAGGCTGTTGGAAATGTGTGTTGGGAGAACGCCATGGATGAGGAGATGGATGCACTATATGGAAATGAAACTTGGGATTTAGTGCAATTGCCTGAAGGCAAGAAAGCCATTGGATGCAAGTGGGTGTACAAAGTTAAACATAACAGTGATGGGAGCATAAACAGGTACAAGGCTAGATTGGTAGCCAAAGGATATGCGCAGACATATGGGATTGATTATGAGGAAACTTTCAGCCCAGTTGCCAAGATGGCAACGGTGAGAGTTGTGATAGCAGTGGTTGCGTCAAAGCAATGGTCTTTACATCAGATGGATGTAAAGAATGCATTCTTGCATGGGGATTTGCAAGAAGAGGTGTATATGTTGCAGCCACCAGGATATGAGGATGTGGGTCACCCCGAGCATGTTTGCAGGTTGAAGAAAGCCTTGTATGGCTTAAAGCAAGCACCAAGAGCATGGTCTGACAAGATTTCTGAATATCTTGTCACTATTGGCTTTCATGTAGCCAATGCAGATTTCTCATTGTATGTGAGACATGGTGATAGAGGAGTTGTGCTTGTTGTCATCTATGTAGATGACTTGATCATTACGGGGGACCATGATGCAGAGATCTTTGATGTAAAGATTTTGCTAAGACAGCAGTTTGAGATGAAGGATCTGGGGGAGCTCAGATATTTCTTGGGCATTGAGGTGATTAGGTCACCACATGGTATTGGATTACTGCAAAGACAGTATGGCTTGGACATGTTGTCCAAGTATGGTATGACAGGCTGTAAGCCTATTTCTGTGCCATTGGATCAGAATGGCAAGTTGAGTGCAGATTCAAGAGAGATCTTGGAGGATCCTACTATGTATAGATGCATAGTAGGAAGTTTGATCTACATGACGATCACCAGACCAGATTTGAGCTATGCTGTTGGGTTGGTGAGTCAGTTTATGCAGGTTCCACGAAAACCGCATTTGGATGCAGTGAGACGCATACTGAGGTATGTGCGGTCTACTTTGCATTGTGGACTATTCTATGAGACTGGGACAGAGATATGTGTACATGGGTACACAGATGCTGATTGGGCTGGTAGTATCTCAGATAGAAGATCTACCAGTGGATTCATGTTTTCTTTGGGGAGTGCTGCTGTGACTTGGAGCAGCAAGAAGCAACCTACGGTTGCTCTATCGAGTACAGAGGCCGAGTACAGAGGAGCTGCTATGGCAGCATGTGAGGTAGCTTGGTTGAGAAAGCTACTTGCAGATTTGGGTCTATCAGTGGATAGACAAGTTGTCATTTTCTGTGACAACATTAGTAGTATACAGTTGGCCAGGAACCCAGTCTTCCATGCTCGTACGAAGCACATAGAGGTCCACTACCACTTCGTCAGAGAGAAGGTCTTGGCAGGAGACCTTGACCTTGTTTATGTCAGCACAGAGGATCAGGTAGCTGACATCTTCACCAAAGCATTGGGTACAGAGAAGCTCCGCAGATTCAGGGCTTTGCTTGGTGTACATGAGATGGAGTTGAGCTCGAGGGGGAGTGTTGAGATATCGAGCTCTAGTGAGGCGGTGGACACTGATGACCCGCCTGGGGGATAGGCCCCACACTTACACCACTGGCATGGTTGGTGAGATCTTGGGTGATATGCGGCCAGTGGGATGACAGGCTGTGTGACAGCCATTCTAGAGACTGGCATAGTTATAGCGCCAGCTCATTTAGTCGGGTTCACACTATAGAGAACCCGTGTATGTATTTGGTTGAGTACCTTTCATATTGTGTGTACTCTTATTCTTGTATATGGTGTGTTGAGTGTTGAGTAGAGAAGAAGAAGATTTTCAGCCTCTCACCTTGTGTGTTCTCTATTAGGGTTTGTGAGTGTGTGTGTGTGCTTGCAAGAGCTCAAGCTCTCTTCCCCCCTGCATCTTTTCATCATGAGGGCTGGGCCCCCTCGTCAGGTGCACCATAATAGTAGAATAAGTCGTGCCCCTCCACCTCTCCTCCCTGGATCAAGTGGATAATCTGATCCCTTGAGAGCCCGCGATCCGTAGGCGACAATGGAGGGTCCCCCCGTGAGGTGTCTCTGTCTGAATGCCCGTAATGTCCTCTGGCATCGTGAGACCAGTCTCCTATAGTGGCTTCTATGTAGGTGCTCTATGCATCAATCATCTCATATGTGCAGAGAGAGAAAGAGAGAGAGATCAGAACGTGAGCAATAAGTTGCAAGAGTAGTGCAACTTACTGTTCATAGTTTATTGTGTGAGAAAATTCATCAATGCTTAATCAAATTAATCAATTTGCATAGGTTTATATTCAATGGCAAGACTGGAAACATTAGCAAAGATAGTCAATGACATGCTATTTCTGGTCACATACCAAGACAATAATAATGATGCTTTACCACACTACACTTCGCATTAGAGCAAGAAGCAATATGTTGCAGAACTTTTTCGTGGCACACTAGTGCGTGGCTTGTGTAGTCTAGATGATGTCATAAAGCACAGGAGAAGCTTTTGAAAGCAATTAGTGAGTGGAGGCATAATCAGCTTATCAATTCCACAAAAGAAACAAGAGCTCATGCTGAGCTTGCTGTGATATAGTACAACGAGCTCAGCAGAATGTTTAGGAATTATTGGGTTTAAAGTACTCTTTTATAATGTAATGTTTCTAAATTTCAATGGAACTATCAAGTTTATATCCCTAATAGCCCGAGTTCATATCCCTGATAGCTCGATAATAATGTTGTTAGTGTTGCCATTGTTAGTAATAGCCCGGTTTATATCCCTGATAGCCCAATAATAATGTTGTTAATGTTGCTGTTGGTGGCATTTAGAGATACATTATGTTGTTGTTGTTGCCCTTGGTGGCATTTGGAGTCATATTTAAATATGTTATATTTTACTGAGAATGTGATGATGGTGATTGTGTGCATCTCTTATCTTATGTATATGTACTAGTGGATTGTGAGTGTATGCTTATAGGTTTAGATATTATCTCCTTCTTGCATGTGTATAGACATCCATGGTAGACTCCGGGAAGGCAAGTCTCTTGATAGCATTAAGAGACTATTGTGGACTCTCAATTTGAGTAGGTCCAAGATAGAGGAGGATATAATAGAGTATTCTGTGTTGAGCATTGAGACAAGATGAAGGCCATTATCACTTGGCTCTCTTGCTCATTGCAGCAGCCTGTAGTCCCTGGCGAGGGCACCTCTAGATCCGTGGAGGAGGAGGATCCAAAGAAAGAGGTTCAAGAGGAGGGTCAGGAGGAGGAGGAGAGTCAAGTTTAGAAGCAGGATGTGGCCTTGGGAGGATCCGGATCAAGAGTAGGACTTGGCACTGGAGGATTAGGATCAAGAGTAGGACGTGGCTCCATGCAACCAGATCAGTATGTATAATTTCTATAATTTGTATCTTTTGAGCTATTATTTGTTAAAAAATTACTAACAATGCAAGTATGAAGTATGTTTTGTATGTTATACTAGTTATTTCAACGTCTTATAACTATTTGTTTTAATTTCCTTATAGGAGTGATGAGCAGAGTATCACAGATCTACTTGAGCAAATAGCCTACCATCGTTAGTGCCATGATCTTGTATAGGGGATGTGGGCGTAGAGTGCTCCATCAAGACGAGTAAGGACACATTGTGGACCAAGACGGCGGCAAGGTTTTCCATCATCACATCGGCTTCAAGACCTCGTGGACCTCTATATGCATGAGGTCTACAATCTATGGGGTGAGAGATCTTTGATTGTAATATGAGATGGTTGTAAATTGTAATTAAACTAATTAATAAACATAGAATTTTCTTTTAAATTCAGGGACCAGGATGAGGTTAGCAAGAAATTTGTCATCGCACAACTAGAGCAAGAGTTCAAGGTTGGCTGGAGCCATAAAGGTGTTCTATAGGAGTGTACGATATTACTCAGGCACCGGAGAGATAACATGCCGGCACCAGAGAGATAACACACATTAATAATACACAACCCTATTTGAAAGACTCATTGGATAAACGTATGTGTGATGTTTGAAAGCTTTGAAAGCATATGGCACATTGAAACTAGGTGAATTATTGGAGAAGTAGGATTATTCTTGAGTTTAAAGGACTAGTCTTGGGGGAAAAATGTTAATGTAAAAGAGTGGTTCATTGTTGTCCTTGCGAGATTCTTGTAGTTCCTCTTCTATTAGGTCCAACCCAGGTGGTATAGGTAAAGTTGCAGTTACAGGCTCAGTTACCTGCTCAATGCCAAACTCAGGGAGGTCTTCGTCCCTCCACCTCTTCCTCATCTTCCTCCTCCCATTCCTCATTCACATTAGATGGTCCTGGTCTATCTCCTTGAGCAATCACCATCACGATGAGGTCGGGATGTGTACGCTCCTCCTACTGATGTATATCAATATGGTTTCTATCCTCAAGAAAGGAGGCAAGTGCGCTATCAAAAATTAATTAACCTTGTGGATTGACTTGCACAATTTGTCACCATGGATATCCTTGAGCAATCACCATCACGGTGAGGTCGGGATGTGTACGCTCCTCCTTGACCATTGATGTATATCAATTGGTTACTATCCTCAAGCAAGGAGGCAAGTGTGCTATCAAAAATTCATCAACCTTGAGGATTGAATTGCACAATTTGCCACCATGGACTACCATCTGGATTCTTGTAAAAGAATGCTTTGTTCATAGTACATTGGAATAAGGTAAAGTTCTTTGCTTGCTCGTGCAACTTGGAGGAGTCGAGAGACCAAAAAACCCATTGGCTCTCTTGTCATGGTAGCATCTCTACCTTTGTATTGTGTACGGAACCAACGAAGCTTTAAAATGACTTGTGATAAACACGCTCTCAAATTAGCACTAAATGCACTAACATGTGAGAGAATGAATCAATTTCTAGTTGATCTATATCTGTTTCATAAAACAATAATTAACTTCATATATTCTCTCATGATCCCCTACGTAACCCAGCTCATCAATAAGGTTCATGTTATGGGAACTTACGTGAGATTTTAGTTGAAATGATGCAACAATACACAGGTCTTGAGTAAGATGCATATCATCAATCCTTTTGACTCAAAGATGTTGTCCATAGGCCCACATGCTGCTATATGCCTGAACCTAAAATCACAAGCATAGAGAATGTTAACATCATAAAACCACATGCATAGAATACTAGAAGCGTGGGCCATTCCATGTGTGGTATACCTCCTTGTTGTTAAATTTGTACAATGCCTCCTTGTTGTTAAATTTGTAGCAATGTGATGAGCTATGGTGGATCAAATGCTAGAATTAACATCATTAGAAAAGAGATTAGAGGATAATTAAGATGTGATTAGTGAGCAAGTAATTAATAGCTTAATGTAGCAACCAACAAATTCTCATTAGGCCAATGCCTCAATTTATAGAGTTTACATCCAAGCATCTAATCCCACTAATCTCTCCTTGATTCTCATTAGGCCAATGCCTCAATTTATAGAGTTTACATCCAAGCATCTAATCCCACTGATCTCTCCTTGATTCACTCCACCTCTTTTGCTTGATTATCTCCACCTCTTCCAAGAATATCTCCATACCTCCTAAATCTTCTCATACTACCCTCTATTCTCTCCTAGTAGATACTTCTCACTTTTTCACAACTTCTCTCACATTTATAGATTCTCTTTTACAGCCTCTTGCTAAGGGTTTGTTCCCGCACACACCCTATTCACTTGTATATTTCAACACCTCCCCTTAAGTGAATACTCCTAGCACACCTGGACCCTATACCAAGTTTCCCTCTTACTTGATAGTCTGCGACCAGTGCCTCAAGTCCCTAAACTCATAGTCCTTGACACACTCTCTCTCTCTCTCTATGTGTCCAAGGCTACTACAAGTGCCTTTGACCTTGACTAAAGTGCTCACACATACATCTACCACATGGCCTACATCATCAGTGGCTCAGAGGTGGTTTTACTCTGTTGGGGCAGGTTACATTGGGTCATGGGGTTTCTCTCTCTCTCTCTCTCTCTCTCTCTCTCTCTCTCTCTCTCTCTCTCTCTCTCTCTCTCAGAAAAGATGATCTGACTCCAAGTAGCTTCCTCTTGCGCAGGGCAGGGTTTCCCACTCGGGGCCTCGCCCACGAATGTCCGGACACACGAGACTAATTTGGTGGTCATTTCGAAACCGAAACCGGGAAAATTTTCCTTGCCCGAAAAACGGGGACGATTCCACCTTTTTGATTTTCTTAACAAATTTTCTAATGGGGTCAAGAGAACTAAACTATCCTTCACCTGATTAAACTAGATAGAAGGAAAACTACTACAGACTTAACTTGAAGAAATCAATGCTCTTTTCCTAACCGAAATCAGGCACAGCAGTTGATCTAATCATTTGAGAAAGTCTTCAGGTTTTTATTTAACTACTCGAATTCTAAGCGTATTCCTATATTTTCAATTTCATTATTAAAACTCCACTGATTCCAGCCTACCCCATCCGGCCCATGGGTTAGCCACCACCCAACCCACTGGAATCGGTAGAACCAGACAATTACTCACCCACCCATAATTAAATGCCTTTCTTAACTTTTGCTTTCAAATACAGATACACACACACTCCTCTTGAAAACTTTAACTTATAAAACAATCCATTGACAAAAAGTTATTGGTTATAGATGTCATAACTCAAAAATTCCATCGAGTCCCTTGTTTCTCAAAAAACAGAATCACTCTGGACTCTCCGTTGAGACTAGCTGGTCAGCAACAATGAGATCCAGTAACAAATTACAATAATCATTTGTCCATCATACAATCTTTCACCACATACGCATGGGTGTCCTAGGCACCGCGAGCCCGTGCATCAGCTGGTCAGAACCCTCCAAGATCCTCCTTAGGTGTCGTGGCACTTCACTCAGGGACCGCTTCGTCGGCCCTCGTCCAAGCGCACCATTTTAACCGTAACAAGGCTGGTCAAGACCTAGGTAGGCTTTGTCGCGTGAGCTGTCCTTTGAACACTCCCTACCAGCTATTGCAACCAAACTTCCCTTAGAAAAACACATACCAAATGCTCCCTCTAGCATTCTGGCGGCGTAAGACAGTCCTTTAAGAAAACACGGTTTCTATGCAAGTTTTCAATTTGATTTTCTTTTGAATACAATGAGTATATCTTAAATCAGTATCCCCAAAACTTCTTGATTGCAATTCTGAATTCCATATTGATCCACAGATCAATTCGAAGGGTCTCAACTTACTTTTAGATTTGGCAGGAGATTTGAGTGTATTTTTCTGAACTGGTCGCATCTTCTTTTCTCAAAATTGACGAAAGAGTTTGGTCTGAGTCATAGTCTGATTCAAGGTTCGAGTCTGATAAGATTTTTCTTGAACTATCTTCCTCAAAAAGGTTTGATAATTCAGTTACTAATTTATTGAATTTCTCTCTTTAAATATTCACTTAACTGATTTCTAAATTAGTTAATGAATTCCAATGAGGAATAAATTAATCATTTATCTGAACATTTCGATCTCGATAGATTTTTGAATTTTCTTTTTACAATCCGTGTGAGTATAAAACGATAGAATTTTCTCTCTTAGAGTATTTACTTATTCATTTATCAAATATTCATAGAAATTAAACATAGAATTAAAGAGAATTCTAATTTTGATATAAAAATTCTTTATGCATCTATTTATGCATAAAAATCAACTTTAATGGGAATAACACTTTTATATAAAAGAAAATCCTTTTATGCATAAAAATCAATTTTAATGAAAATAACATTTTCATAATTAAAAAAATTCATTATGCATCTTTCTATGCATAGAAATTAAATTCAATGAAAATAACACTTTTATAATTAAAAAAATTCCATTATGTATCTTTCTAGGCATAGAAATTAAGTTCAATGAAAATAACACTTTTATAATAAAAAAATTTCCATTATGCATCTTTCTCTGCATAGAAATTAAATTCAATGAAAATAACACTTTTATACTAAATAAAATTTCCATTATACATCTTTCTATGCATAGAAATTAAATTCAATAAAAATAACACTTTTATAAAAAAAAATCCATTATGCATCTTTCTATGCATAGAAATTAAATTCAATGAAAATAACACTTTTAGAATAAAAAAAATTTTCATTATACATCTTTCTATGCATAGAAATTAATTTTAATAATTAATATTAGTGATATCCATGCATATTCATAGGCGAATATGTACATGGAGTAAATTAGAATATTTCTTTTAGAATGCACAAATGGTGGGAATTACTCTTTTGGAATAACATAAAAACAAACTTTCTTTTCCATAAAATTCTGGAAAATTTTGCCATAACCTCCTTTGTATGGTTGACCATTTCTCATTTTTATCATTCTAATTTCAACTTAAATTAACCCAATCTAGATGTATAGGACTCTAATCTACTCAATTTTCAGAAATCAAGAGAATAAACAATAAGAAAATTTTAATTAATCATTTAACTAATCTTTCTAAGATTAAGAAAGGCTGAATTGTAAAGAAGAGAAGGGTGTGGCCTTTTCATCAAGGCATAGCATTAGAATTTACTTCAATCAACTATAAAACAAGAAAATCAAGAAAACCATAGATTTAAAAATTAAACAAGTTAGAAAAATAAGCTTACATGGAGCTTATAAGCTTTCCTTTGGCTTGAGGGATTGAGGGTTCTACTCTTGTTTGGAGCAAGAGTGGCCACCAATGACTCTGGAGATGATTAATCCAAAAACAATTGAATTATCAGGAAAATTCAATGTAAATGGCTCTGGGTAGGAGTAGAGTAACAGTGCATAAACACCATTAAGCTTTTACAAAGGAGGAGACTTCTATTTATAGGAAAAGTGAGCCTCAAACCAAGAAAACTGATTCTATAATTTTCCAAATCAGTTTGGTCAATTTTTGACCATTTTTGGGTCAGTTCAGCTTACTTTTTTGACCATTTTTGACCATTTTTGGGTCAGTTCAGCTTACTTTTTGGAAGTAGACTTGAAATAGGAGAGAGGAGAGATAAAATATATCATTTAATTGATTTAAAATTAGGGGTAATGATGAGAAAAAAGGTGCCTCCTTCATGAGGGGAGATATCCACTCCGAGGTGTCAAAATTCAATTTTTTAAATATTTTCTTTGGTCCTTAGTCCACTCTTCATCTTATGTGAGCATTTACTCATTTTTTTGGGGGGGGGGTTCTTTTATTCCTCAATTTATTTCCTCCCTACATTTGGATTAATCTTATTGGTCCCTCAGAACCTTAATCCAAATTTTTTTGAAAATCTGGACCCTTAGGCTAACGTCTTTTGTGCAGATTATAATTTATTTCTAATGCACCTTAGGAATTCTTTTTAAACTTCTATTTCGGGGGAATTTATTTTAATAGGAAAGGATATTTTTCCATCCAAAGATATCTAAAAACAGAATTACCTCTCCCTAGAATATTTTCTCTCTCTAGGCCAAAACAGGTAGAAATAAGATCTTTTATTATTCTGAAAAGGGGATTTATTACAGGGAAAGAAACTAGACATCTTGAGGGGCTGGGAAGGAACCTTTATTCTCTCCCACTTGAAAAACGCGAGATATCCTCATCTCGCAAAAACTGGGGGTAATCCTACATCAGTTCGGCTTCTTTCTCCCAAGTGGCGTCTTTAAAAGGATAGAACTTCCATTTGACTAATAATTCTCTTAGAATTCTGTTCTTGAGAACCTTCTCTCGAACATCAAGGATTTCTTCAAGCTGGAGTTCCATCTGCCCTTGGTTGAAGAACTTAAGAGTTCATCATTAAGCACATGATTCGGGCTCGTTACATACTTCTTAAGTAGGCTGACATGAAATACATTACGTATTTTGAGATGAGGAGCCAGAAGAAGTTCATAGGCTAAGTCACCTACTTTCTTTGGAATCAGATATGGCCCACAGTATCTGGGGGATAACTTCTTGTACTTCCCAAGGGATAGAGAACTTCTTTTGGGGCATACTCGAATGAAGACCATATCTGCTTCTTTGAATTTTCTGTCAGACCTCTTCTTATTTGCATACTACTTTTGTCTATCCTGGGTAGCGTTTATATCTTTGCGGATTGATTGCATCTGCTGCTCCATGTCGCCAAGCATCTGTCTGGACATCTCGACCCTAATCAATGGGTCGGACCAAGTTAATGGTGTTAGGCAATCTTGTCCATATAGAGCTTTGAAAGGGCTCATCCCGATACTTCAATGATAAGAGGCATTGTAGGTGAACTTGACTAGGTGCAGATAGCTTAGCCACTTCTTGGGTTCTCTACCACAGCATGACCGAAGTATATCTTCGATTACTTGGTTCACCCTTTTTGTTTGACCATCGGTCTCAGGGTGGTAAGTTGTGCTAAGATCCAAGAAAGTTCCTACTGCTTTGAAAAATGCAGTCCAGAATCTTGACGTGAACTTGTGATCTCGAGATCACTTATTATTCTCTTGGGTAGGCCATGCAATTTGAAGATTTCCCTGAGGAACACTCTGGCCACAGTGTAGGTTTCTTTTACTGGAATCAGATGGGTAACTTTGGTTAGTCTGTCAACTACCACAAAGATGGAGTTGTAACCTGATTGCACTGAAGGTAGTCCAGTAATAAAATCCATTTTGATACATTCCCACTTCATATGGGGGATGTCTAATGAATGTAACTTCCCAGGCATTTTTACTCTATTTGCTTTGACTTTTTGACATATCAGGCATTGACGTACATGATTAAGTATATCCTTTTTGAGTCCATGTAGGTCTTAATGAAACCTGGATGTCCTGCTATAAGGCTATCATCGGCTTCATTCAGAATTTGACCCTTAGTTCCCTCATCATTGGGAATGCATAGCCTGCTATTGTAATACATAACTCCTTCATCCAGGCTATACCCTTGAACTCGGTTCAACTCCTGAGGAGTTTTGCTTTCCTGCATAAGTAGGGTAGTAATAGGGCCAAAAAATTTATCCTACATGATCTTCTCTCTTGCTTCATTAATCAATAGATTTGACACCACTGTGATTGTTGCAAGCAAGGAGGCTTTTCTACTGAGGGCATCTGCTACCACATTTTCTTTGCCTGGGCGATCATGCGTTTTGAGTTTTTGGGATTCATAGGCCACTGCATGACCTTCCTGCATGAGCGCACCTCCCAGGGCAAAACAACTGGCATCAGTTTACTACCTCAAAGGGTAGAGAGAAATATGGCAACTTCAGAATGGGATTGGTTACCAAGGCGGTCTTCAGCTTATCATAAGCACTCTGACACCTGGCAGACCATTGAAACGGGTTATTCTTCTTGAGAAGATTAGTCTCAGGGGGGAAGCTATGAGAGCATACTTAGGTATAAAAATTCTATGCCAACCAGTTAATCCCAAGAATCCCCTGACTTCTTTCACTGTCTTTGGTTTAGGCCAATCTATGACTGCTTGGACTTTTGCAGAATCTGGAGAAATTTCATCTTTGGATACCAGGAAGCCCAAGTATTCAACATGGTCGGCAGAGAAAGTGCATTTTCTCTTTTTTGCAAAGAGTTGGTGCTTCCTTAGAATCTCAGGAACTTTACGCACGTGAGCTTCATGGTCAGCTGCATTCTTTGAGTAAATCTGAATATCATCAAAGAAAACAAGTACAAAATCATCCAAGTATTCTTTGAGAATGTCTTGCATTAGGCGATTGAATGTAGCTGGGGCATTTGTCAATCCAAACGTGTAAATTCATAGTGCCCATAGCGAGTATTGATGGCTGTCTTTGGGGTATCATGCTCATTAATCCTGATCTGGTAATACCCACCCTGATTTGAGATCTATCTTTGTGAAGATCTGGGCTCCATTTAGCCTGTCTACTAGAAGCTCATCAATTCTAGGGATAGGATACTTATTCTTAACTGTCAGCTGATTGAGACCTCTGTAATCCACACAGAGTCTTAGCGTTCCATCCTTCTTTTTCTAAAAGAGAACTGGCGCTCCCCAAGGTGAAACACTGAGACTTACAAACCCTTGTTCTAACAACTGCCTAAGCTATTCCTTGAGTTTAATGGCTTCAGGGAGGACTGGCATTTTGTACGTGCGCTGGGCTACTGGCTAAGCTCTGGGGGTCAATTCTATCACATGAACTACTTCTCGAATCGGAGGCATCTCAGTTAGCTCTGCCAAGAATAAATCATCATACTCACTTAACCATTCTGGTTCTTTAGCTTTTAACTTTATGTCTACCGGATTCATTTTGACAACATAAATGAGTTGCTTCTTTCTAAGTCCTTTTAGTAACTTAGAAGCTTTTACTGATTACAGACTTGGGGATCCAAAAATTCCAGTTCCTTGAACTTTGTTCCCATGAAGGTCACAGAAGGAAATGGAATGTCATCTTGATTTGAGTGGAGCCAATCCATTCCAAGGATTCTATCAAAAACTCCCAAAGGTAAGACTCTGAGTTGGCAGTCAGTTACATTCCCATCTAGATTAAACTTAATATGATCTGTCTCATGGTGAGTGAAAAGAATCTTTCCACTCACCAATTCAACTTGCATAGGTTTCCCTGATTTCTGTTCTAAGACTAGCTTATGCAAGCATCATGGGAAAATAAATGAATGAGTACTGCCTGAATCAATCAAAAGCTTAAATGGCTTACCCTTATACTCAGCTGGAGTATGGATGACAGAGAATCGACGATTTGGCCCTTGGTTTTCAATTGCAGCATAAATCTGACCTCTTTTCTCTTCCACTACTTCTGCTATCGTAACTGCTCTGGCTGCTGGACTCTTTCTCTTTGGTTACCCTAGTTTTGGGAGGGAGTTCTGAGATTACGTTGAATAGAGGCAGATGGCTAAGTTGGATTCCTCCTGGGATTGGCCTGATTTTGACGAGACGGGACCCTAATTTGCTGATACAAAGGGGCTAGTCTCTCTGCACTCTGGGTCCTTGACTTCCCTGTCCTCTTGACATGGCAGGACTTGAGTTGGGCAGTCTTTAAACTGGTGATCAAAAACGTGACACCCAAAACACTTGTTCTCACTTCTAATCTCATCCCTCTGAATCCTTGAAAAAGGTGGGGCTCTTGAGAAAGTGTTCTGAGGGAACGGTCTTTCTTCACTTCTGAATTTCCAAGCATCTTGATTTTGATTAGGGCTTCCTGCCTCTTTGGGGGTGGAAAGTTTGAAGCACTTCCCGAGGTTTGGAACCTTTTAAAGTTTGAGGGTGTAGGCTTTGGCGGGACCTTAACAACAAATGCTTTGGCAAAGTCCTTTGCCATTCTGGTAGCTTCTACCATTGAGACTGGTTTGGCATTTTTCACTAAAGTGTCCAATGGCTCGTTCATCCCTCGAATGAATCTGGCCATCAGCTTCATCCAAAAGTGGAGAATATTTGAGGAGAAGGGAAAATGCTTGATGGTATTCTTCAATTGTTCGGCTATCCTGCTTTAGTTCCAAGAACTCATTCATTTTGGTTTCTAGGAAGTCGAGAGGACAGAACCTCTTCCTGAGGTATGCCTTAAGATCTAACTAGGTCTGGGTATTTCGGTCGAGATGGTTTGTCTCACAATGGTTCCTCCATACGACCCTGGCCGTTTCCACAATTTTCAATCTGGCGAGAGCCATCTTGCTCCTCTCATTATAACCAGTTACATCAAAGTATTCTTCCATTGCCTCGATCCATTTTTCCACTACTTCTCCTAACTGTTCCCCTTCACCCTTGAATGGACCAAGTTGGGATCGGTGCTGCTCTGCAGGGCTTTACGAACGTCTGGATCTAACTCTTCATCATCGGTAAGAGGATCCGGCTGTCTACCACCACGGGCCGCGCGCCTCATGATTCTGACAAAACGAGATTTTTATTAACTTAACTTTGTCATCAGATTTATGACTATTTAATTTTTGAGATTTATTTCTTAAACAATAAATATTCCATCATAATTCTTAAAAACAAGATTCACTCTAATAATTTTATTAACTAATATTCACAATCACGAAAACAATTTGGAATCTTTTGCAAAACATCATTTATTATCAAAAGTTTTTGATATATACATAGAGCGTCTTGGCTCCAAAAGTCACTGCCTCAATCGCGTACGCATAAAAAGGCGATACTGCCATGGGACATGCTATGATATACATGATTCATCACTGATAATGGTGCTGTAATTTTGCTGCTCCACCTAAGAATAAAGCGGCTCAGAAGTCTAAAAATTCGACAAGAAATTCTAAAATTCCGGGGTGAATGACTATAGAGTTGGACATAATGAATAACTCCTAGCCTTATCAAGATCATGGCTAGCGAGATATTTTCTCTGAGTCTCTGACATTGATTGGTATTGACGTTAATACTTTGCCCTCCAGAGAACCACATATGCTGACGTCGCTCTACTGGACTAGGAAAGTATAGATCCTCAAAGTGACGAGCGAGCCTCACTATGCTTTCTCGAGTCGTAGCAGAGTTGATGAGATTTTCGAAGGCAAAGGTGATCATATCCTTACTCTAGGAGAGTCCAGGAATGCTACAGATTTGGGGTATCCATCTAAAAATCTAGTTTAATTTATGAGTTTTCAATTTATGAAGTTCATTTCAAACATAATCTTAGCAAGTGAAAACATTATTTCTAGATTTTCTTTAAAATTTTAGGCAATTTCTGCTGCTGTTTCATAAATTTACAATAGCGCTCTGATACTAGCTGTGTGACCCCTCTGCCGCCCCATCCGTGCACCGGATTTTCAATTGATAGTAGTAGTAGCTGAAGTAGCTTCCTCTTGCGCGGGGCAGGGTTTCCCACTTGGGGCCTCGCCCAAGAATGTCCGAACACGAGACTAATCTGGTGGTCATTCCAAAACCGAAACCGAGAAATGTTCCCTTGCCCAAAAAACGGGGATGATTCCACCTTTTTGACTTTCTTAATGAATTTTCTAACGGGGTCAAGAGAACTAAACTATCCTTCACCTGATTAAACCAGATAGAAGGAAAACTATTACAGACAACTTGAAGAAATCAACGCTTTTTTCCTAACGAAATCAGGCACAGCCGTTGATCTAATCATTTGAGAAAGTCTTCAGGTTTTTATTTAACTACTCCAATTCTAAGCGTATTCCTATATTTTCAATTTCATTATTAAAACTCCACTGATTCCAGCCTACATCCGGCCCATGGGTCAACCATTGGAATCGGTAGAACCAGACAATTACTCACCCATAATTGAATGCCTTTCTTAACTTTTGCTTTCGAATACAGATACGCACACACTCCTCTTTAAAACTTTAACTTATAAAACAATCCATTGACAAACAGTTATTGGTTACAGATGTCATAACTAAAAAATTCCATCTAGTCCCTTGTTTCTCAAAAATTCCATCTAGTCCCTTGTTTCTCAAAAAACAGAATCACTCTAGACTCTCTGTTGAGACTAGCTGGTCATAGCAACGAAATCCAGTAACAAATTACAATAATCATTTGTCCATCATACAATCTTCCATGACATATGCATGGGTGTCTTAGGCACCGCGAGCCCGTGCATCGCTTGGTCTGAACCCTCCAAGATCCTCCTTAGGTGTCCTGGCACTTCACTCAGGGACTGCTTCGTCGGCCCTCGTCCATCGTACCGGAAGTGCACCATTTTAACCGTACCGAGGCTGGCTTTGCCGCGTGAGCTGTCCTTTGAACACTCCTTGCCAACTGTTGCAATCGAACTTCCCTTAGAAAAACACATACCAAATGCTCCCTCTGGCATTCTGGCGTAAGACGGTCCTTTAAGAAAATAGGGTTTCCATGCAAGTTTTCAATTTGATTTTCTTTTGAATACAATGAGTATATCTTAAATCAGTATCCCCAAAACTTCTTGATCGCAATTCTGAATTCCATAACAGAATTCCTCGAATTCTGTAACTTGTTCCACAGATCAATTCGAAGGGTCTCAACTTAGTTTCAGATTTAGAGGGAGATTTGAGTGTATTTTTTTGAGAACTGGTCACATCTTTTTTCCTCAAAACTGACAAAAGAGTTTGGTCTTGGTCATAGTCTTATTCAAGGTTCGTGTCTGATAAGATTTTTCCTAAACTATCTTCCTCAAAAAGGTTTGATAATTCAGTTACTAATTTATTGAATTTCTCTCTTTGAATATTCACTTAATTGATTTCTAAATTAGTTATGAATTCCAATGAGGAATAAATTAATCATTTATCTGAACATTTCGATCTCGATAGATTTTTGAATTTTCTTTTTACAATCCGTGTGAGTATAAAACGATAGAATTTTCTCTCTCAGAGTATTTACTTATTTATTTATCAAATACTCATAGAAATAAAACATAGAATTAAATAGAATTCTAACTTTGATATAAGAATTCTTTATTATGCATCTATTTATGCGCATCTATTTATGCGCATAAAAATCAACTTCAATGGAAATAACACTTTTATATAAAAGAAAATTCTTTTATGCATAAAAATTAATTTTAATAAAATTAACACTTTCATAATAAAAAATTCCATTATGCATCTTTCTATGCATAGAAATTAAATTCAATGAAAATAACACTTTTATAATAAAAAAATTTCCATTATGCATCTTTCTATGCATAGAAATCAAATTCAATGAAAATAACACTTTTATTTAATAAAAAAATTTCCATTATGCATCTTTCTATACATAGAAATCAAGTTCAATGAAAATAACACTTTTATAATAACACTTTCTATGCATCTTTCTATGCATAGAAATCAAGTTCAATGAAAATAACACTTTTATAATAAAAAAAATTTCATTATGCATCTTTCTATGCATAGAAATTAAATTCAATGAAAATAACACTTTTATAATAAAAAAATTTCCATTATGCATCTTTCTATGCATAGAAATTAAATTCAATGAAAATAACACTTTTATAATAAAAATTTCCATTATGCATCTTTCTATGCATAGAAATTAAATTCAATGAAAATAACACTTTTATAATAAAAAAATTTTCATTATGCATCTTTTTATGCATATAAATTAATTTTAATAATTAATATTAGTAATATCCATGCATATTCATAGGTGAATATGTACATGGAGTAAATTAGAGTATTTCTTTTAGAATGCACAAATGGTGGGAATTACTCTTTTGGAATAACATAAAAATAAACTTTCTTTTCCACAAAATTCTAGAAAATTTTGCCATAACCTCCTTTGTGTGGCTGACCATTTCTCATTTTTATCATTCTAATTTTAACTTAAATTAACCCAATCTAGATGTATAGGACTCTAATCTACTCAGTTTTTAGAAATCAAGAGAGTAAACAATAAAAAAATTTTAATATATCATTAACTAGTCTTTCTAGGATTAAGAAAGGTTGAATTGTAAAGAAGAGAAGGGTGTGGCCTTTTCATCACGGCATAGCATTAGAATTTACTTCAATCAACTATAAAACAAGAAAATTAAGAAAACCATAGATTTAAAAATTAAACAAGTTAGAAAAATAAGCTTACATAGAGCTTGTAAGCTTTCCTTTGGCTTGAGGGATTGAGGGATCTACTCTTGTTTGGAGCAAGATCGGCCACCAATTACTTTGGAGAGGATTAAGCCAAAAACAATTGAATTATCAAGAAAATTCAATGTAAATGGCCCTAGGTAGGAGTAGAGTAACAGTGCATAAACACCATTAAGCTTTTACAAAGGGGGAGGCTTCTATTTATAGGAAAAAGTAAGCCTCAAACCAAGCAAACTGCTTCTAGAATTTTCCAGATCAGTTTGGTCAATTTTTGACCATTTTTGGGTCAGTTGAGCTTACTTCTTGGAACTAGACTTGAAATAGGAGAGAGGAGAGATGAAATATCTCATTTAATTGATTTAAAATTGGGGGTAGTAATGAGAAAAAATGTGCCTCCTTCATGAGGGGAGATCCCCACTCTGAGGTGTCAAAATTCAATTTTTTAAATGTTTTCTTTGGTCCTTAGTCCACTCTTTATCTTATGTGAGCATTTACTCATTTGTGGGGGGGGGGGTTCTTTTATTCT
Organism: Cibotium barometz; assembly: GCF_041138505.1. Lineage (NCBI taxonomy): Eukaryota > Viridiplantae > Streptophyta > Polypodiopsida > Cyatheales > Cibotiaceae > Cibotium > Cibotium barometz. The sequence continues at coordinate 74,881,926 of NC_141046.1, forward strand.
TCAATTTATCTCCTCCCTAAATTTGGATTAATCTTATTGGTCCCTCAAAACCTTAATCCAAAGTTTTTTAGAAAATCTGGACCCTTAGGCTAAGGTCTTTTGTGCAGATTATAATTTATTTCTAATGCACTTTGGAATTTCTTTTTAAACTTCTGTTTTGGGGAAATTTATTTTAATAAGAAAGGATATTTTTCCATCCAAAGATATCTAAAAACAGAATTACCTCTCTCGAAAATATTTTCTCTTTTCAGGTAGAAACAAGATCTTTTATTATTTTGAAAAGGGGATTGATTACAGGGAAAGAAACTGGACATCTTGAGGGGCTGGGGAGGAATCTTACAAGGAAGGATCTCATCATAGAAGAACCCTCATAGATCTTTGTGAGTGCTTCTTCTCGGAGATATTTTTCATGAGAATCATTGTCATTTTTATTGCTCTAAAACCAATCATCAAGAAATCCAATCATGCCATCTCAGCATCATGCTCTACATTGTTAAGTTACTCTATTTGACATGTGTATTGCTCTCTCAGGCTTTGAAAAGTACTAGGATCCTATGCTCTAAGAACTTGCATACACTCTACTGACAATTGAGAGTGACCTTGACAATATAAGGGCACATTCTTTACAATATCATAATATGGAACTTGTGGTCCAATATGAATAAGACAATCATAAAGACATTAATTTATAATAAGGCAAGTGCTAACAAAGTAATAAGACAAGTGACAACAAAGCATGAGTAAACATATTTGTAAAGTCTCATCAAATTTTGACATCATGTACACATGATGTTTCAAATATACTCAAATTAATAAAACCTTCAAAGCTACAAGATATAATAAGTGAAAAATGTAAAGGCCATAAAGTCTAACAATTTGGGGATATTTAGTGGTGCATTCATCTCCTCCTTTCCATATTTAGGTGTCGACGATGAGACTAGAAAATCTATTTTTGAGATAGGCTTAGGGTTTCCATATGGTAGTTTTCCCTTGAATCAATCACGGATCAAACTATGAGAGATGGAGGCCTCAGTCTTCCATGATGACACTTGGCACATCTAGTTTGTAAATATCAGTAGTAAACGTTAAGATACTAGGGTGTACAGTATCTAAGACTCTCATTTTCTTAGGTTTTGGTTCAAGCTCCTCTTGTGCTTTTGTAACTAAATCACTAAATTCTTGGAGTTTCTCAATCTCCTTCTAAGGGTCAAGATAAGGGCCAAGTTTTGTCATGTGTGATCTAGTTTCATGCATTACAAGTTCTCGTGGGGTCTCCTTCCCCGTGCTCTTGATTTTGGAGCATTAGGAACTCAATGGAGTCTTCTTGGGCCCTTTTATTTGGCAGTTTAAGGGAGTCAAACCTTTTCTCTTAAGAAGAAACGTTTTCTAATTTGAAGCCTCAAAACGGCTACTTTATTCGAATTTGAATTTTGGGGGGAAAATGGAATTTAAAATCTAGCGGATAAAACCATATCATGTAACATATCTATGGAAAGCTCTTGATGCGTAGATCACGGATCTGTAATCTCCGCTCAAATCGGAGTTTGTATGTAGAAGTTATGGAGGTCCGAAAATTGTAAAATTGCCCCCTCCTCTTTTTGGGGAAAAAAGTGCACCCTTTGACCACTCTTACACCTCTCTTACAAACCATTGGTTTTTGCTTACATGGCGGGCTCCTATTTGTCAAAAAGTTAAACGTTTCCATAACCTCATGGCAAATTAAAGGGCCCAAAAAGACTCCATTGAGTTCCTAATGTGTATGTCCCTACCTTGTTTTTAGAAATCGACCTTTGCGTCCAAGGAGTCTTAGTCCTCATCTAGGTCCCTAATCGCTCTTGAGGCGTCCCAAGATTTATCTTTTTGGTTTCCTTTATTTTCCCATTCTTAACCAACCTTTTTCTCCTATTTCCATTCTACTATCGATGCCACAAATCGTTGCTTGAGAACATGTTGGTTTTAGGCTTGTAGCTGGGTGATAGCATTCAAAGATGTGTGATCTAGATTTTTTAAGATCTGCTTTTGAGTTTGATTACTTACCCCAATCACGTTTAGGGGTCTGATGATGGGTCCCATCTATGGACTTGTTCACCACAATCTTGTTGGGGAAATCAATCCAATGATCTATGCTAGAACGGTTACAAGTAGAGCCGGTGGCAGGGTATCGCTTGGTTGAGTTGAGGAGACTTCAGAGGGAATTTTAAAACTCAATGGGGACCTTGATAGTGGTAGCATTGAAGAGGCATTCTTCTAGCTACTAGCGTTAATGTCCCAACCCCTTCCCAGCTCTAGCAAGTTGGTAAACTAGCTTGACTCCCCCTCTCCCATCCATTAGACAATAGTCGGGGATGAAGGTCTCTAGGGTCCTAAAAGAGGTGGAGGGTGGGTTTAACATCCACTTCATATTCTTAGTAATCAAGAGGTTTCACCCTTGGTGGAGGTGGTTGCAATCCCAAGACTGGTGGAGGTAATGGCAAATTGGGTGCATGGTGCATGCCCTTTGATAGGAGTTGTTACATGGGATGTTCACCCTTGGTGGAGGTAATGGCAAATTGGGTGCATGGTGCATGCCCTTTGATAGGAGTTGTTACATGGGATGTTCAACCATTGTTTTATTTTTTTTACTGGATTAAGGGCTAGCATTTGTTGAGGTACTGGCAATGTGAGTTGTGGTCTCGTTGTATTGCCAATAGCCTGTATGCGTACTCGGCAATCTTGGACTTCATGACCATAGCGCCCACAAAAGCTACAGTTACCATTGTATAACGAGCTCTTAAAATTGGACATTTGCTAGTGGTATGTCCCTGACAGAGCAAATTGAACACCAATGTATCTCTCTTCTTGGGTACATGTGCACATTGTCCAAAGCTTTGGTAGCCTTTCCTCTTAGAGGGATTTTGAGAAGTTAGTCCAAGTCATTTCCACTAAAGTATTATCATTTTGCAGTGGTCGTGCTATGACTGCTACTAGGGATGCTGATGTTATAGATTTAGAATCTGAAAAAGCTCTTACTCCCTTTATCATCAAGTTATCCTCAAGTTGGATGGCATTAGCTGTGACGTCCTCCCAGGTGGTGATACCTCTAATGATCAAACCATTATGGATATGTTCATGTTTAATCCCGTGGATAAATCGATCAAGCAGTTGATTGTTGAAAAAGCACTCATGTATAGCACAAGAAGAGTTTCAAATGCTTAGACGACAAATAAAATCTCTCATTAACTCATCTTCTTCTCTCTCAGCTTTGTGCAACTGTGAAGCCACACTCCACAAAGCTCCCTCATGCACAAAGTGCTTAAGAATAACCTTCGAATACTAGTAAATTTTAGATGTTCTTTAACTCTTAGAGTTTGATAACAACAATCACTAGCCTTGCCATCTAGTGTAAGGCTAAACATGTTGGTCTTTAAAAGCTTATTCCTCTCACCTAAGGCCTTACAAACTTGATCAAAGACCTCGAGGTGTCTTTTAGGATCACCCTCTCCATTGAACTTGTGAGTAAGCTTCGTGATTTATGCAGCCTTTCCAAAGCAACTCCATCCATTATCTCTCATGATTGGTCCGATACTTTCAGCCATAGCTCTCCCTAATGCTTGCACAAAGGCTATTGGATCAATTGGAAGGGTTGCTCTGCTAGGTATTGGTACAGTAGGGGTAACATGTTGTATGAAGGGTGCTGCCTATGGGCATAATGGCATGAATCCTGGAGGAGTAACATGAGTCCGATAGGTGGGGGGGCGTACAAGAGTTCCCATAGGTATTGATGGCATATGAGCCAAGGGTACCACTGGTATAGTCATTTGTGAGGATGTCCCCCTTGCTCTAGGGTGCATTGGAAAAGTAGAGGAAGATGTCAAGTAGGTGAAGGTTCCTCCTTTTGCAGCCCTAACCGATGAGTTTTGGATATGTTAACTAGGCCTGGAGCCATAGTTATAGGGACTGCTACAACCATGGTTGCCATAGTTGTAATTGAGGGAATGAAAGTAATGGGGGAAGTCTTGCATGGTTTGTCTCACAGCAAGTGGTGTTGTTATGAGTGGTGTAGAACCCATCACCACAAAATCTAGAATTAAGCTAATAGCATCTTGGATTGGTACCTTTCTACTATGGTCTCAGAATGTGAAATCTATGCTTGTAGATTCTTAGAGTCCTAACCTAGATGAACAATAGCAGCAGTCGGGCTTGGTCCATCGTGTAACCGGGTGATACTACAAAAGTAGGATCTACTGGGCTCACAGGAGGTGTTACCATTTCGCTCATCGTGGTGGGCATTCTTACTTTGTATGTCCCGACTTGCACCATAGGTCTTCAGATCCTTTCATGTTCGATGATCCTATATATGCAATCGCAGATAACTTACAACAATTGTTCCTTCTCTGTTGTGGCCCGAAATATTGATTGGACGATCCCTTCCCAACTAACACCATAAGCTTGGCCTATGGCAAAATCCACAAGAGTCTCTGTTGATGTGTTGTACTCCCAGTTATTTATGAGAAGACAATGATCAAAGATTTGCAAGCCTAGCTCTTTCCCAGAGCTAAACACAATGTTATTATCTAGATTGGGACTCTCAGCAGGCAATACTTGTGCAGTCCTAGTGTGGGACTCATTTTCGGTGTATTGGGCTATTTGGGCTGCTAATCGTTGTTGTGCCACTTGCAAAGTCTCTTCTTCATTTCCTCTGGCAGCCTAGATTAGTGCCTCTATTGTGTGCACTTCTTCTAATCTCCTACCATCAAGAATAAGCACTTGTGCCGTATAGGGAGTGGTTTGATGGTCACAGTTGTAGGAGGTGCAACAGGAGCTATATGGATAGAGATATCAACATGAAATCTCCCTACTTGTAACGATGAGAGTACACTGGGTGTCTCTCTAGAGTTTACCTCAACTCCTTCATCATGTGGTCTGTATGCAGGAGGTGCAACAGGAGCTATATGGTAGGGATATCAACGTGAACACTCCCTACTTGTAATAACGCGATGAGTACACAAAGTGTCTCTCTGGAGTTTACCTCAACTCCTTCATCATGTGGTCTGTATGCAATAAGAATTGGTTCAAAGGTACCAGTTGTGGCTGAACTTCTACGTTAGCTATCTATGAAATTAAAAAGATTGGCTTGAGTACTGAGGCCTGGCTAGGGTTCTCACTTCTTGGGACTGGGGATCCTTCCATTGACCCAAAATTTGATGAGGTATTACTAGCCCCTAGTGCAGGTCCTTGTATAATGCTAAACTGGGTTCCGAAAGGAAGGTCTAGAGCCTATGGTAGGTAGGTATGCACCTAGCTTGATAGATGCACTATCATCTAAATAGGTCTCTAATACGCAGCGAGGTCATAGATGCATGTAAATATGGGGTGTTGGAAGGTCCTACATATACTCTGGACAAGTTTAAGATTTTATTTTATAATTTTTATTTTTTTAAAGAAAAATTTTTAGACTTTCCAAAAATTCTTCGATACATATTTTTGGTGTTTCTTAACTCGTAAGGCACCAAAAATAGTGTTTCTTAACTCGTAAGGCACCAAAAATAGTGTACTTTTTTCAGGTAGTCAAGCGCTACTGGCGCTGGCTCTCCCATAGTTAAGGAAGTTCCTTAACTATGTAAAAATGCAAATTTTTGGGGTGTTATACAAGTTGTGTCAACATGATCCCAACCCCCTAAAACATATCCTAGGCAAACTTTTATACTCTTTTTTTTTCCCATACCTTTTCCGTTTTACCTTCTTTTTTTATTTTTTATTTTTTATTTTTTTATTTTTTAGCTTTTTACTTTTCACTTTTTACATTCTTGGTTTATAGTTTCTAGATTACGATTTACATTTTACATTTACCCACCGCTAGAAAAGAGTATTCCCATAATCTTTAACTTAGGTGCCTACATGCATTAAATGCATCCATTCACTCAAAACTTACCCAAAAATGGGTATTGACAGGCTTTTGGACTTTTTGGGCTAGTGGCCTAGGGCTAGTGGCCTAAAAGCCTGCCTACACGCATTAAATGCATCCAACCACTCAAAACTTAACCAAAAATGGGTATTGGCTTTTGGACTTTTTGGGCTAGTGGCCTAAAAGCCTGCATGCATTAAATGTGGACAGCCAGTCAAGATGCCCCATATTAGAGAGGAGATTAAGTGTAATTAACATGAGTTAATTACACTAATGTAAAAACACAAAATGTGCAAAAAACACACAAATTTATGTGTTGCAAATCCTCTCCTAATTCCTATTTTTATCCCGATTTCTCCACGTAAGGAGTCAAAATTGGGATAAATACTATGCTAGGAAATTGACTTTATGGTCTATTTAACCCAATTCTTTCAATTTCATGTTCAATTGAATGTTTTTTCTTTTCAAAATTGAAAAATGCAAAAAACTAAAAATTAAACTTGAAAATAATAAGTTGGAGTAGAGTTAATCCAAATGCAAAAATTACATAAATTGAAAAACATGTAGAAATTACAAAAATGTAGATATTGCAAAAATGCAGAAATTGAACATAAATTTCTTAAGTATTCAGCATCAATGCAGCAAAATGGAATGGATAGATTTTTAGAATTTTGTTTCTACCATTCTTAGAAAAAAATAAAAAATAAAAACATCCATATCGCATTCAAAATGCATTGTGGCTATGTGGTGGGACTAATCCCTGATTCTGGCACTTATGGAAAACCCTTGCACCATAGAAAGAGTGCAGAAATAAACCAATGTCGTGGAGCTTTGCCAACCACACTTGAGGGCATAAAACAACCAAGAAGCCAATATCACATGACCTAGCTCACAATTGCATAGGCAAGGTGTCTCACTCAGCTCATGAATACTTGGGCTCGGGATTTTCATAGTAGACAATGCCGTAAAGCCGCACTCCAAATCTCCTCTATCATCGCCACCACTAGGCCACTCCAAAGGAAGCTTGAGCCTCCTCAATCACTGGTTACTCTCTCACATGCAAGTAGGCAAGCACCCATAAGATCTCACACAAGCAAGCAACAGCATAAGATATCAGATAGATAAGAAAAGCACTCTATTAAATTAGCATAAAAGAATGAGTCATGAGAGTTACATTTTAGGTTTTGTAGGTGACCTCTAGGGTTCACACTCTTGGGCGGCCAAAGTTAAAAGTCTGGTCTTTGGGCTCATTCTCGGTGAAAGATCCCTGCCACCTTTGCGCATCTAATTCAGGGGTGCTAGCAGCGGAAGTAGCAACTTCATGTGCAAGGCAAAGACTCCCACTCGGGGCCTCGCCCCATGGATGTTTGGATAAGAGACTAATCCCTTAATTCTCCCAAAACTGAACCTGGAAAAACTTCCCTTGCCTAGAAAGCATAGGCGATTCCTCCAGGAAAATTTTATTCTAATGTAGTCAAGAGCCTTAATTTACCCTTTTTCATTCCGACCGAACCCGCAGGTCACATGGCCGGATCAAGGAAGGAACTTGCACTTGGATCATAGAGACCAACGCTTTTTTCCCCGTCAATAGGCATAGCCATTGATTCTTTTCCATAGAACACGGATTATCCATGATTTACTTCAACTATCGTAATTTAAACAGAATTGAATTTTATTTTAGGAATCCATCAATCCAGCCTAACCCCATTCAGTCCCATCATGGGTTAGCCAACCGCCCAACCACTGTATATTGATAGTATCCATTATGAAAATTTGGTAATGTTTTGTCCCGAGTACCAAGGAAAAGAGTTCCCAGGTCCCCTAGTCGGATTCATGCAAAATACATTTCAGACATACCACTTACGTACCCAATATGAAATTGCCTTTCACAGATTCGGCTATCTTTAAAGCAAACTTTTAATAAAACTCTAGTATCACTAATCATAATCCTCCAAAATATCTAGCTTGAAGTCCAATTTCTAATCATTCCATCAGTGTACCTATGACATCATTGGCAACCAGAACGCTCACCACCTACTCATTCAGGGGCCTTTTCAATAGTTCTTAGCTCATAGTACCCGAGAATTAATCACATAAAAATCTAGATGGACTCTATGTTGAAGATCAGCTAGATCAATCAACAAGATCCATGTAAAAGGGTTATGAACTCATCTGTTGAAGACTAGCAAGGCCAATCAACCAGATCCATGCTCGTGTTCAGAAAACAACTCCAATTCATTTTTTTCCCCGATGCATGTGTGGGTATCTTCGGCGAGATGAGCACCCTCTAGGCTCCTTTCGGAGGTCACCTAGCACTTCACTCATAGACCGCTTCCTTGGTCCCTCATCCACCGTACCGGAAGCTCACCATTTTAATTGAATTGAGGCTCGTCAAGACCTCGATCGACCCCTTGCTACGCGAGACGTCCTTCATTGACTCTCCGTCAGCTGGTTGTTGCAACCTTCTCACTTAGATCCTCATGACCTTAGTCGACAAGATGGATTATATTTTGGAATTAGATCAATAATATTATTATTAAAGTTCATATTACTCAATTTAAAAAATAAATTTTTTTAATTTAATATTTCTTAAAAATATTTTATATAGAATAAACCTTTGAATAAAATTTTAAAAAAATACTTCATTAAAAAAAAGTAGTTATATAATTATAAAATAAAAGATATATTTAAAGATATATTTATATATCTAGTAATGATAAATATTTAGACTTGTTAATAAATATTATTAATAATATTAAATTTTAAGTGGATAATAGTTATCTTTAATTATCTTTATGTTTATCTTAATTATCCAATCAATCTTTGATAGGAAATCCAATGAGATTTGAAGTGGATAACCTATTTTTCCTATATAATCACACATCTCTAGTACTATCCCACACTTATCTCTAGTACTATCCCATCATTGAGCCTTTATAATTTTTTCTCTCTTAGCTTCCTTGAGAATGGGTTCTCAAAGTCGTAGGAGTCGGAAACATGATAGGACTAGACTTCCCCCTGTCCACCAAGTTCAAGAGGAGGAGAGGAGAAAGGTAGCTCGTGAGAGAAAGAGAGAGTGGAGAGCACGTCAACGAGCAACACCTTCCGTTGGCAATGATCCAAGCCTTGCTCCTCCTCTTCCACTTCCTCTCCCTCCGCCCTCTTCCCCCCCACTACCCCTTAGTTTAGATAATCCACATGAACTCGCCCTTCCTGAGTCCCCTTCTCTTCTACAAGAATCCACCCCCTCCTTTGGGCGCCCATCGTGTGGATAGGAAAGAACTATCAAAGTCAGGGGCACATCGTCGTGCCCATGCAATCTTCCATTCCTATTTCAAATACCTCACGCCTTTATCACAGGCATGTGTGCTTGATGCTTTGATTGATCTGCCCAACATGACCAACTGCAGGGCGCTTTTTGACATTGGAGGTCGAAGAGAGAGGAGAGCTGGCATGGCGGTGCTACAAAGTGTTCGTCATTCCTATATAGTTAAAAAGAAGAGGAACTCTACGGACGCTTTGGCTACTCGACGGGCTATTGTGGCAGCCATAAGTAGCTCCCAAATGAAGGGTAAGGTTAGTGCTACATCTCGTATCCTTTCCGTAGCACCACACGCACTTAGAGTTGGGTCTATTAGACGACAAAGTTTAGATGCCAATGAGGTTGGTGCTTTGTGGGTGAGTAGTAGTCGTGTAGCTAGGCATGATCGCCTACTAGATAAAACCACTAGAACCTTGATAGAAAGTTTTTTAGATGCCAATGAGGTTGGTGCTTTGTGGGCGAGTAGTGGTCGTGTAGCTAGGCAAAGTTTAGATGCCAATGAGGTTGGTGCTTTGTGGGCGAGTAGTGGTCATGTAACTAGGCATGATCGCCTACTAGATGAAACCACTAGAACCTTTATAGAAAGTTTTTGGGAGGAGAATTGTCGTGCCTCGCCAGTTTTCAAGAAAGCTTTGCGTAAGAGAGTGACAAGAGGAGTGTTCATTGAGCACGGTGCTTGCTTTCTTGAAATGACCCAAACTGAGTTGTATTCTCAGTTTGTGGCTTCGTATCCAGAGCTTAAAATTGGGCAAAGGTCATTTGAGGGGTGTAAGCCTTGGTTTGTGAGGTACTCACGTCAGCGTGACACATGTTGTTGTCGCTACCATGTTGAGTTCAAACTTTTTTATGATGTGTTCCGTTCTCTTAGTGGGCATAGAGAGTTGCCTCGTAGTCCTCGTGATTTCATCCACTCTCTTTTGTGTGCACGCACGGAGGATGCCCAGTTCCATAGGATGCCTTGTGTGGAGAGCAATTACACATCATGTGGTTCACTTGCACATCTCTACAGATGGTAGATCTTGATGCAAGTGACCAAGAGATAGTGGCATGGCAATGTTATGAGTATGTGACACACCAGCTCCAGAGTGGTGGGGACAGTCCAAGAAGTTGCAGCTCGTGGACAAACATACACCACGTTGTCACTTCACAGCCACATTTAGGGAGCAGATCTACCCCTATATACGGCACAGTCATTGTGCCAAGTGGCAGGATCATCAGTTCCGAGCATGCTTGGCAGAGTTTCCTATTGGTGTGGTTGTCTCTGTGATTGATTTTACAGAGAACTACACCTTCACACCTTTTCAGGAGATACAATCTGAGTATTACTTCTCAGAGCAGGTAATGGTTATATTTCATAATATTTGTTTCGTGTTTGAGCTACATTACTTACTTGATTTTTTGTTTCCTAAACGTCTGTATTGCTTACCTCACCAGGTTGCTATTATGGTCCACATTAGCTATCGACATGCAGAGGCTCATGTAGATGGGATAGCGAGTACCCTCGAGACCCGTGTCATTATTTGAGAGTATCATTTCTATATCAGTGATGATCGTTCACATGATGCACATTTTGTGCAACACTGTTTTCGTCTCCATGATGGTGACGATTTTTTAGGAGATTGTGGGATCATACGTGGCCAGCGATGGGTTTGGTCGGATGGTTGTGGCACACAGTTCAAGTCATCACGACAATTCTATTGACTCTACAGGTAGTACTTATGGTTCTCTTATATTTTCAATTAAACTAAATTCACTAGAACATCTTAAAGAAAACAATAACTAAGACTATCTTTTATGGATTTATAGGTGGCATGTGCAGTCTAGTATCCCAGTGATTTGGTCATTCTTTGAGACTAGTCACGGGAAGGGAGAGCATGATGGTACGGGCGCATGTGTGAAACGTGCCCTGAGGCGTCATCAGCTACGACAGGATGCTCAGCGGTTCAGAGATGCGGGCCACGTAGTCGAGTGGTGCTCCCAACATTTGTGTGGGAGTGCAGCATCATCGTATCCCAAACGTGATGCTCGGATTGTCAAGAGATTTTTTTGGCATGTGGATGGTGACATGATTGACCGTAGAGCCTCCCATGATTGTGACACAGTACCTGGCACCTTGGGCTTACATTCCATCAAGAGCACGTGCATGGCGGCTCCCACGATTTACACATGACGGTTTGCATGCTTCTGTGGAGCATGTATGGATGGCAATTGATCACATTGTGCCTCGAGAGGATGGGCAGATGCATGGATACAGACATTCCTCTCCCCCAAGCATCCTTCACATCCAGTGTTGTCTGATGAGCACACAGGTCTTGCGTTCATGGTCAGTTATGATGACCTGACAGATTTGCTATAGGAGGGTGATGTATTTGCTGTTATTGCCAGTGAGGGAAATAGTGAGGGAGTAGACTACTATTTGATGAGTTGCACTAGGCCAAAGTGCATCCTTGACCAGGATACATTGGATGATCATGGGTTTTCTTATGATGCCCATAGCATGATTGTGGCAGGCCGGTTCTACCAGCAGATTCGACTTCATCGTTCCAGCAGTGGAAGTGGGAGTTAGAGGCATTTCAGTTCTCTCATCTAGTGGTTGCTACCAGTCTCACTCTTGATCGAGTATACAGAGCCGAAAACACAGTTCTCATCCTCATTTTTGACTTTGAGTGGATGACCATGAGAGCATTCTAGAGCAGTTGAGAGCTAGAGAGGGTGCTGCTGAGTAGATCTCCCTCTTTATAGTGACTAAACTCAGACTAGCTAGGTTAGCTCACTTACATTGTACTTAGATTTTTTGGGAGTAACTAATCTCAGAATAGCTAGGGTAGCTCATTTTAAAAATACCTTGATCTTTTGAGTTAGTGGCTAAACCCGCCCTCTTAAGCACCAAGAGACTTGAAAAATCCGCACTGGGCGCTAATTACCAATCCAAACATACTCCTATTGTGACCAAACTTTGCAAGCATGTGGGGGAGGGTCCACCCCACATGTTTGCAAAGTTTGGTCTCCATCGGAGCATGTTTGGTTATGATGGTATGGGGAAGGCCCGGATTTTCCATGGCCTCTTAAGCACCAAGAGACTTGAAAACTCTGGACGCTAATTACCAATCCAAACATGCTCTGATTGTGACCAAACTTTGCAAGCATGTGGGGGTGGTCCCCCCCACATGTTTGCAAAGTTTGGTCCCCATCGGAGCATGTTTGGGTATGATGGTATGGGGAAGGCCCGGATTTTCCATGGCCTCCTAAGCACCAAGAGACTTGAAAAATCCACCTTGGGTGCTAATTACCAATCCAAACAAGCTCTGATTGTAACCAAACTTTGCAATCATGTGGGGGTGGTCCCCCCCACATGTTTGTAAAGTTTGGTCCCCATCGGAGCATGTTTGGTTATGATGGTATGGGGAAGGCTCGGATTTTCCATGGCCTCTTAAGCACCAAGAGACTTGGAAAAATCCGCAACAACTGGGCACTAATTACCAATCCAAACATGCTCTGATTGTGACCAAACTTTGCAAGCATGTGGGGATGGGCCCACCCTATATGTTTGCAAAGTTTGGTCCCTATCGGAGCATGTTTGTTTATGATGGTATGGGGAAGGCCCGGATTTTCCATGGCCTCTTAAGCACCATAAGACTTGGAAAAATCTGCACTGAGTGCTAATTACCTGTGACCAAACTTTGCAAGCATGTGGGGGTGGGTTCACCCCACATGTTTGCAAAGTTTGGTCCCCATCGGAGCATGTTTGGGTATGATGATATAGGGAACGCCCGGATTTTCCATGGCCTCTTAAGCACCAAGAGACTTGAAAAATCCGCACTGGGCCCTAATCACCAATCCAAACATGCTCCGATTATAACCAAACTTTGCAAGCATGTGGGAGTGGGTCCCCCCCACATGTTTGCAAAGTTTGGTCCCCATCGGAGCATGTTTGGGTATGATGGTATGGGGAAGGCCCGGATTCTCCATGGCCTCTTAAGCACCAAGAGACTTGAAAAATCCGCAGTGGGTGCTAATTACCAATCCAAACATACTCCGATTGTGACCAAACTTTGCAAGCATGTGGGGGGTACCACACTCCGATTGTGACCAAACTTTGCAAGCATGTGGAAATCCGCACTGGGTGCTAATTACCAATCCAAACATACTCCACTTGTGACCAAACATACTCCGATTGTGACCAAACTTTGCAAGCATGTGGGAGGTGGTACCCCCCACATGCTCACAATCGGAGTATGTTTGGATTGGTAATTAGCACCCAGTGCGGATTTTTCAAGGTACCCCCCACATGCTTGCAAAGTTTGGTCACAATCGGAGTATGTTTGGATTGGTAATTAGCCCAGTGCGGATTTTTCAAGTTACCCCCCACATGCTTGCAAAGTTTGGTCATAATCGGAGTATGTTTGTGCGGATTTTTCAAGTTCTTGGGTCCCCCCCACATGTTTACAAAGTTTGGTCCCCATCGGAGCATGTTTGGTTATGATGGTATGGGGAAGGCCCGGATTCTCCATGGCCTCTTAAGCACCAAGAGACTTGAAAAATTCACACTGGGCGCTAATTACCAATCCAAACATACTCTGATTATGACCCAACTTTGCAAGCATGTAGGGTGGGTCCCCCCCACATGTTTACAAAGTTGTCCCCATCGGAGCATGTTTGGTTATGATGGTATGGGGAAGGCCCGGATTTTCCATGGCCTCTTAAGCACCAACAGACTTGAAAAATCCACACTGGGCTCTTATTTGTGACCAAACTTTGCAAGCATGTGGGGGTGGGTCCCCCCCACATGTTGCAAAGTTTGGTCCCCATCGGAGCATGTTTGGGTATGATGGTATGGGGAAGGCCTGGATTTTCCATGGCCTCCTAAGCACCAAGAGACTTGAAAAATCCGCATTGGGCGCTAATTACCAATCCAAACATGCTCTGATTGTGACCAAACTTTGTAAGTATGTGGGGGTGGGTCCCCCCCACATGTTTGCAAAGTTTGGTTCCCGTCGGAGCATGTTTGTGTACGATGGTATGGGGAACGCCCGGATTTTCCATAACCTCTTAAGCACCAAGAGACTTGAAAAATCCGCACTGGGCACTAATTACCAATCCAAACATGCTCCGATTATGACCAAACTTTGCAAGAATGTGGGGGTGGGTCCCCCCCACATGTTTGCAAAGTTTGGTCCCCATTGGAGCATGTTTGGGTATGATGGTATGGGGAAGACCCAGATTTTCCATGGCCTTTTAAGCACCAAGAGACTTGAAAAATCTGCACTGGGCACTAATTACCAATCCAAACATACTCCGATTGTGACCCAACTTTGCAAGCATGTGGGGGTGGGTCCCCCCCCACGTGTTTGTAAAGTTTGGTCCCCATCGGAGCATGTTTGGTTATGATGGTATGGGGAAGGCCCGGATTTTCCATGGCCTCTTAAGCACCAAGAGACTTGAAAAATCCGCACTGGGTACTAATTACCATTCCAAACGTGCTGTGATTGTGACCAAACTTTGCAAGCATGTGGGGGTGGTCTCCCCCACATGTTTGCAAAGTTCGGTCCCCATCGGAGCATGTTTGGGTACGATGGTATGGGGAAGGCCCGGATTTTCCATGGCCTCTTAAGCACCAAGAGACTTGAAAATCTGCACTGGGCGCTAATTACCAATCCAAACATGCTCTGATTGTGACCAAACTTTGCAAGGATGTGGAAGTGGGTCCCCCCACATGCTTGCAGAGTTTGGTCCCCATCGGAGCATGTTTGGGTAGGATGGTATGGGGAAGGCCCGGATTTTCCATGGCTACTTAAGTACCAAGAGACTTGAAAAATCTACACTGGGCGCTAATTACCAATCCAAACATACTCCGATTGTGACCAAACTTTGCAAGCATGTGGAGGTGGGCCCCCCCCCACATGGTTGCAAAGTCTGGTCCCCATCGGAGCATGTTTGGTTATGATGGTATGGGGAAGGCCCGGATTTTCCATGGCCTCTTAAGCACCAAGAGACTTTAGGAATCGGCACAGGGTGCTAATTACCAATCTAAACATACTCCGATTGTGACCAAAAATTGTAAGCATGTGGGGGTGGGTCCCCCCCACATGTTCACAAAGTTTGGTCCCCATCGGAGCATGTTTGGGTATGATGGTATGGGGAAGACCCGGATTTTCCATGGCCTCCTAAGCACCAAGAGACTTGAAAAATCCGCACTGAGCACTAATTACCAATCCAAACATGCTCTGATTGTTGCGACCAAACTTTGGAAGCATGTGGGGGTGGGTCCCCCCCACATGTTTGCAAAGTTTGGTCCCCATCGGAGCATGTTTGGGTACGATGGTATGGCGAACGCCCGGATTTTCCATGGGTGGGTCCCCCTCACATGGTTGCAAAGTCTAGTCCCCATCGGAGTATGTTTGGTTGTGATGGTATGGGGAAGGCTCGGATTTTCCATGGCCTCTAAGCACTAAGAGACTTTAGGAATCCGCCCTGGGTGCTAATTACCAATCCAAACATACTCCGATTGTGACCAAACTTTCTAAGCATGTGGGGGTGGGTCCCCCCCACATGTTCGCAAAGTTTGGTCCCCATCGGAGTATGTTTGGGTATGATGGTATGGAGAAGGCCCGGATTTTCCATGGCCACCTAAGCACCAAGAGACTTGAAAAATCCACACTGAGCACTAATTACCAATCCAAACATGCTCTGATTGTGACCAAACTTTGCAAGCATGTGGGAGTGGGTCCCCCCCACATGTTTGCAAAGTTTGGTCCCATCGGAGCATGTTTGGGTACGATGGTATGGGGAACGCCCGGATTTTCCATTGCCTCTGAAGCACCAAGAGACTTGAAAAATCTGCACTAGGCGCTAATTACCAATCCAAACATGCTCCGATTGTGACCAAACTTTGCAAGAATGTGAAGGTGGGTCTCCCCCACATGTTTGCAAAGTTTGGTCCCCATCGGAGCATGTTTGGGTATGATGGTATAGGGAAGGCCCGGATTTTCCATGGCCTCTTAAGCACCAAGACTTGAAAAATCCGCAATGGGCGCTATTTACCAATCCAAAATGCTCTGATTGTGACCAAACTTTGCAAGCACGTGAGGGTGGGTCCCCCCCACATGTTTGCAAAGTCTGGTCCCCATCGGAGCATGTTTGGGTATAATAGTATGGGGAAGGCCCGGATTTTCCATGGCCTCTTAAGCACCAACAGACTTGAAAAATTCGCACTCGGCACTAATTACCAATCCAAACATACTCTGATTGTGACCCAACTTTGCAAGCATGTGGGGATGGGTCCGCCCCACATGTTTGCAAAGTTTGGTCCCCATCGGAGCATGTTTGGTTATGATGGTATGGGGAAGGCCCGGATTGTCCCTAGCCTCTTAAGCACCAAGAGACTTGAAAAATCCACACTGGGCGATTATTACCATTCCAAACATGCTCTGATTTGTGACTAAACTTTGCAAGGGTGGGTCCCCCCCACATGTTTACAAAGTTTTGTCCCCATCGGAGCATGTTTGGATATGATGGTATGGGGAAGGCCCGGATTTTCCATGGCCTCCTAAGCACCAAGAGACTTGAAAAATTCACACTGCGCGCTAATTACCAATCCAAACATGCTCTGATTGTGATCAAACTTTGCAAGTATGTGGGGGTGGGTCCCCCCCACATGTTTGCAAAGTTTAGTCCCCATCGGAGCATGTTTGGGTACGATGGTATGGGGAACGCCCGGATTTTCCATGGCCTCTTAAGCACCAAGAGACTTGAAAAATCCGCACTGGGCACTTATTACCAATCCAAACATACTGCGATTGTGACCAATCTTTGCAAGCATGTGGGGGTGGGTCCCCCCACATGTTTGCAAAGTTTGGTCCCCATCGGAGCATGTTTGGGTCAGATGGTATGGGGAAGGCCCGGATTTTCCAAGGCCTCTTACGCACCAAGAGACTTGAAAAATCCGCACTGGGCGCTAATTACCAATCCAAACATACTCCGATTGTGACCCAACTTTGCAAGCATGTGGGAGTGGTTCCCCCCCACATGTTTGCAAAGTTTGGTCCCCATCAGAGCATGTTTGGTTATGATGGTATGGGGAAGGCCCGGATTTTCCATGGCCTCTTAAGCACCAAGAGACTTGAAAAATCCACAGTGGGCGCTAATTACCAATCCAAACATGCTTTGATTGTGACTAAACTTTGCAAGCATGTAGGGGTGGGTCCAAGCATGTGGGGGTGGGTCTCCCCCACATGTTTGCAAAGTTTGGTCCCCATCGGAGCATGTTTGGGTATGATGGTATGGGGAAGGCCCGGATTTTCCATGGCCTCCTAAGCACCAAGAGACTTGAAAAATCCGCACTGGGCGCTAATTACCAATCCAAACATGCTCTGATTATGACCAAACTTTGCAAGCATGTGGGGGTGGGTCCCACCCACATGTTTGCAAAGTTTGGTCCCCATTGAAGCATGTTTGGGTATGATGGTATGGGGAAGGCTCGGACTTTCCATGGCCTCCTAAGCACCAAGAGACTTGAAAAATCCGCACTGGGTGCTAATTACCAATCCAAACATGCTCTGATTGTGACCAAACTTTGCAAGCATGTGGGGGTGGGTCCCCCCCACATGGTTGCAAAGTCTGGTCCCCATCGGAGCATGTTTGGTTATGATGGGTTCTCTACAACTATCCTATCATCAGCATATGAAATACTAGTACTAAGACAAGATCGTAATGATGCTTTAATAATGAAGTGAATAGTCCTACAAGTTAGTATTATAGGTCACTATCATGTGTAATGTTTTTTCATGTACTAGTGGCATGACCCATCTCCGACGGGCAAGAGTATTCTAGCCTTGTAGGAAGAGGAGAAAAAGGCCTTGTAGGAAGAGGAGAAAAAGGCCTTATAGTTAGAGCCCACTTTCAACCTCATGGTCATCGACTTAACAACCTACATATATATATCCACACCATGCTTGCCACAATATCAAAGCTCCCAAAACACTTAGTTTTCTTTGAATAACACCAAAATTGGCATACATATGTATCTAGCATTCCAACCCAAGGTAATGGTGACAACCAAACACATGTGCGCAAACCATTAAAACAATCTTCGAAAGCGACTGGATTATCTCTCCTTAGAAGCCTATGCTCCTCGCTTGCTATCTATCCAAAAAAAATATATGACAATAACATTGGCTATGGCAAGATATAATTTTAAAGAAAAAAAATCGGAAAGATAGAACCTTACAAAACTTATTCGGTGGATCAACATTTGAGACGAATGGCGTTTAAACAAGCTTGTAAACATCAAATCAAACAATTGTGTACTGTCCAATGCCTATGCACTCAAAACCTATCTTGTAAGGCTTTTGACAGCCTACAAACATTACATGTACATGAAGCTGATCTGCAATCTTAGATTGTAAATTCCAAGCAACCTAAAGCTCTCGTTTTGTAAGCATCTGGACCATACAAACCTAGCAATAATCTAGGTTCCAAAATATAAAGATATTCCTTGTTTCAAGAAAATGTATCAATATCAATTTTTTATATGCATTAAAACATCAACAAAACCCCCTAAAAACCCTAAAAAAGGAGATTTTTATACCGTAATAATGTATATGTACACTCTAATAGTTTGATCATTAGAGATGTTATAGCTTGTCCTTCCCAAGACAGAGGGTCTACAATTGAGCCATGAAAATTAAATAGATTATAGTAAACAATGATGACTATGTTATAGCAAACGTCAAGACCAATACCTTCAATATCTTGTCCATCAGATTAAATAAATGAAAATGATCTCCTTGCCACATCCATCCTATGCAATATTACCTGTGATATCAAATACAACAATACCTCCACTAATCATTTATGCACGATTATGAGGTCTCTCTCTCTCTCTCTCTCTCTCTCTCTCTCTCTCTCTCTCTCTCTCTCTCTCTCTCTCTCTCTCTCTCTCTCTCTACATATATATATATATATATATATATATATATATATATATATATATATATATATATATATGAGCGTTAAGTATTTTCAAATAAGTAAAAAATTTTAATAATGCCACAGTAAAGGAAAGCAAAACATTTTCTTATTTAAATGTTATAAAACCAAAGAAGAACTCACCATGCCCCTATTGCCATCCCAAAATTTTAAACCACCCCTTTAGCAACAATAGATGGGGCACTATATACTTTTGGATCTATATGGTGGCTTTACCTCAATGTCAACCATGTATTCTAGACAATGTAAGTATATTTATATATCAATTTAATATTAACAGCAATGGAAACGCCAATGTGGGAGATAACTTGAAGGAATTTTGCCATCCAACTCCTATTTATCTTCGTCTTTGCATCACACAAAAAAATGTCAATCTAAAAGAAACATCAATCAATTTGAAAGCATACACACTTACTGAAAGACAACATAGATTGTACATGCCACATCTTTGGCAAACATTCTCTTTCTAAATGTTTGCTTGATTGATACAATGATAGCTATGATTGTAGTCTCTAGCATTTGTAGGCTATCTTATGGGCATACATTACATTTACATTCTTCTACATACCATTTGCAGTACCTCTTTGTAGACATCATTAGCTGTGTAGACTTCACTTGTACCTTCATTATTGCTTTTATGGTCCACGACATCTCTTACACACTTTCACTGCATATGATGATCTAACACGTGACATAGCAACATACAACTGTCCATGCATGAATACTTGTGTGGCCAAATAAAGTCCCAACACACTCAATGTTTAACCTTGGGACTTATTTATTGACATACCAAAAGCTAGCCTCACAGGAAATTGTCTCCTTCTCATGTCAAAAGGTAACTGAAGCATTGATGGAATGAATGTTATCCTTGGAATGAAGACCATGCCTCCAATGGTTGTACCTGTAAATAATTTCTGCTTCAATCACCTTTGAGTGAAATTGCTTACATATCAGTCTGGTACCATTACAAAGTCCCCGCCTGCTGAGGATCCAAATTATGGAGGAGCATGATAGGAGAATTTGTCTTTAAAAGCAAACAGTGAGGAGGGTAACCACCACCCATGTTCAAACTATTCAAGTACTTAAGTGCATACAATATTCTATCACTCTCAGAAGAAACAACTGAATCTGCACTTAGGTATTCTCTTTCAAGACCAGGTAATGTAGTCAAGACTAGTTCATTAATCTCATCCACTTCTTGATTTTGTGGTGCAAGAATAGCGTGGTCTCTAAAGAAGCATGCATAATCATCCACTCTTTGAAGATCTATGTACACCCATTCTACCAAACTCATCAAGGAGTTCCCATGGATCAACATTCGTGGTGGAATTACCACTCTACCTTCATTGTTTGGATGGTCTATAGAGCCATACCCAATTTGTAAAGTCCAATTGACAAACTCTAGTTCTGTAGAATCATAACCACTCTGAATGACCCGCATGTTTTGGGTGAGCTTTAAAGCATTAACATTTCTCCAAATATATGACCGGCACAATGTTGCATCAACAATATCCTCACGTGATCCCTTTACAACAACAGGTAAGATTTGCCTAAAGTCACCACCAAAGATCATAATTTTGCCACCAAACATTATATCACTTTGCATAATATCTTTTAATGTCCTATCCAATGCTTCATATGCATACCTGTGCATCATTAGAGCTTCATATCCCAAATGATCAATCTTGCAAGATTCAACATCTCGGCCAATGGGCTATTAGCTTTAATATTACATGTGCTAGAAGCATTCGAAACCAATGGGATTTTGAAGCGTGAGTGTGCAGCTATTCCTGAAGATGCACATGCCAAAGCAACTTTATTATCTCCACATAATCGAGATAGGAAGCCATTATATAGATATGTTTTGCCTGATCTGCCTGGTCCATCAAGGAAAAAAACACCACCATTGTTCAAATTAATGACCTCAAGGATGGTATGGAATGCTCTAAATTGAAACTATTAAGACTCTTTTCCATGGAAAGAGCCAAATCAGCCTGTTTTGAATAGCATCACACTTTGTCTCTTCCATCAACAACCCATTGTTGATAGTAGCAACACTTGATCAGGAAGAGGCAACCCTTCAAAATCATGTAGACATTTTCCATATTGTTATCTTACATGTGTAACAGAGCTTGATTCTTAGCTATAGATTGACAAACACCAATGTCAACACACCTTATCTGCAAGCCATGGAAAAAATCATCTGAAAATTTGGCACAAAATTTGACCCAAAGCCGTCTGGGAGATATAGGCTCACAGAAAACCAAAATGATGACAAAAAGTTGACGTAGTTGGAATCTTGTTTTCTAAAATGCAGTTTCTTTAAGAGATGTATACCACTCATCTCATCACTCTCCAGCAGCATTCCTCTCACTTCACATGCATCCTTAAAATAGGGATACAACTGCCCATCCATTGTTCATACTTCCTCAAAAGATTTGTAGCCTTTACACAGTAAGAGTAGCATGCATAGATAATATTGCTCACCTACACTTGGGCTAATATTATACATATGTCGAATCACATTTCTCTTATTTCTTTTAGTCCATGACTAAAGAGCTGAATTCCACACCCACTTGCAAGGGAAATCAACATATAGCAAGCTATTTGCTTCTGCATGCAATTGATTAGCTCTAAACCATTCAGTGAGAGTAGTTCTTCGGTTCCTATCACAACTAATTACATCGTGCAAATCATCACGGTCATTAAATATAACAGGATTTTGCAAGGGGAGATGAACATGCAAACTTTGTATATCTAGCTTTTCATCATGCAGATCATACTAGTATAAGCACCAACTTGCCTTTCATGCAGACATATACTGTGCATCTAGATATTGGCTAACCTCATCAATAACCCCATGTGTATCTTGAAACTCTATAGTAGCACTATCATGTCCCTTCTATACATACTTATATAAATATTTCATTGTTGTAATGGTAAAGCATACTTTTATGTTAATATGGGCTTTGTATCTCATAGAGATAAAAGGGTTATATGGAACAACCCATTGTCTATCCACCCTATGATCCTTTACTTGGATGAAACTACCATCATCTCGCAGCATGTAAGTTGGATACCCATTGTCATCAACAATAGTAGTCTCAGAAAACTTGGAAGGATGTGAGGTGAAAAAAAGAAAGAAAACCCTTGCCTCTACAGCCCTTCCACCTCGCAAACTTGGAATACAACACACGAACGGGGGCACTGTGCAACTTGGGAAACATCACCTTATCTAGAAGTTCAGCACATACCAACCTATCATAGTGAGCAATCTCAGTAGGTTTACATGTACCCTCCAATATCAATAATATGTGCATGTGGCAAGCCTCTTTTTTGAAATTCAATAATAGAAACAAATCACACTACCCTTCCAAATAATGATTTTTTCACCAAAATAAGTGCAACATATCCTTATGCTTCTCATAGAAGACCCATGGCATCAAGCCAGGTCGATCTTGCGTAGCCTGACCTAGTAATAAAGCATTGCATATTTCATCCCACTTTGGACTGCAAGTAAATGTAATAAATAGGTCAAGTTTACCCATCTTCTTAACAATTGCCATTTAGTCCTGCATATACTGAGGCCCCCCAGTATATGTAGATGGTAGAACTATCCGGTGTCCAACAATGCCCCCAAAAACTCTATTGACCTCATCCCACTAACATTAACCATATCTGCTGTGCTGCAAGGCCTTGGTATACTTCAGCACACGTAATGCTTTCTGGTTATTGTGTATCCATACTAATCTTGATTCTTCCATGATGTTATATGCATCAACAATGTACTATTGCAAAAGTCAACCACTATGTAGAAGACAAGCATTTGTATCTTCTCTTATTTGTAATCTATATGTAGAAGACAAGCATTTGTATCTTCTCTTATTTGTAATCTATATGTAGAAGACAAGCATTTGTATCTTCTCTTATTTGTAGTCTATCTTCTCTTATTTATAATCTATATGTAGAAGACAAGCATTTGTATCTTCTCTTATTTGTAATCTATATGCATAATATTGCCGTTGAGTTATAGTCTTTGTCTCCTCATTTGAACCTTGTCTATTTCTCATTTGAACCTTGTCTATTTCTACCATGGAGTGGAATTCCAACATGCCAACCATCCTCTCCTCTCGAGGAAACAGAAGAACATATAATAGAGGCATATATGAACGATGCAAATTAGGTATTCTTTTTCTAGGACTTGTGGGAGACATTATTTGAATATCTCTATGACCTACATGAAAATCATCCCCTTGACCCGGCATGATAGCAGCTACCTCACTATCATTAGGAATCAAGTATTGCCTTGAGGTTGATCGAGCTTCAATGATGACCATTCTCAGATCTGCATGTAGACTGGACTGTAACATTTCTCTCATTGTTGTAAGAAATGCACCAACATACGGATTGTTTCCATACATCATTGTTTTGTAACCTTTCAAGCACATTATGATTTAAAGAAGGCATCCCATTAAGTGTATTCTCCAATTCATGCTCCATATCATACACATACAATTGGGCAAACTTGAGGAGCTGCATCTTGTGTTTCGTTGGGTATTACAGAGCCAATGTGATGATAGGTAGTACCATGGATTCGAAAATTAAATACACCTCCTCCCCTAGTAAAATGATTGCCCAAGTGAGCACCTAGTGAAACAAATGCTAACGCATTGTTATAAGAGCATATATTCTTCATGTATTCCTTACTTACATTCAAGTAACAAATCAGCTAATGTAGGAGGAGGATTTTCCAAAGGCAATAAAGAGTCATTTCCACTTGCACAACAATGTTTTCCCACATATTGTTGAAGCTTTGTTGATGCCTCACATTTCCAAATTAGTGCCTCACAAAAATGGCACTGGTAAGAAAGGATCCCTAAAGAGTGAAGAGTACAATCTCCGAAACATAACACTATGGTTGCTGGGTGCTTAACATTCTGAGAAAATGAAAAAAACATGGATTATAGAATGACATCCAGATTTAATACCTTTCATATCACCAACAAAATAGGAAATAGGTTGAAAATCTTCAACGACCAATCTCATCTATAGAGGTGGCTCATTTAAATCGAAAGAAATAAGGCCTCCTGCCATATCTCTACGTGCCCAAACATTCAGAATTCTCTATGCTCCTCATCTTCAACCCTTCCAAAGGTTTCGATCTCATTTACATTGAATTACTCCATTGAATTATCATGAATTTGTTTTCAAATGCTAGCCCTTGTTCACGAACAATTACGGTGAGATGAGCGTGTTATACCCAAAATTTTAAGTCGACAGACTTGGTTTGACCTTAGGTATGTATGACTCCTACCCATATTCAAACTCCTTTGAAATAGAAAAAAGTAAGTATTAATTTTATATTTACATTTATTGTCTTATTACATTTATTCTTTAAGTACCATTATCCTCACGTATGATCTTGGCATGTATATCACACATATGACCCTACTCTCAAGGATAGACTCCGCACATTAGCTAACATTGTGTATTTATTAGAGAGATTTACAGAGACAAATACAATCAATTCTTCGCACTAATAAGTGATAACCTCTCTCCATCTCTCACCTTTCTTTGCTAGAGAGAGAGAGAGAGAGAGAGAGACCAAGAAAAAAAAATAGAACTATAAAACATGTTGAGAGATAAAGAAAGAAAGAGACAAGAATAAAGACTTCGAGAAAATAGGAAATTCATGAATATCGCCTAGAGAGATAAAGCACGAAAGTTGAATACAATTTTCTCCTAGACAAAAACATCATGCTCTTACAAAATCTCTAAGCAACTGTCCTACTTTCCAACATACAGCTCAACTTCTTCATAATAGCATTGAGTCGATCAACGGATATCTTTAGACTCAATACCTCTAAACCTAATGCCCGTACTTGCTCTTTTAATGAATTGGCTTGTTTTTTACATTCCCTAGTACATCCACCTAGAAGCTCCCCTATTTCAACATGCAAATTTTCCACAAAAGAAATTATATCTAATAGGGTTGGCCTCCATGAAAGCATTGCTATCAAGAATGTGATGAAGATGATGTGTCAACTCATCTCTCCTCATATCTCCCCTTTGAGTGCCACTTCCATGGACCTCATCCCAAATGGCATCGAAGAACACCTTGAAAACAACTTGATTTTTCTCGATGCGCTTGTATATGTCCACAATAGTCTGTAGACATTTAGTGCTTGGCTGTTCTAATGGAGACCTTGACCGAGCAAGATTTTTTGCAGCATGAACATTCATGAGCTCTGGTGGTGGCAGGGATAGACAAAGCCACATCAGAATTGGAAGGTCCACATGCCTCCACTATGGCTTTTGATCGGTTGTTACCATTAGACATCTCAATTTGCTGAAATCCAAATTGAAGATCTTTAAACTTTTGAATATTCTCTTAGGTCATATATTCTCTCTTAAGTCATATATTCTCTCTCTAGAGCTTACTCTAAAATCAAATGCAATGTCCTATAAATGAAAAGTTTCTAACGTAGCCAGCCTTGCCACACTAAGGTATTAAATACTTTTTTTGTGTACACAAAAAAAAACATCACAACATTCACATTTGCCATTCCAATTATCAATTTTAAAGTATTCAATGAGACAGTAAGAGATATAGAAAGTATTTTAATGTGCGGTGTCTTCTCTCTCTCTCTCTCTCTCTCTCTCTCTCTCTCTCTCTCTCTCTCTCTCTCTCTCTCTCTCAACTGCAAATATACAAATAGATAGCAAACAAAGGGTAACAATAAGACCTACCTCAAGTTGAAGAGAGAATGATATTCAAACCATCAGCTTTGTTGGCTAGCAACCTTGCACCTTGCCTCTACAAAACAACAAAAAAACTTATGATTTCTCTCTTTCTCTCCCTTTCTCTCTCTCGATTTCTCAAAGGCAAGGGTAACTATTTGTGTGTCACATGTGTCTAAGTGTGCGTGTGTGTGTGTGTGTGTGTGTGTGTGTTTGTGTGTGTGTGTGTGTGTGTGTGTGTGTGTGTGTGAGAGAGAGAGAGAGAGAGAGAGAGAGAGAGAGGTAGGTAGGGAGAATGATCAATAACCTCAAAGATAATTACATCATTAATTTCCTTCTTGAAATGCACTTCAATATTTCCCTAATAATGAAGTGATTTTCCTCAAGGCTCCTACATCTGCTACCCATAATGTAAAAGCCATCTAGTAATCCCAATGCCTCTTTGATTAAGAGGAGCTTCATATTTTCATCTAGCCTGTAAGGGCCTAAGACTATAGACATATACTGTGGGTTAGCATCATCCCATCCATCAAACCTAAGAAGTTCCCATTTTGGGCTAGGTTGGCACCAAAAAAAACCCAATCGTGGCATCTCCTCAAAGAAGATCATATCTGACAATTTATTATTATTATAGGTCAACTTCAAAATGTCTAATGCCATGTTTTTGCGTAAAACAGAATCAAACTTCACATCAATAACAATCATCATCTTCTTTATAGTTAGCAAGAGAGAGAGAGAGAGAGAGAGAGAGAGAGAGAGAGAGAGAGAGAGAGCATAAGAAAAGAAGAAGACAAAGACAGTATTCAGAAAAAAAAATAAAGACTATTCAAATACCAATGGTCATAGAAGAAGAACACAATCATATTTATTTTCGAATGAACTTATGCTCTGGGATACATTTAATAACTTTGTCAAATACTTGACTTACTTGATCTCTTAGGCCAGAGACATTATAATCTATTTCATAAAGATCAAGCAAGCCTAGACTTTCTTTAATATTCATTAGCATAATATTTTCATCTAATTTTTCTAAATCTAAATGTAAAATAATTTAAAAAACATCATTCTATCCAATAGCATGAACCACTCATGGCCCGAACCAGCTTGGACTATCAAAAAAACGACGCTCACATTCTGTAGCCAAATTCACCCTTTCCTCAAAGGAAAGAGTACTCCTCATGTGCTAAAAAAATTATGTGTCAACTCTTCCATCTCTGTCAATTATACATACATACATATAGGTAAGTAGATGCATGATTACTGTGTGCATGTGTTGACGGCCACAGCCTGCACAGGAGGACGACCTACAAACTTCCCCGTGCAGGAGGCCTTCATTTTTTGCAGCTACATGCAACGGACATCTCGTGACATGTGGAAAGTCACAAAATTATTTTGTGACACGTGGGACAGAAGGGATCCACCCCTTATCTTATAAATAGATACTATTGTAATATGCTATTATAAATTTAGTCTTGTATAGTTATGTATAGTCTTGTAAATAGAAGCATAGGACATGACTACATTCAATACTTACTACTTAGGAGAGGATCGTAAGATAGTACAATTGTACTAGCCTATTACTAGCATATGCACTACTTCAAGAACATGACAATACTGTAGTGATAGAGTGTGTTGTAGTCCTAGCGTATGCATTACTTCAAGAACATGACAATACTGTAGTGATAAATTGTGTTGTAATCCTATAGGTCAAGTTTTCTTCTCTTACATGACTATATGATATTACTACTATAATAGTATGTAGTTATGTATAGTCTTATAGGACAGAAGTGTACGACAGTATGATATAATAGTAGTATGACAATAGTGTAGGATTATACTAAGTATTAATTAGGAAAGTAAGTATTAATTAGGAAAGACACTAATGTTCTCTAATCCTACTACTAGCATCATATGCAATAATTTTTGATACTATGGGAGGATAATATTATAGTGATGGTCTATACATGCAGGTTAGTACTCTTGGTACGTCTATGCTATAGTGTTCTTCTCTACATCTATACTATTTTAATTATATATAAATGTGTAGGGACATAAGTTTAGGACATGACTATATCATAGTATTGTATCATAGTATTATGGAACAAATCTATGTAGTGTATAGTACTATATCATAGTATTGTATCATAGTATTATGGAACAAATCTCTTTAGGCCTCGTGTTGCATACATAAAGAAGGGATCCAATAGCCTTCTGATACAAACTAGCATCAAAAGAGTCTCCTACATCTTGAAGACTAAGTCGAATACGTGTCTCCATAGGTTTAGCCACATAGGTTCATAGTCTTCAAGATTAAACCTCTTCAATAGCTTCTATATATATTTAGATTGCAGCATAACAATGCCATCATTGTGCCGCATAAACTGGATCCCCAAATAATAATGCAAGGACCCCAAATTTGACATCTCAAACGATGACTTCAAATTACCCTTAAAGGCTGAAATCTGATCTATATCGGATCCCATGAAGAGCAGCATGTCATCAACGTATAGAACGATGACCAAAAACGTGTCCTTACTCCTCTTCACATAGAGGGTACTCTCTGTTGGACTGTTGGAAAAATTATTTGCAACCAAGTATGCATGAATCTTCTCATACCATGCTCTAGAAGCCTGCTTAAGGCCATAAAGAGCCTTTTTCAACCTGCATACTTTAGACTCTTCTCCTTTCACATCAAAACCAAGAGGCTGCGATACATACACCTCTCCTCATGTAAATCACCATTCAAGAATGCAGTCTTAATGTCCAATTGTACATTCCACCCATGATGTGTTGCCAAAGCAATGAGACACCTAATGGTAGTCATACGAGATGTGGGTGCAAAGGTCTCATCATAATCAATTCCCTTTTGCTGGGCATACCCCTTTGCACAACAAGTCTGGCCTTGTAGCGATCAATGCTACCATCTGCTTTGTGTTTTAACTTGTAAACCCACTTAGTACCAATGGCCTTCTTGCCATGAGGTAGATCTGTCAAATACCAAGTGTCTTTCTTGAGTATAGAGTTATACTCATCCTACATAGCATGCATCCAATGATCATCATCCTGTGCTTCCTCAAAGGAAACAGGTTCCTCCTCATTACATAAAGTAGAAATGAGAACAAGATCCACATGAGAATAATCTACATGATGAGAACCTATACGAGTTCTACTAGGTAAAGGAGTTGCCAACTTGCTATCCTTCAATGTCTGCACAAGCCATTTTGGCATACGCCTAGATTCTGCTGCTCTCTCCTCATCCACTACATCCTCAATAATAGCCTCATCAAAAGGCTGATTTTGCACCTGCAAAGGTTGAATTTCAGCATTTGGTTGAGCATTCAAGTGCTCTACATCTGGCTGCCCTCTATTAAACAAAGGTAGGAGTGAATTAAACATGTCCTGTGAGCATACATTTTATTTTATAGCATGGACTGAACTGAGTTTTTGACAAAAATAACATCTCTACTTACCAAAATCCGCTTTGAGGCGGCCTGATGGTACAGTCTATATCCCTTGCTTTCTGAACTGTATCCCTTGCTTTCTGAATTGTATCCCACAAATATGCATTTAATTTCCTTTTATCATCAAGCTTACTGAGTTGTTTCTCAGGCACAAGAGCATAAGCAAGATAGCCAAAAACAGCCACAGAAGGCTTCCTACCATGCCAAGCTTCATAAGGAGTTTTAGACTGCAAGGCCTTGGTAGGGTATTTGTTCAATACATAGTTTGTGCACATAGTTGCCTCTAACCAAAAACCATGAGGTAAATCTTGGGCTTTCACCATACATCGTGCCATCTCCATGAGAGACCTGTTCTTCCTCTCAGCCACACCATTTTTTGAGGTGTGTATGGAACTGTACATTGATGCAAAAATGCCTTTTTTAGCCATATATGCATGAAATTCCTTGGACATATACTCCCCCACTCGATCTGAATGAAGGGTGCCAACTTTACATTCACATGCATTTTCAGCCATGGATACGAAGTGCCTAAAGCACATAAACCAATAAATAGTGTCCTCATAGGACCATATACATCACTCACAGATCCATCCTTTGGAAATGATGCCCGATGCATTTTACCAAGAATACACCCCTCACATACATGTCTAGTATAGGGGTCTCAAGAGTTGGCAGCTCAGACACCATATTATGCCTTTGAAGGCGTAACAAATTGCCATAATTCAGATGGCCAAATTGTGCATGCCATAATTCTACATCACTCATAGCACGAGTCATAGAGACTGAGCAAGCATCATGCTGCAACTTCTCAAATACATCCATCTTGTATAAGCCATAAAACAAGGTATCTCAGGCAATGATAGAATAACCATCATTTCTATCCTGAACTATACATCTGTCATCCACAAATTTCACCATCAAGCGTGACAAGGCTAAGGCTGAAACTGACAACAAGTTCTTCTTAATGCCTGGCACATATAAAACTTTTGAAAGAGTAAATGCACCCCCATTCGTAGCAGTGACTACCAACTCCTTTGACATGATATGAGGAACCTTTTGCACATGTGATGGTTTCTACACTTGGGATAGATTCCAGAGATGAGAACAAACCTTTTTGTGAAGTAATGTGCTTACTAGCACCACTGTTAAAGTACCAAGCATCCGATTCTACCACTGACATGCATACATCATGAACACAAGGGTCATAACTATAATGTACAGTCCATGCTCAATCATCTTGAGCAAAACTTGTAGATTCCTTCTTCTCTGCACTTGGTCCAGATGCATCAGCGCATAGCCATGCCCGATTCTTTCTTTTTCTCCTTCTCTGGCCTTTTCTTGCACTCATGTATGTAGTGCCTTGGTTTCCTGTAGTAGTGACACTTTCCCTTCTTTTTAGGCTTATCACCTTCTTTCTCTGCATCCTTACCTGAGAATTCTATATTTGGCTTATAGCCACCATGTGAAGAATCTTTACTTTTGCCTTTCTGATTGGCAACAAAAGCTTGGTCACCAACTCGCATATTAGATCTGTTTTGCCTAGACTGTTTTTCTTGCAAGCTCATCAAATGTAAGGGCATTTGGATTTTCCTTCATCATAAGTCTAAGGGTGGAGGCAAGACTCTGATAAGAATCCATCAATGCATTGAGAACGATGGGCACCAATGTACTATTAGGATATATCTCATCCACACTAGCAAGCTGCTCCTTAAAATCTTTGATCTTGGTCAAGAAGCTATCCATTGAGTCTCCCTCATTTATGTGCTCAGACTCCAACTATTTCCGCAAATATGCAACACGTGCTTCATTGCGCACCTGGTATAATGCAGCAAGTGCATCACATGTCTGTTTTGAAGTCTTATATAACCGAATATGAGAAATAATGCTTCATTGCGCACCTGGTATAATGCAACAAGTGCATCCCATGCCTGTTTTGAAGTCTTACATGACCGAATATGAGGAATAATGCTTCGCTTCACAAAAAGTGCAAGCAATGCATGTGCCTGTGCATCTCTTCCATCCCATCTTGTTTGAGTAGCAGTGGGAGGTATTGATGGTGCATGTGGAGGAGCCACATCTGTATCAGATTTTACTTCAGATGTGCTTGCAACACCCGGTTACACTGGTAGTTGTGAAATAGGACGAGTTTCACTACCACTGACCATATTCCAAAGGCCTTTAGCGAGCGACCAATACATGCCTTATCATATCACAATGGGTAGTTAGTCCCATCAAGTTTGTCCTCATCAGCAGACATGTTGAATACATCACTACTGCCAGCCATGACTTTCTACCAAATGCAAGTACTTAGTATTCACTGAATGCAACCTTAGATGGTTGCCACCACTGACTGAATCACCTGTAAAGTGTATGAAAATTAACGCATAGTAGAGAATAGAGTGTTACTAGAGCGAAAGTATGATAGCCTAAAACCGATTTTTGCGACCGAGACGACGAAGCTAATGACACGACCGAGACGACAAAGCTAATGACAAAAGCGTTTCACTGCTCGAGTCTCAGAGACGAGCATGCTCATCTTTGACCCTGGCTTGAAAAATAAAAAAATAGTCGATGTTGAAGACACTGTAGATGCTGCTGCACACCAAATCTTTGCCGCTACACAGCCCAAACACCTAAAATCGAGCAGAACCAATCCAAATGATCCTCTCCAGAACATTTGCAGAAACCTTGCGGTGCCCGAATCGCGTGCCACGAAACCCGAAAACACTGTATACATTGTATACAACACACTACAGCATACACCTTCTTCTCCTAAGAGGGTATCTCAATCAGAGATAGAAAAATAGAGTCGTGAGGAGGGAGGTACACTACTAGATCAAGTGTCAAGGAATCTAGCTCTGATACCAATTGTTAGAATTAGGGTTAGGGTTACAACAATGCACACACACAAGATAGATAAGCTTGAGAGCAGACAAACTCACTAGATTAGAATGAACAAATGTGTGCCAGATACAAAAGATAAGTACACAACCCAAAATGAGTAGATAAGAGGATGTATATACGCACGGCTCCTAGTGAAGGAAAAAGTGCCTCGGCGGTCCTAAGTGTGTTCACACACATCACTACCATATAATGCTACAACAAACTCTCAATACTTTGGCTACTATGTAGTTATCATTCTAGGCTACTAAACTAAGGTGGATCAAGCTTTTTGAGTGTACCACCAGTGTGTTTAAAAAAACTACTACTCATAGAAAAAACACCATTCTCTGCAAGTGACCTTACAATCCTCCTCCCCTTGTATTGTTACTCACTAATGAAAGCACTAATGAAAGCACTAATGAAAGCATGCTGAGCATCAAACAATCCAATTATTGATTCTATAGGTTGCCATTCTATGCCAATGACCTTTCGATCCCCCTCCCCTTGTATTATTACTCACTAATAAAAGCATGTTAAACATCCAACAATCAAATTACCAATTCTATAGGTTGCCATTCTTTGTAAGATGATGGATAAACATCTGTAAAGTAAAAACTTCAAGTTTAAGAAAATAGTTTTCTTCAACATTACCTCACCAAATTAGCATAAAGACAGTGACAATAGGTATATTCTACTTATAGTTTGACTTGTTCTTTGGAAAACCCTTTGGTCAGCTCTCTAATTGGAGCTCCTTATGGATGTATACGAGTTATACATGTAGCTCCTTGATTTTTTTGTTGCTTCCTTGCCTAGAGTTGATCACTCCTCTTGCCTTCTAGCTTGAGAGAAACTTATTTTTAATTTTGTGCCTTTTTCTCGACCTTATCTGTAAAGGAACCCAACTTCCCTTGGTCATTGTCAATGGTATCCATTCACCATTTTCACTATGTGTGACGTGAGGCCATGGCAACGGTGAATGAATAGAGAAAAGAATGTAAAATGGGCGGGAAACCAAAACCAATCGGCTTTAAAACAGTTCAATCATTTATTATGCATCAAAACTAAAAAATGTCTAGGTGTCATAATGTATCCGACATTTGCTACACTCTCTCTTCCCTTTTTACTTTCTCAATATAAAAAATTAGATTAAAAATTGTTATAATTACTTTTTTTCACAATGTTTTAGTAAATTTCACAATTATGGTGGCTTTGCTCTGATTGGTGTAGATAAGACTATTTTCCAAACTCTAAAAGGCCCAGGAATGAGCTCACATTTTTCCTAATGCATGCCACTTGTAATTATTGTGGTATAGATCATTAGATTAAAGATTGCCTCAACAAATTTGTGGTTTAAAAAAAACCACAAATGGACCCATCATTACATCACTAAACATGATCAGAGTGAGTGAGAAAACACAAGGACAATTCCTAAAAAACATGATCTTACATCCTTGAATGCTATCACCTAGCTACAAGCTCAAAACCAGCATGTACTTGAACAATAATTTGTTGCCTTAGTAGTAGGGTAAACTTGGGAAACAGAAAAGAAACTTGGGAACACCACAAGAACCAACCTTCATAAGAGGAGGACTCAAATTCCCTTGATACACGAACACAACAAGGACAGAAAAGAAACTTGGGAACACCACAAGAACCAACCTTCATAAGAGGAGGACTCAAATTCCCTTGATACACGAACACAACAAGGACATATAAACCAAAACCAAGGAAACAAAAAATGAGACACTCAAGGAAACTATAGCGCTTAAAACTATAGCTCTTAAAACTAAATCACGCAAAAAGAAACAGGGTAGAATATCCTAACCTCGGAAGAAGATTGGGCAAGTCCAAGAACTCAATGATTTATTTACTAAGACATAGGATGAATTAGAACCAAAACCCAAATCGGCGAGAGTCTCAAACACTCTGCACCCTAGTGCCTTAATACTGAGACTCACAAACCCCTAAAAGTACCAAGTGTCATCATACAAGAGAGTGATCCATTACTCATATTTGATTCGTGATTGGTTTAAGGGATAATTAGAGTATGATAACCTTGAGCTTATCTCACAGATGGATATTCCAATTTCACCAACACCTTCCTATAGAAAGGGTGTGATGAGTTTGCCTCTAAACATCTGTTAAAACCCTAAGATCTCTCTAGATAATTGTTATGCATAAACATGCATAAATCAGGCATAAACTCAACCACCCAACCACCCCCGAGCCCAAGGGAAATAATGAAATACATCATACCTCTACCTTGATGCACACATGAATAATAATGAAATACATCATACCTCTACCTTGATGTCCCATACCATCAAGAGGTATAACCCCAATCCAATAGCATCATGTAGCTATAGTGTGAAATGGTAGATGAGTAGATATGAACCTCTACACAAGAGAGCATAACATAGCCTTGGCCTTATAAGCCCAAGCCTCCAAGCCTCCCTTGAGTGTGCCCCATGCCCCTATTATATAGGAGGGCCCTCAAGTGACTCTTGACTCTCCATTTCCCATGTGTGACCCTTGGATGCCTGACCCTAACCTTAACCCTTAAGGTTAGTCCTAACCCATGCTCCACTAGAGCTTGTTCCCATGCTCCCATGCTCACAAGCCTAATGTGGGTTAGCCTCCTAGTATATGCACACATAATGTGCATGTAACATAGTACACATAATATACATATAACATACTTCCTCTCTCTCAAAACATTGTACTCTTGCAATGAAAAGAAGGAGAACTGTGCTGAACAATCTCAACCGACTCCCAAGTTGAATCCTCTATTTCCCTATCTTTCCACCTATAATTTTAACCTTAGGGCTTAGTCAACTTTAAAGTTTTCTTTCCTTGAATTCAAGTACCTTATCAGGTTCATGTGGAACATAGGATAAATAATCGACTTCAACGAGTTCTTGAGGAGTAATTGTGTTATCCTCACCTCCCAGTTTTCCTTTCAACCTATTGATATGAAAGACTGGATGAACTCTAACATGCGGAGGTAGTTTTAAGTTCAAACGCAACCGTGCCAATCCGATGTATAACTCGAAAATGGACCACTAGTATCTAGGAGATAAACTCGAGCATTTTTTCATTGACAAAGTCTGAAAATCTTTAGGAACATTAAAATAAACCAACGCTCCTAGTTCAAAAGACCGAGATGAGCTTTCCCTATCAGCATAAAACCGTGCCCCATCTTGAGCACTCCTCCTGATAGAATCTCGAGCTTCGGTCAGCATTTCCTACATATCACGCAAGAAATCCCTCGATGCATCAAGCTCAATGTCCTTATTAAGACCGACATCAATAGGTGCCCTGGGTTGACACCCATATATAAGTATGCACGGACTAAAAACCAATAGTCGTATATTTAAAACTGTTATAGGCAAATTCCATCATTGGAAGATATTTTTTCCAATATGGTGATTTTCTAGAGACATATGCACGAAGCATATACACTATAATCTGATTCATATACTCTGTTTGCCCATCAGACTACGGATGATCAGAGCAATTCACATTCAAAGTAACTTCCTCGTTGTAAACCATTCGGAATAAAGTAGGAAAACATGGCATTATAACAGCAGAAACCAGGGATTCATCGACGCCCCGACATACCCACATCTGCATATGGAATAATTGACGTCCCGAGTTACCCATATCAAAATAGAGTCATTAGCGTCTCGATGAGTCACATATGTCCATCCGTAAATAATCAAGTTGACTATATAAATCACCTAAAGTACGCAACTAGAGAAAGAAATGCCAACAAAGGAAGAATCCAAATTTCCTTATCCGAACACAACAAGATAAACTTGTTTGAACTCTAAAGAAAGAGATTTCAACAAGTGAAAATGCCGACGAGATTACCCTCATCAAAACATGCACGCTATAGATAATAAGAAGTTTATCTAGAGAATGCCCACAATATAACTTCTAGTGAATTTAGAAAATGAGATTGTCTTTGAATGTTGAGGTCAACATGCTAAGTGATGTAAGCAAAGCAACAATCTTAAGCCCAAATTATCCCATAAGATAATATATGTGAGGGATCACTAGCGTCCCATACCACCATGATCCTACCCATACATACCTTAACAATTTGAAAACTCCCTAGTATGCTGTCTAGGAAATATGAATAAAATCCTGTATAAAAGGAATAAGATGGCCTTATCCAGACTTTCACATACTAAAACCTGTCTTTATATACTTGAGACTACATCAAGGAATAACTCCTTCCGAGTACATCATTAGAAAAGAAATTAAATTATCGGCGCCTTTCTAATGATAACTACCCAAAACACAATAAAGTTAGGATAGAAAAATAACTCACCTAGATATATAAGCAACTAGGTATCCGAGTTGGAATATATACAAGAGTATAAGAAATATACTCCAAAATTATGTGCAAAAAATGAAGGCAAATGCTACCTTCAAGGCACATGAAATTATCCAAAAGATCAAAATATCCTTATAAAACCATGGATAAAAGCATAGAAGCTCCTCGAATCCATAAAGATCATAGTTGATCATAAAAATCAATGCATACCATCTAATGGACATTAATCATGCCAAAAGAAGCATTAAAATTGGTGGCCAACTCATCAATCCGGAGTATATGAACATTGTGTCATTCAAGCAAAACTCCAAAGTAAGCAAAACTCCAAAGTAAGCAAGTGAAATACATGTGTGTAGCACTCAATAAAAAACCCCTAGACACAAGTGATCTAGGTAGAACCTGATGAGTACATATAAAACTTGAAAAACATCCAATAAAATCCACCAAAACAAACTGATCAACTAACCCATGATAGAATTTGTCTTAGGCTTAAGAAATTAAGCACAAACCACACTTACATAAGTGCAAAATAAGTTATCATGGAAAAGTGTCAAAGGTGAAACACACTTTGAATGCAAATTATAGCCATTAAAAGAAATTAAGGAACATGTCCAAAAAGAATGGCTAAACAATGGTAAAAAATCATAAATACATCGTTTAGAATTAATCCAAACATAAATATCCATTAATACGAGGTATAATCGTATTAATAATATGCGAATAACCCGCATCTATCTAATGTCAGCACGAGAAAACGTACTTCAACATTAAATAACCCTCGAAAATATTAAATTCTTGAGAAAAAGAATTATCATGATTTTTTCCTAATTTTTCCTAATTTTATAGGGCCTCAAAATGTGATAATTTTAAATTCCACCAAACCTATCTTATGGCATTCCAAACCTATATTTTTCCAGAATATTTTTAGCAATTTAATTTACCAAAATACCATTAATATTTTAAAAATATCAAATTTTTAGGATTTTTAAAAATAATTTTTAGAATATTCCTAATTTTTCATGAGAATCCCATTGTTCACGAAATTTCTAATTTCGCCCGACAATTCTCAAATCCAATGAAAATTTATAATTTTAATGAATTTTCTAATTTTTTTTAGGTCAAAAAATATATATTTTAATAGAATTTGAATGGTCACGGGCACTCGAATAGACACACCACATGCCAAACACCAACCCCACATTTTTTTGAAATTTAAAATAACCTTTGTCTAATTTTCCACTAATTTTCAAGAATTTTTAAAAATTTTTAAACTACCCCGAACGCATTTAGAATACGAACGATCAAAAAATTTCGGAATTCCAACAGTTTTCTCGAAATACGGTAAGCCAAAATTTTCTTTGGAAAATAAAAAGACAAAAAAAATCAGAATGTGAAAGGTCAAAAGTTTTCGGAATACGGAAGGTTAAAAGTTTTTTTGGAATTCGGAAAGCCAAAAGGTTTCGGGAAAACGGAAAGCCCAAAGTTTTCCAGAAGATGAAACGCCAAAAAATTTTAAGAAGAAATTTCCAAAAAAATTTCAGAGATTTTTTCCTCAAATCCCATAGAAGTAATGATTTTAAAGAGTGGGTAATGAATGGAGTGGACTATAGCCATGGTAATTGACGGTGGCACTACCAACTGACATGGTCTTGTAAAGATCATCCCTAAAAGACTTGGTCAATTGGGTATACTTTGCGTTGGCTATCACACTATAGCTTATGCTTCATAATTTAGTGAGCGTGTTATTCTCGCTCCAAAAAATAGTGAAGTGAATATTGTGAATAAAACTGCTTCGGATGCATTGCAAGGTGAACCTAAGCAGTATTTTCGTGCAGATTCAATTCTTGAAAGGGAGAAAAATTCATTCTTATATTTCATAAATTTTTTAAATGCAATCAACTTGGGAGGAGGATATCCACCTTACCACTTGGTTTTAAAGTTCCAATTATGTTGC
Organism: Cibotium barometz; assembly: GCF_041138505.1. NCBI lineage: Eukaryota > Viridiplantae > Streptophyta > Polypodiopsida > Cyatheales > Cibotiaceae > Cibotium > Cibotium barometz. Next base: position 74,920,500 of record NC_141046.1, read on the forward strand.
TTCATAACTTGGATTCAAGATGTGGGCTTTGTAATGGTACATAGATGATATGTAAGGTGGTTTAATCTAAACTCTTGGAGGTTGAAATCATCACCGATATTAAAGTTGGGAAAAGAGTTTTTCTTCCACCGATTACTTTATATGCATAGAGATCCAACTTTTATTTACCATGAGATGGAGGTAATTTCTTGTTTGGAATGATAATGAATAAATCATAAGGCCAAGTCTTTATTGCCTTAGGGTTGTATTTGGTGCCTCAAGTATTTACACACGTGTAATTATATGTTGCATTGTCATGAGCGCGGTCTCCTCATATCGTGAAGGTGTAGCTTGAGGATAATAGTGATGTAGAGTCTTTAGGTGACCTTGAAAGTCATACACCTACGTGACAAGAAACATTGTTTATAAGGAGATCCTCATGGCTTCAAAGTGATAAGTCAAGGTTCATATTTAAGTTGTGCGTTTTTTTGTGAATGCTTTTTTATATGAGCTTTTCTAGTGTAAAACTGCTTATTTTTGTTGTTAATATTCTAACAGGCATGCCCGAGGTTATATTTACATTGGACATGCATGAGTCAGTGATTATAGGTTACTTATTCTCTATTAGATAACTTTTCATGATTACAAAATATGAAACATGATATTCTATACTATATGGTGTCTCCACAACACCACCTCTATGAGTGGGGACTTTATTTATTTCGATAAGAGATGGAGAGATATTTTGCATCCTTTGAGGGGTATTCAATACTTGACAGTTGGATGTTTCTTACAACCACTATCACCTTTAGCATTCGATATAAATTCTTTGTTGGAGCTCCTCCTAGACCGTTTACTCAATCTTTTAAAATTATAATTTAGTTTTTTTAAATATTTTATTGTACGAGGTAATCTTGGTTATCTTTTTTTTAAAATTATAATTTAGTTTTTTTTTCATATTTTGTTGTATTCTTTGTGTGTAGGTCCTTTTCATTAGTCAACAGTAAAACAAGGTTACAGATCACTGTCCTACAATATTCAACGTATTATAGGATAGAGGACCAACCATTCTTCCAAGTGAAGAATTGAGTTTGCTGATTAGGGTTTAGGGATTTGAAAAATTTATGACATATGTATTCGAATGTTAGTGACTCTGGTTATTTTGATACACTTTGCGACTTTGTATGCTACATACTATGATATCTGTTCTCGCTCCAAAGTCAAGTGAGACATAAGTGTAATTTTGGGGGGTGTATATCCGATAGTTTGCACATGGGAAATATATTGTGTAGGCTTGCTCCAAATTGTCAATCAAATATGGCCTAAAATATATGATTTATAGAATAGAATTATGTTGTAGATTTTTTTGGGGATAAATTAGATGTCAATCTTAGTTGATATCCATTTGCTATTATTTAGAACTATTTTGTGTAAGTTTTGAGAAGGCGAATTGAGTTTGGGTTTGCAAACGAGCACCGTGGGGAGCACGAGCACCGCCTTTACGTAGGAACACTTTGGCTTTGATTCTGTGGAGCAATAATGTCTGCGACTTCCAAGCTCGCTTCCCTTACCCGCAGGCTAAACCTTAATTGTAATAATCTCTTCATTAGAGCAACCTTAAACCCTAATCCGAATCATCTCTTCACCAGAGCGACCTCTACCTCTGCAGCAACATCAACAGCAGATCAGAAACCCTCAACAAAGCCGCAGCAGAATTTGAAGAAGTTCTCCATCTACAGATGGAATCCAGACGCAGGGGAGAAGCCACATATGCAGACCTACACGATCAACACGGGGGAGTGTGGGCCGATGGTACTGGATGCTCTGATCAAGATTAAGAACGAGGTAGATCCAACCCTCACTTTCAGGAGGTCATGCCGCGAGGGCATATGCGGGTCATGTGCAATGAACATCAACGGTTGCAACGGCCTGGCCTGTCTCACCAAGATCGATCCTAACCCTGGCCAAGAGACACCCATCTCGCCTCTCCCACACATGTTCGTGGTCAAGGACCTGGTCGTCGACATGACCAATTTCTACAATCAATACAAGAGCGTGGAGCCATGGCTCAAGACCAAGAATCCCCCTCCTGAACCTGGGAAGGAGCATCTTCAATCCAAGAAGGACCGGGCCAAGCTTGATGGCATGTATGAATGCATCCTCTGTGCCTGCTGCAGTACCTCCTGCCCTAGCTACTGGTGGAACCCCGAGAAGTACCTTGGTCCTGCAGCGCTTCTTCATGCTCACAGGCAAGTTCTTTTTCCCTTTTTGGTTTGACTATTTGAGCCTGTCAGAATTTTAGAGCAAAGAGAGGGTAAAGAGGACCATGGTGCTTAACTTAACCTCTTGTAGAGAGGCTAAGAAAGGGGAAAGATGGGTCAGGTTAAGCGAGCCTTGGAGGAACGTTTTTGAGGGAAATGTGACAGCAAAGAGAAGGAAAGAGCGCTGCCATTCTCCACCTGGCTCTTTAAGCCTCATGGAAAGAGGTTTTTGAGGGAATTGTAAGATTAAAGAGAGAAGAAAGTGGGCCGCACCTCTGCAGTTTTTTACTTGGGCAGCGAGAACAGAAAAGAAGCACATTTTTCCATGAGCATTGCTAAGGTCAAAAAGCTATGGAGCGTTAAGGAAAAACACAGGGAGAAAATCATGGAGGAAAGCGTGAAGGCAAATATATCTTGTTTCCTATGTGTATATATTTGAGCCAACCTCACTCCCTTTGGGCATGAGCAACGAGGCACCCAAATTTCTCTCTGTTCTCTTTCAGGAGCACCATGCAACAGCACCACCACTGCACCTCCTTCACTGATCTGTACCGACTCTTCCATCGCCACCTGTGCGGGCTCCACCAAAGCACCTCTCATTATATAACTCTGCTACCAATGTGCCTTCTTTGGGTGCTGGCAGCTGCTCTATGCCACCATCAGGTATACGCTGCCTGTGTGCCATGGTACTCTGCCTACAAAACTTGCCCTGCCACTTGATTGCTGCTGCCACTTCTGATATGCCTAAAGCACCTACACTGTGCCACCACCAGCATCTACACTGCCTAACTGTGCGCTGCTTCTTTGCTGTCATTGCAAGCAATGATATGCCTAAAGTATTACCGCCACTGCCACCTCGCAGCCTTGTTCCAGTGCCAACTCCTGGAGCGCCTCCAGAGTGCTGCCTATAATTGTGAGGCCCAGTCTTCACCATATTGTTGTCACTGTGTGCATGCACCACCAATACCACTGTCACGGTTGAGGCCCTTGGAGTTGAGGAGTCAATTTCCTTTGTTGCATCCCTTAGTGATAGAATGTGCAGTGGAAGAAGGGAAAGTGGAAACACAGGAGAGAGAGCGAGAGAGAGAGATGGAGAGGAAACACAGGTGAGAACTTGCTCTAATATCATCATCCAAAGGAATACATGTCCCGAGCAAGAGGGGAGAAAACCTCGTATGTGAGGGACTGCAGCAAACAATGTTAAGCAAGCAGTGAAGAATGAGGGAGGCAAGCCAGCTATATATATGCCCAAAAGTAGGCAGCCGACGACTAGCATCCACATGACTGGGATAAATGTCCAAGACTAGGATAAATATCTAAGACACCATAAAAATGGGGATAAAATAGGGGAAAAATATGTGAGGGGTGACCAGCCCCTCTAGCTAACATAGTTAGTCCTAGAGGCTAAAATAGGACACCAAACATGAAGCTAGCAACAAGGACATGATGTCTAACACCCCCTCTCAACACCGGATGCTGAGGGAACTCCAAGAAGCCAGAGACGCCGCCCTTGATGAAAGACGAAAGATTGCAGAAACAGGTACCAAGAAAGCTCCACAAGCAATCTCTTGAGCAACTCAGCTACAAAAGCAATAGAACAAGCTGCTAGGTGTACCGCTCCTCTAGAAGAAAACAACCATGTAGGCTGTGACGTGTTGCTTCAAATAATGGTTCCAAGAACACTCCCCGAAGTCGAATGTCGTGAATCCAGCTTGGAGAAGGTATGAAAAACCTCAAAACCAACCAAGATCAGATCTTGTAGATAATCAATCCTGGGAGAAGCAAACTGCTCCTCACTGGAACCCTCAAAAGAAAGAGTCAATCTGCTCCAACTCTATACCAAGAGTAGCAAAATGCTGTATAAAAGCGTCCTCTGAAAAGGTTGGCATTGCAAGATGTAAAGACTCTGTAGAAAAGATGGGGTCCATCTACCCAAACTCCATACCATGAGTTGCCCAATGTTGTACATAAGTACACACCACTGAGGTGGGCATCGCAAGATGAAAGGACTCCACATTCCCCTCTGAAAAAAGATGTTGTCGGACTATTACAAGCCCAACCTGATTCTGATCCAAATCCAAAAAACTTTTGAATTTACCACTGTGTCCTAGGCACAGTTAACAACCCCAGATCCAAAACATTCCACCGGGTCCAAAAATGTCACATGCACTCTGTACTAAGTGCATGGTGACAAACTGGCTCATCATCAGTAGTGCAACAGTTGTATAGTATTAGAACCCAGTAGGATGATAATTGTCGTACGCCGTGACCCCATTGTACATCCTCAGTCCAGGATAAGTCAGGCACGAGCTACGTAGGTCATTCCTCAGCCTTAGCGGGTCAGTCAGTCAGTCAAGTCCCTTAACCCACTTGGAGAGAATCATTCATGCATGTAGAGTCAGTAGAAGCCTTAGGGTTTGCATCAGAAAGCACTCTGCATTCTGCATAATATGCATTCATATGCTTGTGCATCATTTAGAATGTCCCATAAGCCTTAGGGAATTTACTAGGATTTATCTGGTATTTTTTCCATATTTTTTGGTATTTATTTAGCATTTATTGTCATTTATAAATATAAACTTTATTAAATAAATGACCAGCCAACTTGACCAGCCTCTAGTTAGTATAAATAGGCTTGCATAGGGCTTAGTTTCTCATTCAGTCTTCAGTGTGCTAAGAGATTTCCTCCTCAGCCCTAGGAGTTCCCTTGCCTTCAGCACTAGACTAGTCTCACCTAGCCCTTGGAGTGCTTGAGTTTGCTTCAGCCAACCTTGGTTCTCCAATGCATGCAATTCAGTAGTCCCTACAGCCATAAGCGCTTCAGTTCAGCCCCAAATCAGTATATACTCTTGCGTATTTTGCATGTGAATCAGCCGCCTGCAGTACAGTCCCCTACAGGCTGCGTTTACAGATCTTCAGCCCCTTCAAACCTGCGTTTCTGTCCAGCAGCAGCCCTGTAGCTTGCGTTTCAGTCCAGCATCAGTCCTACGCCAGAAAACAGCTCTACAGCCTTGCGTTTGCAATAGAAGGCAAGGAACATGAAGGAACCGGGTAACTGTGTAGGCTAGGAACAAACCACAGGTATAGATGCTCCAAAATCAGCAAAACGCTGACTGAAATCAGAAATTCAGTATCCTTCGCAAGTACCAAACTGCCTCCAAAGCCACAATCCAAACAAAACCCCCTCTGCAAGTGATCTGTGTCCACTAGAGAAGAAACGCAGCCAAACACGGGCTACAAACCTGAAAAATCAGGCCAACCAGTGTCCACACCTCCTATGAGGAAACGCTGAAGAGAAGGTACCTTCGGGTCCAACGGATGAAGCCCAAGTGAAGGTAGAGCTACCAGCAAGATCTATTCAGAAAAAACGCAGCAACCATGGTTGAAATCTGAAAACGCAGAGGTAAAAGGGGTTGCAGAACGGGCTGAACCTGGAATCGCAGAAGAAATAGGTACACCCAAGCCGCAAATCAGCAAATCGGCATCAGAAAACCTGTAGGAGAAAAAATGCAGCATGTAAGCTGCTGATGTTCTACACAGAATAGGCGGCCATCATTGGGGGGGGGGGGGGGGGGGGGGGGGGGGGGCGCTAGATGCTGCTGAATATTGAAGACTTGCTGCAAAACTGTTGTAGACAACACCTGTAGAAAAACGCAGCACTCCAAGGTGCTGCTGCCCTAAAAACAGAGCAGAAAACAGGTGAATCAGGTGAATCTCAGGGGTCAAGACCTGTAAAGGATGACCAATAGCTGCAATGGAGAAGACACCTAGAAGAGGTTGGCGACCCTTGTGCTCCAAGTCCTAGCTCTAATGGTCTTTTTCTGGCTGCCCCTTTTGGATTAGCCCTAAGAATGTACATGAGCATGTCATGCACATGACATCCCCCTCTGCTAAACTTGATGACGAGATTCCAACCTGTTCTTGGATGACTGTCATCATCCCAATCTTTTCCCGAAGTCCCTCTATCATCTATCCATCTCTGGCAACCCTTTTCTCTGAAAACCTGGCCCGGTCTCCAAAACCACTTTGACTCTGAATAAGATCTATGCATTTGTTCCCTCCAGTCCCCAATCCATTCTTGCCCTGACTCTGAACACTGTCTTGGTTTTCATTCCTGAGAAATGAGTTTGGCATTCTCACATCACCCCTTGGAGGATAATCCTCCCTTGGGACTGTTGCCCGAGAACCTATCTGGCTCACAGGATTGCCATTTGTGGAACACCACCAACAAACCACTTGGGAGCTCTTCCCGTTCTTGTGTTCCTTGCCTTGGGCTTCGTATCCATGTACTTTCGTGTACCTTGGACTTGTACACCATCATATGGGACTGAATCGGTGTTTAGCTTTGTTGAGCTTGATGCTCGGATACCAATGTAACACGCGGAAAACCTCCTGGGAGTCTTCTTTCAGCCCTAAACACCATTGGAAACATGTTGATGCAAAACGCAGACATGAAGAGAGAGTAGAGAGAGAGAGATGTTGGAAATTCAGTATATTTCATATAGTACAAAAAAGGTACTTTTTTACAGCCCTAGGCTGCCTCATACAAAAGGTGATTAAACACCCAAAATCTACTCCCTAAGGACCCAACTCCTAAAGAGTTGAATGACTAACACAATGAGCATCTTATGCTATTTATAGGCTCTTGAATAATGGAGGAGCTGGCCGACTGCTGTCGGACCAGCCAACTTGGCTTGAATTCAATAAAACGCTGGTCGGCGGGCTGCGCCACTCCATGGACTGAAGCGCTTGGTGCAGCCAACCTCATCTGGTACAGCTGACTCCACTTTCCTTGCAGCCGACTGAGTCCACTAAGTCCTCCAAGTCTTGATCCTCAAGTCCACACTATCCACTTCTGTATCTTGTGCTCCAAGTCCTAGCTCTAATGGTCTTTTTCTGGCTGCCCCTTCTGGATTAGCCGTGAGAATGTACATGAGCATGTCATGCACATGACATATATATATGCCCAAAAGTAGGCAGACTAGCATCCACATGACTGGGATAAATGTCCATGACTAGGATAAATATCTAAGACACCATAAAAATGGAGATAAAATAGGGGAAAAATATGTGAGGGGTGACCAGCCCCTCTAGCTAACATGGTCAGCCCTAGAGGCTAAAATAGGACACCAAACATGAAGCTAGCAACAAGGAGATGATGCCTAACCCTTAGGACTAGCATGCCACATCACCTATAACACATGATCGAGGTTATAATAAGGTTTATTCATTTGATTGTATGGCTGATGAAATATTAAGGGCTCCCTAGTTTGAGAGTCATCTTCTTTTGATGCATCTTTTAGGATTAGCGTGCCAAGTCACATACAAAATACCGTTAAGTTTATTGTATTGATGTCCATTTTTGTGAAGTGATATATTAAGGTTGTTTGGTTTATAAGGCGGATGAGATATTGACGGCGCTTGATCTTTGAAAGTGACTCACGAGCAAGCATCTAATTTTTTTAGGAGATTGTAACTTGGACTACGGATGTTATGAGACAACTCATGTCATGTGCACATATGCCCATGAACCAGTTCCTCAGCTAGTCCAGCAGGGGTAGCCAGAAAAAGACCAGAGTTTAGGAGCATGCTACAGTTTTGGGCCAAGGTTGGACTTGGAGCAGGGCATGGAAGAGGTGGAAGGGGTGCTGTGAGCTACACACGTGGAGTCGGCTGTACCAGATGCAAGCGCCTCAGCGTTTTATGGTGGATACCGTGTCGGCTGCATGGAGAATTGCGCCTAGGCATTTAATGCACAGTCGGCTGGCCGACCAGCAGCAGTCGGCCAGCATTCCAAGTGGTAAAGAAGGCCTATAAATAGGCAGTTTTGCTCATAGAAGAATTCATTCAATCCTTTAGGGATTGGATCCCTAGGGTCCTATAGTAGGACCAGATTTTGGGTGTTTACCACCTTTTGTTTAAGGCAGCCTATGGCTGTAGTAGAGGTACCTTTTTGTACCATATCAATATACTGAATTTCCAGCACATCTCTCTCTCTCTACTCTCTCCATATCTGCGTTTTGCATCAGATGGTTTCTAGTAGTGTTTAGGGCTGAAAGAAGACTCCCAGAGCTTCCGCGTGTTATAACTCATATATTTGACCAATCACTATTTTATGATTTTAGCTATTAGATGAGCGACGATTGGCCCATTGTGGATTGAGTCTATCTCACTTGCTTATGTGACCAGTGTAATGCCGGCAACAACCGGCCAGTTGCGTACCTGGGTGGTGTTTGTGAGGTGTGAAGGAGCTATGAAAGCTCAGCTGTAGAGTTAGGGTTTCATGTGGGAGACATACACAGAGAAGAAGGGAGAGAGAGAGAGAGACATGTGGGGATAAGTCAACTCATCAAGTGTGAGTGTGTGACTCCCCTATCACACATGTATATTTGCACTAGTACACATAGTGCACTTAGTACATTAAAAGTACTAAGTGTACTATGTACTATAACTTATGGGCTTGTACACACTACAAGGGTGGGCATAATGCCTTTACCCCAACAACCTCCCACTTAAAGGCAAAGTGCCCTTAAATGAAGGAAAAGAAAAATCAGTATGTATATGATAATATACAAGGCCATATCAAGGCTGAAACTGGCCTCATCCAATGCCCATCAAGTGTCTGCAATGAGCAAACCGCTCTGGAGGCAAACTCTTAGTCAACAGATCAGCCGGGTTGTCATCCGTATGAATTTTAATAAGCTGAATTTGCTTGTTCTCTATCACCTCTCTGATGAAGTGATACTTCACATCCACATGCTTCGTCTTTGCATGAAAGACAGGGTTCTTTGCCAACTAGATGGCACTCTGACTGTCACAATGCAACGATGGAATATCCCCTGTATAACCCAAATCAACCACTAACCGAGATAGCCATAATGCCTCCTTGCAAGCCTCTGTGGCTGCAAGCAGCAATATACTCGGCCTCTGTAGTAGATAAGGCAGTGCACTTCTGCATCCTGGATATCCATGACACAGCACCTCCTGTGAATGTAAACACATAACCGGTAGTAGACTTCCGGTTATCTGGATGACCGGCATAATCCGAATCCGTGTAACCATGCACTAATGCATCCTGTTTGCCAAAAGCAAATGCACATATCCTGTGTGTCCTTCAGGTATCTCATGACACCTTTCACTGGTTCCCAATGCTTCTTGCCAGGTTTGGCCATGACTCCGACTGCAAATGCAATGTCCGGCCTCGTAGCAACCATGGCATACATGAGACTGCCACAAGTTGAAGCATACGGAATCTTGGCCATATCAGCCCTGTCACTATCCGACTGTGGGCTGTCCATAGCACTGAGTTTCACATATGGAGGCAAAGGAGTACTAGTCTTCTTTCCCCCATCCATATTGAACCTCTGCAAAACTTTGCCAATGTATTCCTTTTGAGACAAATACAACACATGCTGATTTCTGTCCCGAAGTATCCGCATACCCAAAATGTGATTTGCATCACCCAAATCCTTCATATCAAAGGTCTGATGTAGCCTCTTCTTCAAGGCATCCATCTCTTTACGAGATTTCCCGGCAATCAACATATCATCAACATACAAGATGAGGATCAATAGACTGCCATCCAAAGCTTTCTTGGTGTATAAGCAATGATCTATGTCACTTCTCTTGAAATCGTGGGATTTCATGAATGTATCAAATTTATGATACCATTCCCTTGGTGCCTGTTTGAGCCCATAAAGACTCTTTTTCTGCTTGCATACAAGCTTCTCCTTTCCATTCACTGCATAACCCTGTGGCTGTTGCATATATATCTCCTCATGGAGATCACCGTGAAGAAAGCAGTCTTCACATCCATCTGAATCAAATCCAGATCATCATGAGCAACCAAAGCTAATACAGCTCTAAGTGTGGTCATTTTGACCACTGGAGAGAAGATCTCATCAAAGTCCACACCATATTTCTGCTTGAAGTCCTTAGCCACTAACCTGGCTTTGTATCTTGGCTTTGCATCGGGTGCAACTTTGAGCCTGTAAACCCACTTGCATGGCAAAACCTTCTTGCCTGTAGGCAAATGCACCAACTTCCATGTTCCATTTTTGTGCAGAGAATCCATCTCTGACTTCATAGCACGCTCCCAAAGAGCCTTGTCTGCCCTCTGTAAAGTCTCCTTGTAACATGAGGGCTCCCCACAGTCAGTGAGCATCAAGTAGTCAACCCCTGGAACAAACCTGTCAGGGGCTCTGGAGGGTCTTGTGGACCTCCGTACCCAATGACCATCATTTGCAGGTTGCTGTCCAGCTTGCATATCACCTATTGGTGGCTCCTGTTCCATGCCATAAGGTTGAAAGATCATGCCCGGTATCTCCTCTGTGGCATATCCATAGGGATATCTTCTGCCATGTCTGGCTGTCCATTTGGACCATTTTCAGCACCATTTAAGGGCTGGTTTTGTTGCTGTAATGGCTGATTTACAGCCCTTGGTTGTTGTCCATGATGTCCATCATCATCAAAGATGACTCTGCCAGGCTCCTGTTGCCTTGCAGGCTTCTTATACATGTATGTTTCATCAAAAATGACATCATTGCTGCGTATAATCTTTCTATTCACTGGATCCCAAAGTCTATACCCCATTTCACCTCTGTCACCATATCCTAGGAATATGCATTTGTGAGACTTAGGATCAAGTTTGGTGCGTATTTCCCTGCGTATGTGCACGTACGCAACACAACCAAACACTCTCAAGTGCTTGTAGGACGGAGGCTTCCCTGTCCATACTTCCTCTGGCACTTTCCCACCAAGCCTCGTGTTAGGTGACCTGTTTATAAGATGAACAGCTGTCATAACAGCTTCAGCCCAAAAACCGTGAGGTAATGCAGCATGTGACAACATAGAACGGACCTTCTCCTGAATGGTCCTGTTCATCCTCTCTACTGTCCCGTTTTGTGGAGGATCATAAGGAGTAGAGAGCTCCCTCTTGATGCCTTTAGCATCAGTGATCACAAAAGTCCTGAAACTGTTTGGATATATACTCTCTACCATTGTCGGAACGCAAAGCCTTCAGTGTTTTGCCTGTTTGATTCTCAACATGAGCAACAAACTTCTCAAACACTGAGAATGTATCACTCTTCAAACAAAGAGGATAAACCCACACCTTGCGTGTGGCATCATCTATAAAAGAGACAAAATATTTTGCCCCTCCCAAAGAAAGCTGAGGCATCTCACATACATCTGTATGTACAAGATCTAATTGAGCATCTTTCTGTCCAAGAGCTTTCTTGTGGGGGCACTGGAGTTGCTTGCCATATATACAATGCTCACAAAACTGAAAACTTGAGAACTTTAGAGAAGGCAAGTAACCAAAACGAGACAATTGCTCCATTCCTTTGACACTCATGTGTCCCAACCGGCTATGCCACATAGAGATTTCCGGCAGCTCGGTTGCATTTACATTAGCATGGTGACAAACACCAGTATGCGTGAAGTAAAGAGTGTCCATCTTAGAGCCTTTGGCAACAACTAGTGAGCCCTTACTAATCTTCCACTTTCCACGACCAAATGTGGTAACATAATCAGCATCATCAAGCTGTCCAGTAGAAAGCAGGTTCTTCTTGATCTCAGGCACATGCCTGACATCATGGAGCATAAGCTGTGAGCCATCTGAAAACACAAGCCTCACATCACCTTTGCCAAGAATCTTGCATGCATGGTTGTCACCCAAATAAACTACTCCTTCATTGCCAGCAGTATACCTGACAAACAAGTCTCTGCAACCTGTGACATGAAAGGAGGCACCTGAATCAATGATCCATGAGTGCATACCATGACCATCTCCTGCAAGAAGTGAATGGGCATCAAGTGAAGACGTGAATAGGACTTCATCCTCACTGTCACCTGCATGTGACACATTGACTTCTTCAATCTTGACTCCACTTTTGCCCTTTGGCTTTGCATCTTTGGCTTCATCTTTGTCTTTGTCTTTTCCTTTGCCCTTTTCTTTTTGATCATTCTTCCATTTGTAGCATTGCTTTTTGATATGTCCCTTCTTGCCACAATAATGGCATTCCAAGTCCTTTTTGGAGCGGGACTTGCTCCTTCCCCGTTCTTGGCTTTTATCCCTTTGCTGGGATCTCCCACGTGCATTCATTGCATTGGACTTTCCAACAGAGTTGTTCTTCCTGTTCATCTCCTCTTGAAGGAGAGCACCCTCCACATCTGCATATGACAGCATAGCATTTGAATTGCTAGTGGTTGTCCTGAATGTATCCCAACTCTCTGGCAAAGTGCATAAGAGAAAGGTGGCTTTAACTCATCGTCCATTGCCAACTTTTGATTAATGACCTGGCTGACAACACCATTAAACTCATTTAGATGGGCTGTTATAGACGCCCCTTCCTTCATTTGAAGACCTATGAGTTTCTTCAACCAATACACTTTGCTTGAGGCACTTTGCTGGGCATACAAGTCGTGCAATCTTTGCTACATTTCTCAAGCTGTCTTCTCTTCACGAAAGAGTCTGACACAGACAACATGATAGTAGATCTTGCCAGCTCATCCATATCTTCCCATTCTTCAGCACTAAGAGAAGCGGGCATTACATCCCTTTCTTTGATGGGCTTGTGCTGCTTCTTCTGGAGCAACACATTATAGCACTGGGTTTGCCAAATGTCATAATTATGTGAGCCTTCAAGCTTCTTGATGTGAAGCAATGAAGAGCTCTCACCTGTGGTTGCCATAGCAATATGCAACCTTTGACACAATCAATGCCTGACTCCCTGCAAGATGTGCAAACACTGCACCAAAGCACACAAAGTGCTCACAGTTGTTCTCCCAAAGTTTATCTCCCACTGCGGAAGCACAAATGTAACTCTACTCCCACTGTATGTGATAAAATCACCAAAATCTGGTTGCTGCAGATTTAGGACAGCACTTTAAATGTGCTCTGTTCCCCTTCCAAAGTACTGTACAACAGTACTGAGTGCTCACCAATGATGTACCAAATCTGTACCGGCAAGTACAGCAACTGAAAATGAACCTTTTCCTCACTCAAATCAATGTACAGCCATGCCAAAACTTGTACTAAGTTGTACCAAATCTGTACCAACAAGTACAGCAGCAATAAATGCTTTCCTGGCTGTCCAAATGAGTGAAAATCAGACTTTTACAGTCCCCACCACTGCATACAACAGTCCCGAACAGAAATTGGGCAAAAGCCCCTTGACTACAAGTGGATTTCTGAGGATTCAAGGCATAAAAGTCTTGCCTGCTGCTTTGCCAAGCTCAACAAGCATAAAATCTTGAAAAGCCCCTTGATTCAAGATCAATTTCTGGTCATACATGGTATATTAACGCACATGAAGGTATCCAGAGTCTTCGCAATGCTTCCCTCTGGCCACATATACATCCAATACATAAAAGCCCCTTGATTTACAGGCACATTGAGTGCTTGACAGGCATCAACACATTGCCCAAAGCATCAAATGCTAGTGCCTGCATGCAAATCAACCCAATCGGCACAAAAGCCCTTTGATTTGCACTCCAATTTCTTGCAATTTTGGCCCGAATGTGAGATTGCTCACATCATACAGCATGTATGAATGCCCAATGGCACAATTACATCAAAAGCCCCAAATTTTGACATCCAATTTCCTGCAAATTGACTTTGAATGTGACCAATGTCACCCAATTTTGCCAATTTTGCTCAAAATTTGAGCAATTTGGCACTTGTACCTGCTCAATTGATGATTGTACCTGCTCAATTGCAAATCCCAAAAAAAAATTGAAGCATGTACCTCTGAAATTTGTGATTTCTGTTGGCAGAAAGGGGGTGTCGAATTTGCTGCTGTTGTATTGATGCTGCTGCTACTGTATACTACTGTTGTACCGTTGCAGCGATACTTGGGGAGAATGACTCTGCAACAGGCAGGCCAAGGAGGCGCTCGGCAGCTGTATTCGTGCAGACCTTTGTAGTCAAACAGGTGCAGGCGTACAAGGTGACCTTTGTAGTCGGGCAGGTGCAGGCGTACAAGGTGACCTTCGTTCTGGAAGGGGGTTGCGTGCGTGGCTCTTCAATGCTGCGCACTTTCAAGCGCTTCACCTTTGCGCACGACAAGGTCTTCGTAGATGCAATCCTCTGCGATGAGGTTGGCACGGAGTCGAAGTCACGCCGGCGCCAATTGACGGGGTGCTTTTACGTGTTCCCTACACCCTGCGCTTGGGCGGGCGTGGTGTGCATTGCTACGCCTTGTGGCCAGGCCGTGTTGGTTGCCGCCTGCTTCGCCTAGTGGTGGCGGGTTGTGTTCGCCCAGCCTGGCTTCGACGGTTCGCTCGTAGGCGACTACAGCTCAATGTTTTGCGCACAGGCGACCAGCATTCGCACAAAGCAGAACCCACTCAGCTGTAGTCGCTCCTGCTTCTGCACTTCTGCTCAGCGTGACCTCCTTGTGTAGCGCTGCAATTGGCAGCCAAGAGGGAAGCCCGTGAGCACCTGTAGCGCCTATGAACAGCGCTGCCCTTGGTTGGTTTGCCCTGTTGTGCACACAGTAGCTTCACATGTGCCTTAGCACCTACACAAGATTCTGCCCATGCAGCACACACAGGTGACCAGTTCTGATGCAGCACGCAGGTCCGTACAGTACACGCAGGCTCTGATACCAGTTGAAGGAGCTATGAAAGCTCAGCTGTAGAGTTAGGGTTTCATGTGGGAGACATACACAGAGAAGAAGGGAGAGAGAGAGAGAGAGACATGTGGGGATAAGTCAACTCATCAAGTGTGAGTGTGTGACTCCCCTATCACACATGTATATTTGCACTAGTACACAGTGTGCACTTAGTACATTAAAAGTACTAAGTGTACTATGTACTATAACTTATGGGTTTGTACACACTACAAGGGTGGGCATAATGCCTTTACGCCAACAAGGTGCAGACCAAGCAGGTGCAAAGCGGTTGAGTACTTTAGTGTAGTGAATGAGTACACAAAGTATGCATCAAGATAAGTACTTTTTTTTCCCCAAGGAAAAGCTAGCCATATAGCTCAATACAACATTGCTAAAAGCAGTCCAAATATACATTTGAGATAAGGAAGGTCAGCTGGCTGCTCAATCAGAGGGAGGCTACAACTGGAGGCTGAAAGAAAAGCCATTGGGGGTTGTGGTGCCAAGTAGCTTTGCTGTTCTTCCTGGATAGGAAGGGCCCAGGGGGACTTAGAAAGGCTCATGCCTCTGCTGCATGCACTCTAGATCACTGGTCAAGCGCTCAAAACGGCCCTCGAGGGTGTGTATGAGATTAACCCAAATGGAATGAACGATCTCTGCTTGGGGTTTGGGGGGGGTAAAATCAAACCGTTGATGGCCTTGCTACATCGGGATCACCAGATGTGCCAAGTTGTTATGTTGTTGATGATCTTCCATCTGGAGCTAGTGTGTGACATGGAGTCCAAGGCTGAATTGGCGACAATCGTCATAGAGATGTGCATGTGAGTGAGACTCGAAGCAAGGTGGCGTCCATCCTCGTAAAGTAAGTGCACTTGATGGTGGTCATACAAGACATGGGTGCAAAGGTTTCATCATAATGTATGCCTTTCTGTTGTGCATAGCCCTAGCGTCCCTGTCGGCTAGATCCTGCAACCTCAGGATGCTTTTCTTGGGATCCCCTGTGCCTTGCTCATGCCTTGGTTCATCTATTTTTTTGGGATTCGTCCAGGAGTTAGCATGTCCATGTGCATGCACATGACATCCCCTTCTGCTAAACTTGATGATAGGATGACCTTGGATGACTGTCAACATCCCTTTTTCTCCATTGGACTCCCAAACCTGTCATCCTTCCCTTCTTGGCAACCTTTTCACCGCCCTTCCCGGTCTCTGACTCCACTCCAAATCCGATGAAGATCTGTGCATTTGATCCTCTCTGTCCCCTTGCCTTCTTGTCCTGTCCCTGAATGCTTTCTTTGGTCTTCTTTTCTTGAGTATCGAGCCTGGCACTCTCACTCCACCCCTTGGATGATCACCATCCCTTGGAATCGTTTTTCTGAAAGCCTTTGTATGCCCCAAGTGGCATCCAACTCACAGGGCTTCCATTCCCCTTCGGTCTTGTGGAACACCACCAACGAACCTCTTGGGAACTTCTTCCATGTCTTGTGTTACTCTCCTTGGACCATCTTCATCTAGGATACCATCAGTGTTTACCCTTGGTGAGCTTGATGCTATGATACCAATGTCACATGCGGATGTTTAGCCTTGTTGAGCTTGATGCTCTGATACCAATGTCACATGCGGAAGCTCTGGGAGTCTTTTTGGGACAAGCCCACACATGGTACAGAATCAAGGCGAGAAGGGGGATTTTCCACTGAAGGATGCTGAAGCATTCATTGGCAAGGATTGGCTTGAAAGATGGCTACACAGCATGGATACTTTGAGCAAACCCAGCCACTTTTGTCAAAAAGGAAAAGCAAACATCGTATATATAGAGCTGGTCGACTTCATCTTAAGGGGGGCTGAATCATGGAAAAGGTGGGAAGAAGGGCTGTCCTTGAAGCATGCGCATGAGAGCACAGGCGGCAGTTGCTGTTTTTCTCTCTCCTGCTCCACTCAGTGCTGGTGCTGTACTGTAACACCTGCTTACAGATGCGCACATGCTGACTGCTGTTTTCTCTCCTCTTCTGCACTGGTCGAACTGAGGGTTGCTGTTTTTCTCTCCATTCAGAACTGGCCGTACAGGCTCGGGGGTGAGCTTGAATGGCTCTATAGTTGGTGAGCTAGATGCCGGTGTCTATATGTTTCCGTTTTCACTTGGTCGAGGCGGCTTGTGAGATTACTCCGTGCGTACACTAAAGGGTGTGTTCTAGTGGTATGGGACACGAGGGCTTCGCACGTGGAGCCATGTCGTAGATTTTCCTAACCTCCAGGCTCAGGGGTAAGCTTGAATGGCTCTATAGTTGGTGAGCTAGATGCCGGTGTCTATATGTTTCCATGTTCACTTAATCGCACGTGTCTTACAACCTGCCTGCCCCCCGATGGGGGCGGGAATTGGTTTGTACCCTTAATATCGATGTATAGCCTGAGCTCAGCAAGATTACCTTAAGGGAAATTAGGGCACCTCCGATAAGTAAAGATACAATTTATTTGGAGCATGCCATGCTGTTCTTGTCTTGACGCCTATTGGGTCTGCCTTGGTCATGGTTGAGACTCAACTAATTATAGAAGCAGTATGTGCAGAACTTGTGTATATATTTTTAAGGTATTTTTGCCAAGTTGTTTTATGTTTTTTATATCTAGAGCGGTGCAGGAGCTCAAGCAACATTTGGTTTCTAATGGAGTAACCATGTAATGAGTCTCTTATGACAAGACCTTTGAAGGTGGGACCTCCACTGATTATGCCCTGTCTATAATACTCTGAATGCTTAATCAGACAGTTAAGCTTTTTGGGCAATGGGGCTGCTAGCCTTGAACCTTCATCTTGGCTCAACTCTTGAGTCTTGCTAAGGGAAAATTTGGTAGATTATTTTGTGCTTATGATGGCATAAATCATAGTCGGGTGTGAAGGAGCGCCTCCTCCATCACATGGAGTGGGACCACCACCTGCTCTTGGCTGGTGATGTTTACAGGGATTTACAGGGATACCATTAGAGCACATAGTTGGGACCAGTGCACATGAGGTTTTGGGCTTTCCAAAGACTGACCAATTTTGAGTTTTCACTAGTTTCTGATGTCACCTTTATGCATCATGGAATGACTAGTGCTATGGATGTATGTTGGTTGCTGTATGTCCTATGGAGTAAGCGCACTACTGGCCCCTGTGCATGGGTTTCAAACACCTGGGCCATGCGAAATGAAGCAGAATGGCTTGAGCCTCACTTTGCTGGAGAATTATTTATCGACTAGTATTTTTGTTTAACTAGGAAGGAAAAAGGGCTCAACCTCTGTGACATGTGATGGTCTTCAACCGTAGTAATCACAACCTTAGTCTAACTAAACTGCACTTAATGATGTTTAAGAGATAGACAAATATGTGTCAATGCAATGTAGCTATATTAGATGATGAATGCGGTTACAATGAGATCTGAATAGATCTATGAAGCTGAATATGCTGCCTATATGCTGAATATACTGATATACTGAATGTACTGTTGTCCCACTGTCTTTCCCTTGTCTCCTGGGAAGGAAACACTGAAGGGATGGCTTTGGGACTGAAGCAATGGTGATGGGATGCTGAAATGCATGTACTCCTGTTACCTGGGGAGGAAACGCTGAGGAGATGGATGCGTTTGCTGAAGATGATGTACTGAATGCTGAATATGATGGACTGGTTACTGAATGCTGATGCGTTGGCTGAATATGCTGCTCCCAAGGCTTCCTGGAGGAGAAACGCTGGAGACACTTTGCTGAATGCTGGGATGGTGTGAGGAATAGAGGCGCCTGCTTTATATAGATTTAAGGCTGGTCGGCCAGCATACTGCTGTCGGCCAGCAACTTTGGACAAATAAATAGCATAAAATGCCAACTTGGCTGTAAATGCTGTCCATACTCTGTCGGCTGATGTATACATACTGTCGGCTACCTCCACAAGCCCCAAATGCTGGTCTATATGGCTAATGTGATGCTACCATGCTGAATCCAACTCATACCATGTGGTACATGCTGAAAACATTCATTTAAATGACCATAAAATGCCTGATAAATCCTGATGATGCTTATGATGCTAAAATGATGCCATGTCATTGTACACCTGAATGGTGTGCACGTGACCACCTCTTTGGTGAACTGTTCGTTGATATAGCATCTTTTATCTATTGCAGGTGGATAGCTGACAGCCGTGATGAGTACACAAATGAGCGTTTGCAAGCAATAGATGACGAATTCAAGCTCTATCGTTGCCATACAATCATGAATTGTGCCCGGGCTTGCCCGAAAGGCCTGAATCCAGGCATGCAGATAGCAAAGATAAAGAAGTTGCAGGTCACCCGACCTTGATGGTCTCTATGCATTATTTATTTAAAAAAATACATTGAGTACTGTACTTGAAATCTGACCTGCCAATGGCAGTC